>NW_027468564.1:53606226-53832173 GCF_046254945.1 Alosa pseudoharengus
CACAAACACACACACACACACACACACACACACACACACACACACACACACACGCCCAATCACAGCAAGCTGGGAGAAACCCTAGTTGAAAACATCAAAAAGTTATCACTTAACTTACCAGAACATTAGAGCCCATCACCCCTGGTCTGGTCTCATCACACATACAGTACGCAGTACCGTTTAAGGCCCCATTCAGATGAGAGTATTGTTGGAGTGGTGATTGAGGGTGTGGAGCTGCTCACTGAGCTGAGAAGTGTTGCGTTTGGGTGGGACATGTGTTTTGGACTCATTTATGCTCTTAATTTGACCTATTCCCAAGAACTCAAGTATACATTAGAGTTCTTCCAGAAGGTGTTTGGATGGAAACAAACTGTCCCCAAAGGTCCAAACCCTTAAGATCAAGATGCTCCAGTAAGTGATGCGGTCTTGTAGGACAATGCTTTGATTTTTCTTCTATTTTAATTTTTATACAGTCTTTTTTTATTTTTTTTTAAAAAACTTTTTATTTAGCCTAGTTTCCATTAACCGTGTAAATAGAAACTACCCTGTTAAGTTTGTAGAGATCAGGTTGTATTGTGTTTGGGCCGGTCAATCTGAATGGGACCTTAAACGGTACTGCGTGGAAGAGATGCAACAATTCTTGAACTCACAGCTCAAAAAGAACAATACTCTCAAGGATCATCCTCTTCATCAGAGCCTTTTTTGCGAATCATGTGGTCTGCCCGATCTCCCTCTTCGCCTCCTCACTGTTGACATCCTGATAGTGAGGCGGAAAGGATCATTAAAGGGGGGGGGGGGGGGGGGGGGGGACACAAAAAACCAAAGCATTGTACGACAATTAAAAAAAAAATGCTACTACTGACCTTCCTTGATGAAACATTCCTTGATGAATGTACTGTACTACGGTCTTCATTGAGGTAGACACAAACACTTCTAATCACACAGTCCCTCTTGGTTTCAATGTCATCACCCTGCAAAAGGAGGCATATTAAATATTATAACACATTTTAACACATCTTTCAGGGCAACCATCTTCCTCACCCCAGCTATTACTGTTTGAAAGATCAAAATAAGACAGCATATTGATGTACAGAGTATTGTTCTTTTTGAGCTGTGAGATCAGGAATTGTTTCATTCCATTCATCCTCGTTTTGCAGGACCTATAAGGGTGTTCCAACACCAATATAGCTTGTACCAAAATAAAGTAACAGATTGGTGCATTTTAGCTCTGGGGCCGTATTCACAAAGAATTTTAAGGCTCCTAACTGGCGAATTTAGAAGCAACTCCTAAAAATAATGGGCGTGTCACTCCTAACTTTAGGACTTTAGAATTTTTTTCCCTAAAAGTAATTCACGAAGCATTTTAGACCTAAAAGTAGCACCTAAGTCTTAAAAGAAGTCGAGAGGACTCCTAACTCAGTAAGACCTATTCACAAACCGCTTTGTGTCATTTCACGTCGTGATGTTTTGAAATGTGTATGCGGCTACAGGAGCTTCCAATCGTAAGAGAACAATTTTGCATTGTAGGCATAAAAGGGATGCAATAACGCGACCAACAACCAACTACTCATTGTCAACATGTAAATTAAATGTAACATTTCATTGTGAATCAAATTAAAATATTCTCCTCTTTGCAAACGTAGGCTAGGCCTAGACATAGATATGGTGACAGATTAATTTAATAATGTCGCGAAGATACTGCATCAATGTTTCATTAGGCTACTGGGCTATTGTTTTGCCTTACTCTTTATTCATTTAGGCTATTTATTCAGTTATTCATCATCTTCCGTCCTTCGCACTGCTTGTGTAGCGCACGTATTCTCAGACCTGTCACTCATCATTGTAGGGGAGGTGTTTTGAGTCATTCCCGTGTTACAATCAGCCAATCAAGGTGGTCACTTTAGTCAAACTCGTGCATGAGTAATGACGTCATCCATAGCAACAAAGACTTATTCTTAGTTTAAGAGTTTGCAATTTTCCTTACTAAGAGTAGGTCTGAAAGGCTTTGTGAATAACTTTTAAGAGAAAACTCCTAGCTAAAATCTTTAAGTGTGATTTAGGAGTACTCCTAGTGGTAAAGATAAAACTCTTTGTGAATACGGCCCCTGGTCCATTTGTGTTCAAACTTCTGTTGCATGGAAATAGATTCATTTGGATAAGTAACATTTTAACACGCTTGCCTTAGCTGTTGGCGCCATGAGGAATCGTATCCTCTTTCCAGCAGCTCCTCCTCGGTTCTTGAAAATTTTCAATAAGTTGTCTGTGTATCGGTCAAGTTGACAGAAACTTGGCTTGAAATGCTGAAGTTGTGTTTGGCATGAATTCTGCATTTATCTACATGAAAACTCAGATAGCTCTTAATATAAGTCTTTGAAGATGCTTGAATTTTGTGACTATGGTATATATGGGTTAAAAGATTCCTCCATAATTTAAATGTGCAAGGACAATCAGAATATGGACAATGATGCCTGAACCTGTTCCCATAGTGGCCATGTTTCAGTTTACAAAGTAATTCATATCTACTCACTACTCATATTCCACACACCTTACATCCCCACACACTCATTTACATATTTCATCTAGAAAACAAAAACAGAAGGGCACAGTGCAAGTTAACTAACATTATTTTGTAACAACAAATTGAGTAAATAATTAGCTGTTGTAATAGAGTTGATCAATATGTCTTTGCATGCACTCTAAACTTGAGAGGTTGCCCTCAAGACAGGAACGTTTTTTGCCCATACGATATTGTACCTAAAAGTAAAGAAGAATTGTTTTCAAACATGATATGTTGTTTAAATTATTTACCATTTAAAAATAATGAATGCTCAAATTAGCCTATTTTGGTCTTTATTCTGAAACTACCACGCCCTCCCCCCCCCAATGAAGCGCTGTGCTGTTCATCCCGCCATCGCAATAAGCTGCATGTGGAGACTTGTTAATGACTAAACAAACCTAAAGTTAACCAATATGATAACAATACCAGTACAACTACTTATGTCGGAAAAACCTTCATTGCATTTACATTTAACATTACAATGGGTCTCCATTTTATTCTGCCGGTGCAGACAACACTCATCATTCTCTCACATGGATAATTAATAAAAATGCTTATCACCTCGGCGGCCCTTATCCCTTACATAACATGACTCTTGAATTCCTCAAGTAGGCTATACAATACTAACCTGGCCCTAGCCAGATGAATGTCATTCCGCTTAGCTCCGCCTAGCTTCACTCACATCCATCTGGAACCTCTTCCATTGAGAGTGATTTCTCCAACCAACTTTATGGTTTAGCCAATCAGGACGCAGGGCGGGAGTTTCATAGATGTGACATAGCGTAGAAGCGACTGTCAGAATGTTATCAGCGTCACGGGTTGGCTTCGATGTGAGTGGTTGAAGTAGCACGTCAATAGATGACGGACAAGTGGCTTATTCAATCATATGCAAGCATTTTTTGATTAGGTCCAGCCTTCTGAAGCAACACTTCAATGGATCGGTTCCAGATGGATGAGTGGAGCTAGGCGGAGCGAAATTCATCTGGCTAGGGCCAGGTTAATACAATACGCCTGTGGCACCAAAGAATCGATGCCTTGCTCGAATTCGATGAGGGCCGCAGCGCTGTAACATTTTTCTTGGTTAAGTCTTAGACTTAACTTTAAAGTGAACTGCGTTAGCTAATGCTAAGTCAGCACGACACCATAGGATAGCAATAGCATTAAGCAGCCTAAGCGCCAGTAAAGCAATGCAGTCCACCTGTCTTGTAGCTAACCGAACAAGCACTTTTCAAAACCACCAGACAAGGCTAAGTTAAGATTATTTTAGCTGGAGCTGCAAACTTGTTTTAAAAAACATAATGTATGGTTAACTACTAGGCAGGTGGTAAGATGATTCCGTGCAGACACGTGCTATCCTTGGACTAAACTTTCCTAAACCGCTTTTGTAAAAACATGAAAAAAAATATTCTCAAAAAATATCAAATGGCATATATATTAAACTATTGAAAAACTTACCAAATCTGTTTTTTCATTTGTGGTCAGCCAGTTCAATTAATTGCCTGTGGTATGAAAGCAGGTGGCAATGGCATCCATAAGGAAGATCTACGGGGTCTACCATTAATCCATGCTCATCAGGGGCTTGTTCTGGTCAATTTCTTTAACACCGAAAGGAAGTCAGTGCATACCGCCACCTACTTTACTGGAGTGTCACGCACATAACTGCCCTAAGGATCTAGTCAAATAAGTTTTACCTGATTTGTTTACGTTCAGTTTACATTGAACACATTGACCTTGTGTTTATGTTTTTTGCTCGAATAAACTTTTTATTTAATGCATCTCAGTTACATTTTACTTTTTTACTTCATTTTATTTTTTTAATGTTTATTAGGACCAAGAATCATTTTTTTGAGTGCAGTATTTGAGCCTTTATATGAGTGGCCACACACTCGGGCCATGGCCGCTGCTCCTCCCGTGCCAAGAAGGTGCAAGTCTGTCATCTCTCCCAGGGCTGAACAATGGCCTCTCTGCCCAAGCCCCCGTCACCTGGCCGCCTCGACTGTACCAACCTGCAGGGCTGGCGTGTGTCTGATGTAGATGGACTCCATCAGCGGGCACTTGAGCCAGCTTTTTGTGCAGCTGTCTGGACTCAGAGAGGAGAGCCCTGAACAACTTCAGTATTGCCGACGACAACAACGACAAAGAATGTTCTAGAAATATAAAGGGGGCACTGGATGTATGCAGACAATTTCAGCTGAGGTGAGGCCACATCTTAGTGCTAATTTAGCACATAGCACAGTGGGAATTCAGCACATTTTCTGTGATATTTGTATAATTTCTGTAGTATAACATTTGAGTCACATTGCTGCCACCAAGGGCGTCGTAGTGGGGGGACAAGTGGGAATAAATTACCCGGGCCCCAAGTGGGGGGAGGGCCCCTAAGGAGTTGAATTTTATTTTCCTTAATAATAAATAATTTCCTTAATTTAAAGATCTTAATAAATGTTATTAACTAATATAGATGCAAATATTTCGGGTAAATGCATCAGTTGATTGATGTATTAAATTGTGTCCAAGCCAACATTGTTTGAGGGCAGGCACCCTCTCCCTTACACGAAATGGTTCAGTCCGCCTCCCCCTGCTAGGCGCATTTTTGAAGTAACGTTCATTCTGCCGAAGCGGCAATGCAGACGGTCAAGGTGTGAAGATGTCTAAGTCTAAGAAAAATAAATCCGGTTCCCAGAAAAGAAAAGAGAGGCAAGAAAGGGAGAAAAAAGAAATGAGGGAAAACAAGTGTTAACAGCCTTCTTTCCCAAGAAAGGTGAGCCCAATGTGAAAGCAATAGTCTACAAATGAAATGAACTCCTGAAGGTTACAAAACACTTCAAAACCACCGGGAATCCGCGATTATCAGTGCTAAAACAGCATTAACACAAAATTAGAAATAACATGATGCCTGATTTATAGCCTACCACAACATTTCAATAGCCTACTAATTCGAAAATTATTATGAGCTAATAGCTTAACTTAGTAGGCTCAATGTTATATAGGTTCATGAGGAAAGGCTGTCAAATAAGTAGCAAAGCTAACTTGTGAAACGCATCACACTCAGTTTCAGAAACTGTCACAGAGGGTGCAGCAGACCTCTCATCTGATGTGGACTTGAGACAAGGTGAGCCTATGAAATCACACGAAAGGCTATACTGCAATGTATATTTAGCAACACTGTCATGCTCTGTCTTTCACTGTAGTCTAGTCTAATAGACCATTTTTTTTGCCACAACCATCAGAAAAATAAAATGTTCTTATGTTTTTATGAAGCATATGAAAAATGAAATTTGAGGAAATTTTACACAGAATATTTAAATATTAAAGCATGTTCAGTCACATCCATAAGGCTACATAAGCTGAAACTGGTTAAAAACTACCTGAGATCAACAATGAGTCAGGATAGATTGAACAGCCTTGCCCTTCTCTCCATTGAAAGTCAGTTGGCAAGAAAACTGGACTTTAAGGACCTCATCAAGGATTTTGCCACCAAAAAGACCCGTCAGTGGGCACTAACTGGAGTGTAAATTTCGGTGTTTAGCACTTTGTGGAAGTCTGTTTTTTTAATGAAAATTTGTATAGATAGCTGTTCTCTCAGCCAAAAGTGTTTTTTTTATTCATTTCATGTTCTAGCTTTTAAACATTCTTCAAATAAAACCGAAATTCAGTGAAGTCTTGGGTAATAAGATTATTTTCTGTTATACAGTACATATAAGAGTTGTTAGATTAATTCATTGTGTGATTAGATAGTAGTTAGTTGTGAACCTCATGCTTCATGCTTACAGCCGGTGGTTGGTTGGTTGGGGGGGGGGGGGGGCCCATGGCCACCACTTGTGCATAGGGCCCAGAATTTGGTGCTACGCCCCTGGCTGCCACTATCAGTCCAGTCCAGTAGCAGAGCCAGACAGTGCTTTAGGCCAAATGGTCACTTTTTGCTCTGCTATAGACTGTGGAAACAATAGACAGGAAAAGAAAGTGCTTGTAAATTTCACTCCGAAGCATAAACGCAGCAGCAAAGGGGTCGTAATGGGTTATAGGTTGAACCTCAAATAACAATTCATATTTTTTACTAGCAAAGAAATTAAACAATGTCGGCTTTTGGCCAGAGGATTTTTTGTAACCACTATAGTGCTGGAAATATTCAAGCATAGAACTCTGTGATGGGTCTGATGGGAGCAGTTTGATGCAATATTCTGCCACTAAGATGTAGTGATGTGTTTTAAGGGCAGAGGTGGAGCTCAGACCAAAGCCTCACAGAGAAGGGGTGAGGAGGAACTGTTCTGCACAAAAACAATGTTCTGCAATGCGGAACACAGAGCCGTGTGAGGCGACTTAAGTCTATGGTGGCCAGTGGCCAGCCTGGTTCCCCCCTATGGCTCTGCTCTCAAGCATGACCAGTATGATCCAGTATGGGGCACAACAATGTGAGATGTGTGAACGTGACCAGCTGAAACAGTGACCGGCCACCAGTTGTGTGTCCTAAGTGCGGCAGCACGTGTCCAGGGTTGCGCGGACCCTGGAGAGCACACTGAGGGGGAGGTCAACATTTGAAGTGCAAGTCGGAGAACGCACACGTGGTGTGTAGCTGCGTGCCTATAGACTGCACATACACCCTACAAACCCACTCCTCCTTTAAGACAAACAAGTTCAGCCTTGGTGTGGGTAATGACTGGCAGCTTTACTCGCGTATTGTTCCAGCGTGACCTTGGCTGTCCAGTTTTAATCAGGCAGCAGCCCGGGGCGCCTGTTTGAAGCTGATGACTATATAAAGATGCCTTCTCAATGAGGTGACAGCTGTCTGTCCTTACGAGGCTACGCTACGCCGTGGCGGTCGGGTTATCTGAGGCGCTGGGGCGTCCGACCCATCAGAGTGGGTTAAGCGGACGTAGCGATGATAGATGGAGCCTTGAGGTGCAGGTCTGGCCAGGTCACCTCGGCTATACTGGAGTTGGAGCCGGGCAGGCTTTGTGCAGTGTTTACGTTTGGTCTTTGGTCAAAAGGTTTTTTGGAGTGTATTGTTTTTCAAAAGAGTGGTGGTGACCTTGTGTCCTCATATCCTGTCTTCAAAAATCCCAGTGAAGTCATTTGGATTTTTTAAAAAACATTTGCTTACCTTTTAAAGTGCCTTACAGTTCTTAAACTGTAGATAATTAGTTGCAGCATATTTTTATATATTAGTCAATAGTCATTACACATTATGCACTATATGTGTTTATATTAATCAGTGGTTTAGACCGTTCACATCAGATCAGTTGTATTGATATGGTAATACCTGTAATACCTCTATTAACTGAATATGATGTATCAGGCTTCTTGTTCTTCTGAATACGATGTATTCAGGCTTCTGTCACTCTCCTCATTTCAATGACTGCATGGATCCACATGTGCTACACATCTGTGTGCATTGCTCATCTGAGCCTGCATGATGGGATGTCTGAAGCTGCTTATTATGGGCTGGGAGGGCAAATGGAGGAGTGCAGCAGCATGAGGCTCAGCTGGCTCGACGCTCCTCATCAGCGCACCTGTCACCTGGTCCTCCGCCACCTCCGTCCTGCCGCAGGCTCGTGTGGATGAGAATGGAAGAGACCAGACAGACCAGACCATGCTTCTAGGCTCTGAATGCGGAGGCGGCCGGCGGCCTGGTGTTGTTTCTGTCAGCGGGGCCGCGCCGATGATGATGACCTGATGTCTGGCCCACAAGCTCTGATTTCCAGCTGTGCCGTGATGGAACGACGCTCTCAGGTGAGAGATGATCAAATATTCTTTCTATCCATCTATCTTCATACATTTATAGACCTTTTATATTTTCAAGCCACTACACAATCACTATCAAAGCAGTTACTGAAATGCTGAAAAAGTAATGTATGTGGTTTAGACTGTTGCACAGAAACACACATGTAATCCCATAGATTATACATGTAATCCCATATATTATATTCCTCAGATTGGATCTGCTCAGCTCAGGTGGTGGTGCACTCTAAACTAAGGACACCCCAGAAACACTCGGGTCCTCCTATGCCCCCCTACCCCCCCCCCCCACACACACACACACACACACACACACACACACACACATACATTTAACTTGTGCTGGTTGGATAACAGCTGTTTGAGTCACACAAGGGAGTGCGTTGTGCCCTCCTTCTGACGCTAACATCCGCCTACATGACCCCAATTTTCAGCCCTCTATAGCACGTCAACAGATACCAGCTAAGGGGGCTGAAACAAGGCTGGTTTATGGGCACTGACTGAGCAGCATGACACACACACACACACACACACACACACACACACTCACAGTCATTCTCTTAAACACACACCGACAGGCAGATACTTCATACTGCCCCAGCAATTCCTCATACTTCATTTCATCAAATTTAATATGAAACTATGACTCAGCCTGTCGGCCTGATTGTCTGTATAAACTGCAGTCTTAGCCAGCCTGTGTGGCCATGCTAGCAGGTGGCCGTGAGATCTGGCTACTCTACCGTGGCTTGTTAGCCAAAGCGGAGCGTGTTAAGCAAACATGCAGCGGATGGGACTTATTGTAAAGCCTAAATATCAATATTGAGTTTTTTTTATTATTATGGCTGCTGGTGATTGTGGGGGTGGGGTGAGGTGGGGTGGGGAGCAGTCCAGCCGGTTTTGCTTTGCCTTTGATTGTCAGAGTTTTGCCAGCTGCTCCTCCAGCCAAGCAAACGTTGGTGTATTTGTGTGTGTGTGTGTGTGTGTGTGTGTGTTAGGAGGAGAGAGAGGGGGGTGAGGTGGAGGTGTTGTAGATAGAGGGTGCGCTTTTCTTTTCGTTAGACAAAAGGCAGGATTCTAGTGTGTATGTGTGAGAAACAGGAGAGTGGGCCCTTCCTGGGAACAGTATGTTTTCATTTCTCTCTCTCTGACGGTCAGGACCTCCTCCTCCTGCCCACCCACATGGCAGGGATGTACAGCACCTCACGTCTTAGTGTCACGCTAACCTGGACAGGTATAAGAGATTACACACACACACACACACACACACACGCATGCACACACAGACACACGCAGAGACACATACACACGCGCATAATACACTCACACACATAACACACACACACAAACACATCGCATGCACACACACACACGCACATGCACACGGATGTATGAATATGTATGATGAATATGTATGATTTGCTGTCACTGATGTTTTTTAAAAAAATACTGCAGAGCACTTACAGTTTTTGCCCAACTGAATCCTTAGACCAAAACCTACATTTTCAAACACAGTGTAACCATACCTTAAACATGTATTCTGCTTTGCACTTTGCAGTTCTGCAACACATTGCAAAACACTACACACAGTTTCTTACATTAGACACATTATTCAAAAATTAACCTACAGTAAGGTTCAAACTAGACCTCAGGTAAGCCATTGTGCACCTGTAAAGTGTGTACTTTTACATTGTGTACCTGTGTACAGTTTTGCACTTGCCCCTTTACTCCCCATTTCTAAAACCTATCGAAGACTTTTTTCTGTGTGCCAATGAAAAGTATATGACCACCAACCACATGCCCGCATGCCTCTTCAGCAAACAATGGAGGAGGCATTGCTATTGAGGTGGGGTCAGTTTAGGTGGATATGGGACACAAGGTGAGGAAGGGAGGACACTGTTTGGTGTAGATGAGGTTACTGTGTATGGCCAGAACCCAGTTGAAGGTAGGATCTATAAACCTCTATAAAACTCTCTGAGAAAATGACAATACAGAGTGTAAAGATCACAGTGTTTTATATAAAGCACACCAGTGTGTTGTTGTTGACTTAAAGAGTAATTTGAATGGTGCATGTGTGTATCATTATGCTATTTATCTCCAACTGCTGTATCTTATGTGGCTTGTGTGTAGAGTTTTGACATAATGAGCAACATTCTGCAAAAAGTGTGTAAGGAATCGACAAAAACTGTAATATTACTTTGCATTTGGTCTGAGTGAGAGGCCTTGTTTTCACTGCATTCACCTGCACTCTATCAGATAGGCTTTCATGTAAACATGTAAATGTCTGAGGCTGCTGCACCTGCCACTGCTGCAGATAGCAGCGACCTCCTGCTGCTGATCCCCCGTAATATACTACCCAGTACTACCCAGTACTACCCAGTATACTACCCAATACTACCCAGTACTACCCAGTATACTACCCAGTACTACCCAGTATACTACCCAATACTACCCAGTATACTACCCAGTACTACCCAATACTACCCAGTATACTACACAGTACTACCCAGTATACTACACAGTACTACCCAGTATACTACCCAGTATACTACACAGTACTACCCAGTATACTACCCAGTACTACCCAATACTACCCAGTATACTACACAGTACTACCCAGTATACTACACAGTACTACCCAGTATACTACCCAGTATACTACACAGTACTACCCAGTATACTACCCAGTACTACCCAATACTACCCAGTATACTACCAGTATACTACCCAGTACTACCCAGTATACTACCCAGTACTACCCAGTATACTACACAGTACTACCCAGTATACTACACAGTACTACCCAGTATGGTACACAGTACGAAACAGTATACTACCCAGTATACTACACAGTACGAAACAGTATACTACCCAGTATGCTACCCAGTATGCTACCCAGTATAGACCCTTTCAAGAGGGTTCCATTATCAGCATCATAGTTGGCCCCACAAGACTTCCTTTTTAACATTCCATATGTTATCTTAATGCAGAGGAAGTAGATTGGGGCCCAAATAGAACGTTCAAGCATTGTTTTTGTTTTTATTGTTGAAAGGGTCTATACTACCCAGTATGCTACCCAGTATGCTGCCCAGTATGCTACCCAGTATGCTACCCAGTATGCTGCCCAGTATACGAATGCCTTGTACACATGTAGGTCCGTAGTTTTAAAAATGTATATTTTTCCTCTGTCGAGAACATGTCAAACAGTCAGGGGCGTAGCCAGGATTATTTTATAGGGGGGGCCAGCTGGGTCCAGACTTTTTATTGGGGTGGCACTTGGGAATCAAAACTACTATTTGAAAACTACTCAAAAAGTTTTGAAGATTAGGATAGCCTATTTTAATAATGGCAATAAATTGTGTAAAGCCAACACTGATACACAGGTCAGTTTGTTGTCCACTCCAAATCGTTTTCCATAAATAGGCCAATGCTATAAAAAAGTACATTATGATAATGCACCTTACTTAATCAGTCTTATTATGTGTGTACACTCATGATGATTCTAAAACAACTTTACTGTCATGAACATATGAAGGCAAAAAGGTGTTTCTTTGTCGAATAAATTAAGATGCAATGTGTGTCTCGAATTGGATGCCATGCAGGAATTTGCTGGGATCTCAAAACCGCATTATGAACTTTGCCATAGAGAAACACATGATAGCGTAGCATGAAGGCTACATGCCTTGCCACCACAACACACAAAAACGTGGGGTAAGTCGAGCTATATGAAGTTATTATTTTGATGTCATTTCTCAGTTTTATAACCCAGAAGGATGTACTTGGTATCAAATGGTAGCTCTCTATTTCCTCTTTCATCTGACATGCGTGGCATAGCCTATCTATCCGATCACGGGTTCGTGAGTATCCTAAAAACGAGTTGGTTTTTGTACATGATGTTATTTTGCAGTCACGTTGTCTGTTTTTATAGCGCAGAAGCATCGATATACCAATCGATGTACCAATAGATAGCCCTGTGTCTCCTCTTTCTTCTGATATGCTTGCCATATCTATGCGATCACGGGTTCGCGAGTAATTCAAACGAGAGTAGTAATGGGCGCAGGTAAACTATAAATATGAATCAATTTGATTTAATTTCATGATTTTTTTTAATTTTCATACTTGATCGCACAGGCAAGAGTTTAGTCTCGTTGGAAAGCCCCACTTCTGCCCTGTCACGCAATTAAGGTTTCATCTCGCTGCGATGAACAGTTCTGGAGTAATGTAACAAAGAACTCAGGCAAAGCAGCCTGCCTCTGCCTGACCAGCTGCTATGGCAAGAACCACACGCAGTCAGCAAATTATGTTTTTTATAAAGTAGCCTAGCCTAGGCCCTATTAGCCTATTGGAGCCATCCGGAGATATGTGCCTAATATGCTTGCATTTCACCCGAATTTTATCGAAATATTTTTGTAAAGCGTTACCGCGGGCATCCGATTATTTCTGATCAGCCCCACACGTCAATGTCAGAGCCTAAGGACAGCCCAATGCAGCTCACTTGGCTATGATTCGTGACACATTCTAACATCTTATTAGCATTAATGTTCCAACTCATCAGCTGTTACTGAGGTTAAGTAATAGGCTAGTCTACTAAGTGTTCAGATGACTTGAATTGTCCCGCTGCTGCTGCACTAGCCTACTCACGATTTGATCACAACCGTGGGCTACACTTCCTGACTGGGCCAATGGTAGTAGATAGAGTGCAGTAATTGGTTCAGTCGCTGCTTTGCAAAGTGTTGGCAAAGTGCCGTCGAAAACGGCAGCATTTTTTTTTTTTTTACTTTTCACTAAACGGAGCTGGGGGGGCCAGCAGGGTGGCCAAGCTTTGACCAGTGGTGGCCGTGGCCCCCCCTGGCCACCACGTAGCTCAGCCCCTGCAAACAGTCATTCCAAAGCTCAATCCAAAGTCACGTTACAAGCCTAAAACTCTGTTTTCCCTGTCTACAGGCTGTCAACACTGAAAACTGAGAATTTTTAAAATCTGCCATAACTAATTAATACCATAAATCATAAAATAACAATTTTCGTGTGGACAAAAGGTCAAAACGTATAGAAAACTCTCTGTATTTAAAAATGACTGGGTTTGTGTGGATAACCCATAAAATAACAAGACTCCCTCTACAGCACACAGACATCTGTTTATACCCTTCCCAGTGTATAGTGTTCCTCCACGATAGTATATACTGTTAGTATTTGACTGGAAAAGGTGCTGTGGTAAATGCTATCTTATCACGTGTGGAAACATAGCCATCCTGAGCGGAGGTGTATTTGCAGAAGTAAGAGACCACTTCCACTTCCTGCAGCGTTGTAGCTTTTCATGTAGGCACAGCGCTTCTGTCCATTAACACAAGGCTCCACACTCACTCATGGCAACCCCTTCACAGTGCAGATGACCAGCAGTGTGTGTTGTGCCTTTTTTTTTTCTTCTTCAACTTCTCCTCCAGAGGATGGCCTGTTTACACAGTGTGATAGAGGCCGGAGCCTGATAAGGCCTTTAAATATATATGCAAACAACTATCCCACCACACACACACACACAGGCATACACATACAGACACACATACACACGCTCACGCCCACCTTCATATCTCACAGGCCTAGTTCACAGATCCTCGCTACCTGTGTGAAGAAAAACAAAAACCACAGATACTCTAAACCTTTTCTCTGGTTTCACGGGTTCCTATCTGTGACCTGCAGCTGAGGCGATAGTAAACTCTACTAGGCACGTGTGTCCCACGTGAGTCTGGGTTTGGGGGAGCTCCATTGCCCCAATTAGAGGTAAAAGATGACACAAAATCGACATAAAGAGAGTGTAGGGGGGCAGTGATGTGTGTGTGTGTGTGTGTGTGATATGAGGGGGGTGGTGTCCAGGTGTTACATAAAAACACAGGTAAGTTACATAATCCTGACTTTGATGGCAGGGGAAGCGGCCCTGGCAGGCTGTGTGTGCTTTGTCCAGACTGCGTGTAATGAGGCCGGCCACGCATTGTTTTCGCCCGCAAACATTGACCGACGGGATGCCCAGGAGAATCCGCAAACGTGTGCAACCAGCCGTTGTCGTGACCGCCCCCAGCCCCCCCACTCCCGAGAGGAGTTGAGGGAATATGGATCAAGCATCACAGCTGTTTGATTCCATACATGCTATCAGTGGAGACTTAAAAATAGCACCTGGCCAATCCCACGTCTGTATGGCTCAGTGGGCTCATCACTGCACACTCAGAAGGCTATAAATTAAATTGATAGCGCAGAACCACAAACACAGCATGCATCCAGGCCAGTGTTTTTCCACATTCATTATCTACAGGCACCACCAATATAATCCATGTCCTCTCTCACTGCACAGTTGGTGGTGAGTAAAACTGAGTGTGCAATGTTGAAACAAACAAGAAACATCACTTAAAGTAAAACAGACCAGTAACCAGCCTGGGAAGAAGAATGTCCTTTATAAGAGTTAATATAGGCCGTGTTCGACTGTGGGATAGTCGGTGGTCAAGTGTGCAAATGCTGATAAATGGGCTTGTGTGAGGAATTGACTGTGTAGTTGGAGTCTCTCCTGTTCCACTACACTGCAAGCATACGATGAGTCTGCAGACACATTAGTTGCACTTCTGAGACACGTCTTTAAATTAATCACTCTACAACCTTTGGCCTAATGTATTTTTTTTTTTAACATCACTGCTAAGGGAAAAGACATTAAAGCAAGGCAATATGTGATAAATGGTCAGGTTAAGTTTGTCTAGGAGAGCTTTTATGACCTAAATTACTTCGTAGAATGAGAGAGAGAAAGCAAGTTTTTAAACCAAAGGCTTGGAACTTAATCTTGGTAGCAGAATAATTTATTGTTCCTTTGAGCAAAGTGGGCTGAAATTGCTTTGCTGTACCCTTGCAACCTCACCTCATCTCTGGGTGGGCAAACACATAGATTAAGGACATATATCATCCTGGAATAAGACAGATCTTTAGTCAGATTTAGTTGCTCTTTCTGCTACTGTATGTCTAACTTTGTCCCCTGGGCACCTGCTTTTATTTGCTGGCTAGCAGAGAAAGACTTTGCTTCCTGAATGGTTTGGAAAGAATGCTATGGACAATGGGAGTAATGGACAGATCAAAACAAATGGAAGCTTTTAGCACAACTTCTACCCTCTCTTCTACCCTCTCTTCTACCCTCTCTTCTACCCTCTCTTCTACCCTCTCTGGCTCAATTGCCATGTCACCTGTCTACCCTCCAGGGTTTGTCACAGTTACTAAACCATAAAACATACAAATAAACAGAATCATATAAGATTAATGTGAGGCATCTAAGTACTGACCCAGTAAGGCAAATGAACACATAGGATGCCTTGGTGTCACCATTTCATTGTGTTCCCAAGAGCCTTTGCAAGAACACTGAGATAATCACACAGCTTAAGCTTCTTATAAAGGATTATGCTTAGAGATCAGTAGAATTTGGAGCGGAATTGTATCTTATGTTATACTTTGAGATGAACCATGCTTTGTTCCCACCATGAGTGCGTTAAGTATTGAGCATGCACAAATTATCAGTGGTTTCATGACACCTGATCTAAACTTCAAAGACTGTGGCACATATTCAGCATGTTTCATTTCAAGACCATCCTGAAGTCTTAAATAAATATCACAGTCATCTTCCTTTAACATTGATGTTGCAATACTAAATACATCTGAATTGCCTACTCTCAGTACATGTTACCTGTATAACACAATCACGTTGAAACTACATGAATATTGCATGTAGGACTAAGCCTGATCAATTTAATTGGACTTACACTTCTGCACTCTCACCCTCTGGTAGTACTGTTTGTTGTACTGTAGTAGTGTTATTGTTACCTAAGGTCTCCTACAGCTTGAATGTTATTCCTTATTGTCTGAAACTGCTTTCTTTAAGCTTGTCTGTAGTTTTTGCTGTTTGGACGATTCTGTTTGCACAACCACCGGACTCTGTAGATATATCATCCAGGGTCTTTGTCTGCTTGGCGCAAAGAAGCATTTTGGGGAAGCAGAAGAGACAGCTAGTGTTTGTGATTTATTCAACCCGCTCAACCTGACCGCTCAGAGATCCATACTGACACACAGCGGAGAGAAGAAACCGTAGGAGGCGGAGGACAATGAGATGCATGGAGAGAGAGATATCGAATGATTTCTTCCAGATGACACAGACGCCCACCTGCACTCATGAAAATGCATTGGCATCTCAGACACACATCAGGGCCACTGCAGTCAGATCCATTGCTGACGGCTGACTTTTGACTTTTCTCTCTTTTAATAGTTAAATTCTTAATGCAATGCTGTATCCGTGGCAGAAAACAAACAATAAAGTTGTTTAACTGAACTTTACTTTGCCCACCTCACTACTTGTGCTGAGTTTGGGACTGGGCCTTTATCTACATCTTTCTACATTGGTTCTCCTATTAGTCTGTCCAATGAGTGAACTTTGATAAGGATCCGGACGTCTGAAATGAGCATTTTTAAGAGACATTCTGCTAATGTGTTCATGATGACATTTCTCAGGCCAATATCCTGCTATGTTGCCGTTAGTAGCATCCCACTGTGTATATTCTCCATTGGCATGATTGCCTCTGCCTCCACTTTAATTGTTCATAAAGTCACATGAAGTCATAACTCTTCATGACTTCATGTTTGCCCTGTGGTGCCATAAGTGAGGTTGTTAGGAGAGTACACATCGAGAGGCTAGTAGGTAAAAGAGATTGAAGGTGGATTATCTCGCAATTTGTCCCTGATAATACCAATAAAATATATAAGAGGTGACTTCAGGATGCTGGCCTTCTAGAGTTGTAAAAGAAAAAAGCCATTTTTCAGACTGGCCAATAAAAAGAAATTATTACGACGGGCAACAAAAGACAGTCGACAGAGGAATTACTTCAAAAAACGAAGGTTACCACTTTGACTGGAGAACTGTGATAAGCTTTGTATAAACAAAAACATGACCGTGATCAAAAGCAGAGCTCCAAACTATGCAAGAAACATGCAGGGAAGAAGATGGATGATTGATGGACAATGGATAGCAACATTTGATACACTTTCAGAAGTTTGGGGCCACTTAGACATTTCCATTCCATCATTGAGAGAATACCAGCTGACTGCTTCTTCCCTGCATGTTTCTTCCATTATAAAGATGCATAGATGCTTGTCTAGATGTTTGGACATGTAAACATGCCAAGCCAGCATGGATGCTGTGTTCCGTCAAGCCTCCTTCATGTTGAGATGAACAGGCGCTGGTGTGTAGACCAAATAATTGTTTTGTTTTTCAGATGCTTTCATTTGAAGGAGGGTATGATCAACACATGTATGAATGAATGTATGCAAGTACTATTGTATGAAAATCTATGGTCTGGGTTGTGTGAATTGGGTCAAATTACTAGCAGGTTCGATTACAGCAGCTCAAAGTAGTTATTTCACCTCGAAATAACAACATCTAACTCACTTCACAGCTGAGAGAGTGAAGGGCCTCTCCAGCTGTCCTAAAGACGTTCTGTTCTGTAGAAAACATAATAGCACGGAGCATCACATCCTGGTCTGGAAACAGTTGTGAGCGGGACTGTAAAGCGGAGTGATGCTGCAGATCAGCCCTCCCATCCCTATACAACACATCTACAACAGGAGACACTGGAGCAGAGCAACCATCCTGGATCAAGATCATCAGACTCATCCCATCCTGGATCAAGATCATCAGACTCATCCCATCCTGGATCAAGATCATCAGAGACTCATCCCATCCTGGATCAAGATCATCAGACTCATCCCATCCTGGATCAAGATCATCAGACTCATCCCATCCTGGCAACAGTCTGTTTCAGCTGCTTCAATCTAATCAGGCAAACGATTCAGGAGCATCAAGCACCAAAACAGAGACACTCAGGAGGAGTTTCTACCCTCAAGCCGTAAGACACGCAAGCCACACATCTTTTCTTTGCACAGTCCAGCACACCTTTGCACTTTAAGCTCTGTAGCTTGCTTCCTAGTTGTCTACCTGTACTTAGGCCACTGTCCAAATCGTGTTTATTATGCATCAATCTTACAGTAACAGACCCAGATAGCGGTTTCACATTTATACTTCTATGCACAGCTTTTTGTACAGTCTTTTTTTTAATCATCTGTTCTTTTGTATTGCATTTAATTTATCTTGCATTTTAAATGTTTATCTTCCACTGCATGTTGTAAGTGTATATGCATGTGACAAGTGACGGATTTTGAATAAGTATTGTTGAACTTTGCTACACTGACTTAAAGGAGTATTCCGGTGATTTTTTGTGTAAAAAATAGATACATTTGTTTCTCAATGTCACCGTACATACGAGTACTGTTGGTGCAAACACATTGCAGGCATCAAAATGGTGATCCGTGGCCTGTGGCCCTGATTTACAACTGGAGCACAAAATGAATTAGATCCGTTTGTGTTGTCTCGTTCAGACAACATTGATTTTACATATATCCGTTTACGTAATGTCCATAATATTGACTCTTTACATAATGTGGGCACTTTCTCAGCGGGCCGCGCCCCCGGTTGCCTCAGAGCTCCTGGAGAGTCCACCACAGTGGCCCATCTGTTGCAAAACATGAGCCTTTTATGTGTACACAGAGAGTGGAGGACAGGGAGGTGTGTGTGTGTGCGTGTGTGTGTGTGTGTGTGTGAATGAGATGGTGGCCTGCTAATTGATGGAGCAGAATGTGGCCCTCATTTCTCTGGCAGACACACACACACACACACACACAGCGGGCGCTTTTCTATGGCTCACCATAGCAACTGTGCAGTGATTCCGCTGAGCTTTCCTCCGCACCGCACCGCCACACAGCCGTCCTGCCCGAACCTGTGATCCTGTCAACTGAGCCTCTAGAGGTGTGTGTGTGTGCGTGTGTGTGTGTCTGTGTGTGATCCTGTCAGCTGAGCCTCTAGAGGATGCCTCGCTCACTCGCCCTGATGGAGCAATGCAACCAGGAGAGTACACACAGTGGAAATGCATCATTTATGCACAAAGTCCCTGTGTTATGATTATTTAAAAAAGTTTTTAGTTTTGCTTTGGTTTGGTTTGATGTACAACTGAGAAAACATGCATATGCACACACAAATACACACACATACACACACACACACATACACACACACAGACACACTACACACACACACACATACACACACACACAAATAATACACAAACACACAACACACACATAAACACACCCACACACACATAAAAACACACACACACACACACACACACACACACAAATACACACACTAAAATTGTCAGACTCACAGACACACATTGGCACCCCACAAACCGTCAGACTACTAGCACATACTATGTGCATAGACCTTTAATGACACAAACTCAGACACACACTTACTGTACACTCACACACACCCAGAGGGTAACATACTCCCATGTGCACAGCTCCTTCAAATCCCTGACTTACCATCTCATTTCCTGCCTGTGTGTGTGTGTGTGTGTGTGTGTGTGTGTGTGTGTGTGTGTGTGTTGTAGGGTAACCCTGTTGTGAGGTGAGCTTGTGCTAAAGACAGTGCGCTGCTCTTCTTCAGGTCAGCTCTGAGCCCTTCAGAAGCAGACATATGAGACAGGCAGCCTTAGCCCACTGTCACCCGGGCGACACAACAAATACAATGACTGGACATTCTCCTGGACAGCTTCTCTACATACAGAATAGAGATTCTCTAAGGATGTTATACTTTTTCATCCAAAAAAGTTTTTTTTATTTGCCATTGCCAGCATTATAGCACAGATACTGGATTCCCATACTATGCACAAACTATGCACTAAACACCTATGGCCACGATACTGGATTCCCATACTATGCACAAACTATGCACTAAACACCTATGGCCACCTGATTCATTATAGCCAACGCTGCAAGCAGGCAGTGGTCATGTTTGTCAGAGTTTTTCTTCTTCTATCTTTTTCCACTATTTTTGATATAATATCTAATATATCATATATCTAGACTTCACCAATTCTCATGAAACGTGGGTCGAACAGAAAGTGGTGCATGTCAGTCTGCATTTTCTTTGGTGCTAGCGCCCCCTGGAGTTGGTCTTTGGTCAAAGCATTTTTGGGTAATGGCTTAAAAACATTTTATGGAAAGCTGTGGCTTCTTGGAGTAATCTCATTATAATTCAGCTATGGAGTGGCATCAACAAGTGAATTATGTTCAAAGCAAAAATCTCTTGATAAATGTAGAGATTTATCATCTTCCCCTCATCCAATTTTGTTCTCCTCACTCTCTTTTTCACTTTTCTCCTCTAATTCCTCTCATTCCACAAAGCACCATAATAAACATATATTGGGTTAAATTATTCATTTGATCATTCATCATTCTAAAATGCATGAATGGAAATTACAAGGAAAATAACCATAATGTGATCATCTAGAAGTACATAGCACACTGACTGGAAATATCAGAAACATGTGTTTCACAAGACATGTATGCCCCCTAGTGCTGTAAAGAGTTACACACCAAGGATATGAAACTAAAACATCAATATTCACATTGTGATATAAAAAGTGATATGGAAAAAACGCATATAATTTAATAAATATTTATTGATAAATATGTTGCATATCATAGTATTTACATGTAAAAATAAAAATGTATGCACAAATTTGTAAACAACAGACAACTTATGATGATTAACTGGTGTGATTCACTGTAAATAGATTCATCATTTATATGATATGATGCCTGCAGTTTTGTGCTGATGTTTTGTTGTGCCTTCCAGTCTTGATCCCCACCCACTGGGTGAGAAAAATGAATTCAAACAAAACACAAAAGTCCACAATGCCTTTTTTGGTGCTATCTGGGACTGGGAGTCATTTCCTTACTGAGAACACTTATACTTTTGGCTTGCTTGAACATATCAATCCTGTTCAAGCTTTCTGAAGTTGGTTATTTTAGTTTACCTTAATCTTGATGGACAGTATACTATAGTGTTTTAATTGCTTGTATTGATTGATTGCTTAATACTTATTTAATCCTTTTTCATATTGCTTTCTTACAGCAGCCACACACACACACACATACACACACACACACACGTGCGCCTACTGAGTGTACATTGATACAGAGCACCGATATTGTAAAATAAGTTAGTCTGCTGAGATGTACATGAATAATAAATAGAAAGTTTAAAAAGAAAAAAGATGTACATTATATATAAATAGTACATGCAGGTACTGCACATTATCGCACATTGAACAGTCTGATAGAAGCTGGCAGGAAGGACTTCCTTCAGTGTTCAGTCCTACAACTAGGAACAGGATCGGCCTGCGACTGAAGGTGCTCTGTTGGAACACTCCCAGGGCATGTGGTGGGTGAATTTGGCATGGTTTTTTTTAGAGCATTTTCCCCTCCGCCACCTGTTGAATTGTGTCCTGTTTAGAGCCAACTCGCCTTGTTGAGGCGACGGCTATTATAAACCAAAACAAGTCTACAGGATACACAAACCATAGGATTGTTGTGTTCTATGCACTCACAAGTAGATGGTGAAAATGCATTAATGATACAGTCAGTGTACCCTGTAGCCTCACTTTGGTTTACAAAATGGCCGGCCTTCTTGATTATCATCATTTTTAAATGGTAACACTAGGATCAGTGTCATACCACACAAAAGACACTGGCAAGAAGGCTCAGCAACACTTTACTTCATCCAGACACTGAAGAAAGCTTCCCTGAGTCATCAGCCTCTTGTACAGGCCTACAGAGGTCTGATGGAGAGTGTCCTCACCAGAGGCATCACTGTGTGGTATGGCAAGGTTACAGAGGATCACTAAACATAGCTCCCCTCCATAGACACCTTGTTCATACAGCGGACTCGCACAGAGAGGGCCAAACAGTCTTAAAGCAGCACTAAAGAAGATTTGCTCTCAGGGTCCCCCTACAGTTGAAAAATGCATTAATAAACAAACTAAATATGCATCTAAATATAAACATAACTCTGATACAATATAATGGAAATGCACCTGTGGTATAATTAAGACCGCCGCTAGCGTAGCGGTCATATAAGGATTGTCAAAGTTTTTTTTTTTTATTTTCCCCGTCATCTACTTCTTGAATTTTTGGTCAACGATACCCGGGACACCGAAACAACGGGGCACATGAAATGTGGTGGGTATGTAGCCCCACTAGACTTTTACAGAAAAATTTTGTTTGGTCCCCGGGGGCCACTTCCCCCCCCCCCCCCCCCGCATGCTGGGCCCCCCGAAACCCTAAAAATTTAGTTTTTCCTAAATAACTACAGTACCTGAACCGTGGCACCGAGGATGAAGACATTTTTATGGTATGTTGGTCTCAAGGGCCCACATCAACCTAGCCCATAATCACTCATTTGTGATTTGCACCCCCCTGGTTAAAAATGAAAATGTAATATTATTCTGCCTTAATCGCCCCTATCTTCAGTTGTTCAGAACTGCACCAAATTTCATGTGTATGATTAACCTGACATCCTCTGGGGGTATCTCAAGTTTCGTAGAATTTCATCCATGGGGGGGGGGGGGGGGGGGGGGCTTGTAGATGGTGGTGTTGAGTGAAGGGTTGCTGGTAGAGGATAATGACAGTCAAGTCAAGTCAAGTGCAGGACTGTCTTACAAACACTCTCTCGCAAACAAACCCCCACACACACACACTCACATTCTGATTTTCAGTATTGCCGTTACGTGGTTTGTCCACCAGATGGTGCAACAAGACAGAGCCGTATTATGGCTGCTGTAGGACACATTCATTACACTTCACTTCCGAAAACCACAATGGATAGATTACGGTTTCACACCAAATGCACACACACACACATCCACAAAATTAAACGCACACACACACACACACACACACACACGCGCGCAAGCACATAGGAGCACACACACACAGGCACACACACATACACACACACACACACACAGGCACGCACATACAAGTATATGCAAAAGTTGCAAGAATAGGGGGTGGAGTAGAAGGTGGAGACAAATTGTCAAGCATGACAAGCGGGAGAGGATGAACAGGACTTAGCGGCGGTCATATTTTGTACCGCTATGCGGTACATCTAGTTTTTATATATGTTTCTCATTTACTGAACTGTTTAGTGTAACCATGCATATGTGCTATGAGAAAAAGGTTTCCTTCATCCAAAGCCTCACTCTGTGGACATTTCCAGAGAGTGAGAAGAAAGTTTGCTGTGTAGGGTGTCTGATTGTCTTCACCCCAAGGACACAAACATAGCCTAGGCCATTAGAAGGTTAAGGGGCTTTGTAACATCCTTATCTATGTTAATACTAACTGGATGGATGGATCATTGTTGGGGGAAGTTTCTTGTGATTTTCCATGTGTGTGTGTTAAGGGAATAAGAACTGACTTCACCCACAGATGTGTGGGATTGTTATTTGACATTTGCCGTGGGTAACAGTCTCCCGGTATCGTGAATAAAGCTGCATTCTCACACCTCTTGGAGTAATTTTGCCCACAGACCGACAGTGAGATCTAGTATTTACACATGTCCCAATGTAGGGTGAACGCAGTGGCCAAAACAGTTCCGATTGTCCCATAACTGTTTGCCCTGGAGCTCTCTGGAGGCGTCATCTCTTCAGGCCTCTGTGTGCTGCTGAGGTATCTCCCAGAGCTCGGGCTCCACAGGGAGCAGTTCAGAGTGGAGTGGGGTCGGTGGAGAAGCGTGCTGGTGATCTCATAGGTGCCGTCCTCGTCCCGTACGCTGGGGTGGGCCACTGAGGAGTCGGTCAGGTTCTTGGACCCCTGGAACCAGTGGATGTGGGCCTCTGGGTAGACGCCTCTGGCGCGGCACGTCGAGCTTCCATCACGGCTGTGGACATGGAGACTGTGGTGGCACTCTGACAGGTACAGAGGTGGAGGAGTGAAGGAGGAGGAGAGGAGGTGGAGGAGTTACACTCACCAGAGAGTGGACAAGCATTTTCACTGAATTCAAATCAATTTCAATTACATATTAATTTCTTTTTAATTCAGCCCCAGAACAATTAACTTTGACGTCTCAAGTTGCTCTACAGAAACTAGTTTATACATCAGTATCTTTTTCTATTGATTAACATCTGACATGCAAGATTCACCATGCTTTGTTTTTTTTTAATGACTCTATTTTGGTTCCATGGAAACACCTCAATGTATTTAATGTATGCATTTTATACCAACCTTGTAATTTCAAGTGCGTGAAGGCACTCTTTATTCCTAAATTGGAGCGCAGCTTGCAGACATACTGCCCCTCATGGATTGGTTTTGTGTGACGAATGGTCAGGACCAGTTGTTGGCCTTTGAAGACACAGTTCACTCCGTTATGGGTGCTGAGGTGCCCATCCTTTAGCTCACACAGAGCTGTCTTATTGGGAGCAAACCAGGCAAACAGGAAGATGGTGGGCTCATCCTGGGAGGTGATGTTGCAGGAGAAGGAGGTGTGCTCATGGCACTGAGGGCTCACTGACTCTGTACTTCTGAGTCTCATTATCTCTGTAATAACAACTATTAAAAACAAATACGTTAAAGCAAGAGACCAGTTGCTACAGTTAGTTAGTGTCCAGACACTGCACAGGGGAAGTCTAGGTAAATGTACAACAAAGCTATCTAACTGAACGTCACTGTTACATACTCTCATGCAAGTCAGTAAATTGGACCATCATTGTATGTTGACTTCAGCATGTAAAATGCACCTAAATGAGAGTAAGCTCAAGTGTGAGACAAAAACATGTTTTACAGGCTGTTTCCAAAATGGTCCTGGACCACATGGCTTCTATTGTTTATAACTTTCTAGACATTTAGAGACTCACTAGAGTCAAAGGCTCTGGTTTATTCGTTTATAGATTATATATTTATTGGGAAACAAATATGTTGCTCTTATAGCTCGTGTAAACACATACTTATTCTGACAATTAATTTAACGTGGAAAAGAATTCTGAGAAAGGTGACTTACCATTCTCCGATTTTGCTAAAGCAAACATAAGAACCCAGAGCAGGAAGGCACACTTTTGGATGGTCTCCATCTGCAAATCCATATGAACAGGTTCAGATGAATAACACACACACACACAAACTCACAATCAGACAATTGATCAAGTTTAGTTATCTATAACTCTCACGTTCATAGCTGAAAAGCACATGGCCACCAATCCTTGTTTACCACGCTACAGGTGTGGCACCACCCTTCCTCTTATCTCCCTGGAGACCGGAGCACCTAGAGTTTGTTTTCTAAGGGGGCTTTATCAGGCTGCTATAAGGAAGTGTGTGAGTGAGTGATATACTAACTGAAAGTGTCCTGTTCACTATCACTAGTAATCATTCTATGTCTTTTAATTAAAGAGGGGCAGCCGTGGCTTACTGGTTAGCGCTTTGGACTTGTAACCGGAGGGTTGCCGGTTCAAAAACCCCGACCAGTAGGAACGGCTGAAGTGCTCTTGAGCAAGGCTGCGTCGGGATTAGTGTGTGCTTCTGTTCACTGTGCTGAGTGTGTTTCACTAATTCACGGATTGGATAAATGCAGAGACCAAATTTTCCTCACGGGATCAAAAGAGTATACTTAATTATTACTTTTAAAACACAACTATTGCCCTTTTATGCTTTTATGCACTATATTACCTTGTATGCTTTATGTTTTCTTTTTTTCTTTTTTGCTTTTAAAACTATTCTTTGATTATTGCCCTTCTATGCTTTTATTAGCTATTACTCTTTGCTTTTGTTCATATAAAGGACATTGAATGACCTATGAAATGTATGAAATGCGCTATATAAATAAACTTGACTTGACTAGGTGGTTCATAATTACCGGACATGCCACTGATATCCTCGATTTTTCGAGGCACACAAACATACACATTTTTGAAAAAGGTTACAGGTTACACTGAGTGTGCTGTTGGAGCAAATCACAGCAAGTACTGAGGCTTTTCCCATTACAGCCAATCCATCCTGAGACCACAACATGCCATATCATTGCAAGGCAAACCTTTAAAACACTACACTTTGAAAACATAAAATGTCAACATCACCAGCATGTTTCTGATCAGAGCGTTTCTTTTTTCTACAGAAAGAATTGGTTCAAAACTGTGCTGAAACAATAGCACATTGGGTCACAGGCAGACTGTTTGTGTTGGCTGGAATTCAGAAAGAGCCACAGATAAGAGTGTTCAGAGTCTATAGCAACCTTGACGAGACTGAGGAGATGTGGTTGAAATACTGACTCCCGAAACACAGAAAACAAAACATCATTACTCATGGGCTCTGTCTGAATATTTAACACTCTGTAAAGCACCATGAGACATGTGTAATGTTTTGGTGCTCTATAAGTGAAATTAAATAGAATTTTTAAAAAATATATATATATCTATATAAAAAATAGATGTTGTTTTTCAATAAGTCAGCAGTCGTGCAAGGGCATTAGGTTAAATCACGAGCTGTCAATACTCCCCATTACAATCCATTGATCCGGTTCGTCTGGCTATTTTGCTGATGCGCGAACAATCATGACTAATGAATAAATAATAATGAGTGAATGAATAAAATACAACACAACACACCAGCTACTAAACTAACTAAACTAGTTTCAGCTATTATCTCAGCAACAACAACATCAGCGCATGTGGTGCGATATCCGCTGTGGTAATTGGTGGTGGTAGTGGTAGGCTAGTTCGGCTCACGTCTGAAAATTAAGTTAAGTAAGTAAGTCTTTAATGTCTCTCCCAAGAGAGAAATTTGCTTTGGCAACCAGAGAGCATCGGCAACACATACATAAAAAAGAGGTCATACAAGCTACAACAACAAGACATAGACCATTTTACATAGACTCACTATAGGCCTACATAGAAAATGAAACACATGGCATTACCTCAGCACACACACACACACACCACCCCCCTCCTCCTCCCACACACAGACACAAACACATGCAGCTCATCCAATAAATAGTATAAAACCACGTTGAAACCAGTTATTGCCCTATTCACCATTAAGAAGCTTAATTGATAGCGGTACTAGGGAGAACTTGAATCTATTTAGCCTACATGATGGTAGTCGGTATCTTCTTCCCAGAGGCATCAGCACATACTCTGTGTTTAGGACATGGGTTGGGTCTGTGGCTATCTTCAACCCTTGTTTCCTAACTGTGTCCTCAAAAATATAATTTAAGGAGGATGGGGGCTGAATCCCCATTATTTTCCCTACCCTCTTAACAAGGTTCTGAAGTTGTGCCTTATATTTTACGGTCAGGTTACAGAACCATGTTGTTATGCCATAGCGTATTATGGATTCAATAGTAGCTCTGTCAACAACATTATGTATCCACATCATTGACCCTCATTCTAAGGAGTGACTCAGAAAGTCACGCAGACAACTGTCTCACTCTCAAGACACTAACTTATAGCTGTCTCACTCACAGGGTACTTAGCTACACAATAACATAATGGGAATTTGTTGTCTATAGCTCATTGGTTCCTTATACCTTATATAGCTTAGGAAAGCTAACAGCTTTCTATAAGGATCTAGTTTGTTAACTACCACAGTCACGAGTTGGGTCGCGATAGTCTGTCATTTTTAAAGCAACACCAAAGAGTTTTTTGTACCTTAAAATAATGTTTCCAAAATTGTTTCCGTGGTTCATCAACTCGTAACAGGGTGAACGGCACTTCTGCATTCGCTTCGCGTCCCTCTATCGGCTGTAACCGCACTATGCAAGTTTGCCAGATCGGGTAGCGGGTTTGTAGTTCGATGGAATGAGACATAAGAAACTACAAATTTGACTTGCATGATGTCGCAATACATCGTACTTTCATAAAATCATGCAACATATTCTACCTTGTCTATGGACATCGTTATTTGCAAAGCCGTTGCTGGATAAACAAATAGCGTGCGTGCGACAGAGGAAAAGTTCTTTGGTGTTGCTTTAAAAAGTGGATCCCAGAAAAAAAGTTTGAGAAACACTGAATTAGTGCCCTATCTGCCCCCTTTGGAATTATATCTCGAGCCTATTATAAGGTCCAGTGCGTTATGTCCTGGGATTCGGACGTGCTCAAAAATATTTTTATTTTAATTTTTTATAGATGGTTAGGCTATGAGGACCAATATGAGAGTGAATTCTGATGATCATTGATCCTTGTTTTGGGACGTTAAGCCTTTTCCATAGGCGTCAGTGAAGGAGATTGAAGAAAAACATGCTGTCACGTCAGGTAACCGTTCATAGGCCTAATATGACTTCATGCTAAATTTTCTTAGTGATTATGAGGAACAATATGAGAGACATTTGGTGATCACTGATCGTTGTTTTAGGACATTAAGCCACGTTAAGCTTTTTGCTTAGGCTACAAATGGCGTTTTACAAATGGAAGTTCGGGAGGAGCGTGACGGAATTTGCCACGCCTCCTTCTTCAATCAGTCAGGTTATTATGACCGCCGCGCAGCGAAGCGGCGGTCATATAGGTTTAGTCAGATTTTTTTTTTTTTTTTTTCTTTTTCGCATGCCCAAATTTCTGTCAATGATTCCCGGGACACTGAAAGACCGGGGTACACGAAACTTGGTGGGCATGTAACCCCACATGGATAGCATGGAACCATCGTTTTTCGTTTTGATCTGTAGCCCCCCCCGCTGGACTGGACCCCCGAAAGGAGGGTAGGGCAGACACAGTTTTCTGTGAATATCTCGAAAACCGTAGGGTTTAGGAGGACCATTTTTTTTTTGTATGTTGATCTCTAGGGGCCATGTCAACCCATTCCATAACCACTCATTTCATGTATAGCGCCACCTAGTTAAACACAAAAAAGTAAAAATGAGGTGTTGTAATTGCAGGTATCTGTGACCTAACAAAGTCAAAACTGTACAAAATTGGAAGTGTAGGATCATTATGACACCCTCTGTATGCACGCCAAGTTTCGTGGAATTCCGTTCATGGGGGTAACCTGGCCCTAGCCAGATGAATGTTGTTCCGCTTAGCTCCGCCTAGCTTCACTCACATCCATCTGGAACCTCTTCCATTGAGAGTGATTTCTCCAACCAACTTTATGGTTTAGCCAATCAGGACGCAGGGCGGGAGTTTCATAGATGTGACATAGCGTAGAAGTGACTGTGAGAATGTTATCAGCGTCACGGGTTGGCTTCGATGTGAGTGGTTGAAGTAGCACGTCAATAGATGACGGACAAGTGGCTTATTCAATCATATGCAAGCATTTTTTGATTAGGTCCAGCCTTCTGAAGCAACACTTCAATGGATCGGTTCCAGATGGATGAGTGGAGCTAGGCGGAGCGAAATTCATCTGGCTAGGGCCAGGTTATCATGGGGGGGCCACACAATAAATTAATTTATGTTACTATACACCAACTGGCCTGTAGGGGGCCGGAGACATTTTTCTGTGAATATCTCGATAACCGTAGGGCCTAGGAGGTCCACCTTTTTTATGTATGTTGGTCTTAAGGGGGCATGTCAACCCATCCCATTACCACTTATTTCATGTATAGCGCCACCTAGTTAAAAATTAAAAAGCAAAAAATTAGGTGTTTTCATCACAATATCTCTGGCTGACAAGGTCAAAACTGCACGAAATTAAAAGTGTAGGATCATTATGACACCCTCCGAATGCATGCCAAGTTTTGTGTACTTTCGTTCATGGGGGGCCTTACAATAAAATAATTTATGTGTACATTTAGTGACGTACACCAACAAGGATTCCCGGGACACTGAAAGACCGGGGTACACAAAACTTGGTGGGCATGTACCCCCACATGGACAGCATGGAACCGTAATTTTTCGTTTTGATCTGTAGCCCCCCCGCTGGACTGGACCCCCCGAAAGGAGGGTAGGGCAGACACAGTTCTCTGTGAATATCTTGAGAACCATAGGGACTAGGATGACCATTTTTTTCCATATGTTTGCCTCCAGGTGTCATGTTAACCCATTTTATGTGCACAAACAGATACACACACACACACACACATACATTCACAGTAATCATACGTATGACACATACTCACACAGTAGACATATGTACGCTTGCATGCACAGGCACATACGCAGGCACACACACAAGCACGCACGCACGCACACACACACACACACACACACACACACACACACACACACACACACACACACACATAACATAAACATGTACATGCACACAATTCAAGAATTTCTCAGAATTATGAACAGGCAAGATGGAGGTGGGGTTGTATAAAATGAATTTTACATGTGAAGTCTGTGAACTAATCATGTTTTGGTACTTGTTGTCTAGCAGATATCAGTGAGAATTGAGTGTGGATAATGCAATTTAGTGAGACAGTTACAATAATATAGGCCTTTCAGCGTGATTTATTTTTGTGGAAAAAATGTGCTGGACTGGGCGGCGGTCATATTTTGTACCGCTCTGCGGTACATCTAGTTTATTCGCAGTCTACCTGCCGAAGTTGCAGCATCGGTGTTACTCCGCTCGCAACCCACCACCTCCCCTTACGCCTCCCGTCTTCCATAGTTAAAGAATAAGGGGGTGTATGGCAAGGGCGTGGGAAGGTGGGTGCTGAGGGTGCTGCAGCACCCCTTGCTTTTTGTCAATAGGCTTACAAATTCGCAGTTTGTCATTATATTTGTTGGCAAATAGGCAAATAGCAAAAAAGGTTATGGATAGCTTTGAATATAGCTATCCATAGTCATAATCTAGCTATACACTGTAAAACCCAATGATCCATCTCAACAAAAGATTTAAGTTAACATCACTTAAAAACAGCAGAAAGTTTACATGACTTAAGTATTAAAAGTGTAGTGAACTCAATTTTGGTTTGAAGTTATAATAACTTAAAAAAAATAAGTTGGCATGATAATTAATCATTTTTCGAGTTGGAGTAAATTAATAGCATTGAGTCGATTCCATGGTGAAAAAAAGAGTTTAAGATGAAAAGTTAGCAGCATAAGTCAACAGCCAATGGGATCGCAGATCTCGACGAGGACAGAGCGAGGTGACTGACTAGTGAGGCAGATCATTAGTTAGGCGTTTAGAACTAACCCTTTGCAGAAAATCTTAAGAGAGAATCAGACTTAGTCTTAAAATTTCATTGTCATAAGAAAGAGTGTAAATCGGAAGTGGGTCTTGTGTGTTGTAAGACTTTGCTACGGGTGTCTGCTACCATCTTCTCGACTATCCGGCATCGACGGCCAAGCAGCATCCACTTTCAACATCAACGGCTCTCCTCATAGCGGGACGAACCCGAAGAAAGATCATCCCGCGACCACGTAACATCCACAGATGCTTCCATTTCAAAGGTTTGTGTGTCTCCGTCTCGTTTTCACTACTCCCCGTGTCCATTACCCTCTCAAGTTGACGTTAATTTCCCTACAGATCGTGAGAAACTATTATCTTGTTTTTGTTGCTGTAGTTTTTTATTTGTTTGGTAGTGTGGCTAGCTAGCTAGTTGGGCTGAATGAATAGCCTCTACTAGCGACACGTGTTGAGCCTAAAAGTTACCTAGCTAGCGATTTTTTTTAATAATTCAAAAGCCTTTTGTTGTGGGTGGTTTTAGTAGGGATGTCATGCTTGATACCATTATCAATAGCCCAGTGTCACCATGTCCTTGTTGAGCATGGTTGTTAGCTAGAATTCTACATAATTATCGATAGCAAAAACATGATGGACTCTTATTAAGTTAGCTTATAGCATTATCTCAGGAGCAGGTGCTCACAAAATGTGGAAATGTAAGCTATGTGAGTTTTCAACTGCTGGCAAAGTGCGGTTAACGAGCCATTACAGACTATTGCATGGCCAGCACTCCACAATATGTCCATTGCCATGCCCTTATCACAATTGCATTTGTTCATTCAAAAGATACAATTAATTAAAAGTGCACATGTCTCATGTGCACGATGCGGCGCCTAGGTCAGACCGTTAAGAACTTGTCAATAGAAGGGCTTTCAAATGCCCACTTCGTGCATTTAGGCAGCCATTTGTTGAAAGGGACATGTTTCTTCATCTTGGTAGACATTTAAAACAAAAGCAAATTGTCCCCTGCCCATTCAAAGACTGCTCATTTACATCAAATGTGTACTCTACTTTTATATATTGATACAAAAAGCTGATGGATAGTTATAGGGTAGAATATGTTCAAACACTTTTACACAGACATTCTCAAAATTAATGTTTTATTTGTTTGATGTTCTTTTCACAGCTTTACAAGGAGTTCCACCGTATTACCAATCAGAACCTCCCATTCAGTTTTTTTGCATCGCTGGATAGATACACGCCACACCTCCTGACGCTGTACAAGCAGAAACAATCTGGAACCTTTGGGCAGAAAATGGTTGCTCTTCTGTTAGACTACAGTAGACAGGTAAGCAACATGAATGTGTTGTTACACAATACTGTGTTGTATATAGTCGCAGACCTCACAAACTTTGTCCATGTCCCAAAACTCAACAGGATAAGAACGACGTCCAGGCAACAAGGAGGGCGGTCCTTTTTGGTTTGGCACTGTATCTGAAAGAGGATGCATCTGATATCTTCAGGAGCTGTATGTACCATATTCATTGATTCATTCATTCATTCATTTACTCACAACAGTTTCAGAACTCTCGCTTTAATGTCATCGTCATAACTTGTCCTTCTAGGCCGCGAGCTAGGGGGCCTTACCGTGCACCCCCCGCATAATCCAACGTAACTATCTTTTTTTGAAAAGTCCGACCATGCTGAACATGAATTAGAATGTTCATATTGAACATTTTTTGGTTGCACTACCTGTTTTAGGTGGTCAATGCGTTGCAATACATTGGAATATATTGGAAATGCATTACAGGAACATGACTCTCCATGAAGATGTGACATCTGTCTTTGCAGAAACAGCATACACACAATCTTACACACACACAAACACACACCTCCCTACACTCTCATGATGTCTCTTTTTTGTATACACTCACATTGCAATAATTCTTTGCATTGTCTTGCATTTCTCTCATGTATTTTTACTAAGCAGACTTTGACGAAGACCAAAGAGGAGCAGTCGCACTTCTGGCCGTTACAGATGAGAATGCCTCAGCAGTTCCCTTTAGCCCGCAACATGTGGCTGTCATTCTGGAGGATCAGGTTGTTCTATTTCACCGATATTGGGCAGATGCACTTGTTATTTTATTTGGCCTGATTTATGCTCTTCACCTGGAATGCCCAGAAAATTTGAAAGGATTCTTTGAATTCATTCAGATCGTTCTGATGAATTTAGATGATGGAAGGAGACAGATTAAGCCCAAATTGTTGTCACTTAAGAATGAGTTAGAACTCAATGTTTAGACAGGGCATCAGAAGACTTAAAATCTTGTGAAGTTGCGTTGGTGTATACACTGTTGTGCACACACTCGTCTGTCTTTCACACACTTTTCTGTAGCACACACACTGACAAGCGTACACACACACACACACTCTTTCACTCAGTCTTGCACACACACTGACAAGCACACTCAAATCTCATGCACAATCAAACATACTCTCTCACTCACACGTGTGCATGCACATGCACATGCACACACACATGCACACACGCATACTCACGCACGCGCACACACACACACTCACTTTGTCTATCAAACACACAGCTATACACTCAGCAGTCTCTCTGCGTCTGTCACACACCCCCTTTTTAATATTTCTTTCTTTTTTCTCAGGCTTTTTGTGTAGGTTATACACTCTTCCTCTTTCTTCCTCTCCATCTCTGTCCCTTTTTCACACGCACACATAAACAAACCCTCTTTCACACATGCAATTTCACACACACACTTTTGAGGTATATGGAATAAATGTTGAAATAATTTTAAAATGTTTATAGAGGAAAAAACTGATGGTTAGTAACCTATGTTTTTGTGAATCTGTTTTATTTTATTTTTATTTTATTTATTTTTTTTCAGCTAGTGAAGCTTTTGGAAGTGTATGGCACAAATGTTCAAATAATTTCAATAAAACAATGTCATTGATCAGTGTCTCCTGTCAAATAACTTTCATAAGTTGGAATACCTCAAATAGTTTAAGGCAATCTGTTTCCTCAAATAGATTGAGTAGTAAAGTGGAAGTTCTGAGTAGTAATCACTTAAATGGTAGAAGTGAACATAAATCAACATAGAAGTTAACATAAAGCAAAATACACAAGTAGTGATAACTCTGCTATTCAACTTAAATGGTTTAAGGCAACTGGTTTTCTCATATTATTTGAGTTTAACTTAACTTGACCTACTTAAGTTACCAAACTCAAATGATTCAAGGCAATCTGTTTCCTTAAATTATTTGAGTTTAATCAACTTCTCAGGTTTTACAGTGTAGAAGTGAAAGTGACGTGACTCGCTGAGGAGAGACGTTGCATGCAGGCTAGTTGACTTCGAGAAAAGAATATTAGGCTACAGAAAAGAATACAGGATTTTTTTCTCTCCCGGCAGTAAAGACAGTAGATTCAGTGTTTAAAATGTAAATGCAAACTAAAGGTAGGCTAACTATGCATATGAACATCCAGAGGCTGATCTGTCAAAAATGATGAAGATTAAGATGGTTTTATTGTTGCTGTCATTATTACCACAAACACGAATTGATAACGAAACCATGGCGATCGTGGGTTATATCTTGCCTGCTTATTAGGCCATGCACCTGTCAGAACTCCGTGTAGCATGCATATAGCCTACTGCCAGTTTCTATACCATCACCAACTAGTTCGCACTTTGGATATATCGTTGGATTGTGAAAAGCCCAATTTCGAATACCAAACGACAACAGATGAGGTAGGATGCATCTTTTGCAATTAGTCTTTGGCAAGCCCACGACCTCACGTACGGCTCAGTTTCTGTTAGTGTCAGGCAATGTGGCTGATCTAGCCCAAATCCACGAATTTCGTGTTGGTGAGACCTGTTGCCTATCAGTAGACATGTCATCTCGAGTTCCACGACAGCTTAGCTAGTGCCACCGAAATATGACACTGAAATCCTTTCACTATTGAAGTCGCTCAGATAGAAACCGTTGTAATTGGTGGTTAGGACACTTTTGCTGTGGAGTGGAGACGCATTAAGTTAGGCTACTCAGAAATTGTTTGCCATTGTAGGTCATTGCAGCCTAATTATATTTTCAAGCCAAACATCTCTGGTGTGGTTTTGACAATCAGAAAAGCAATATACTGAAATAGTTTAATGATGTAAAGCAGGGGCGTAGATTTGCGTGGGGACCGAAGGACGTGTCCACACCAATGTCAAATTACGACTGAAATGTCCCCACCAATATTCAGGTTGAAATGGGGGAAAAAGAGTTAAATCATTTCTCACTTCAGTGCTGCGGATCATCTCGTACAGATCTTGTAATGTGCAGTAGCCTATAAGGGTAAATCGCGCTGATTTGAAGTTACCTATAATAACTACCAGTGAGCCGCAGTCTCCTGCGCAGCATGCAGTGCTTCAGCTTTACTTCACTACAACCATGAAGCGCGTCCAAATTCACCCATTCTTCTCTGTTGAACTCCTCGAGAAGTAGGCTACTCTCATCACACATGTGTCACATGAAAGAGACTTTTCTCAGCTTTTAAACGGTGCTAGCTAGCCACTGTTTGCTGTGATAAACAGTTCGCGAACAAAAAATAAGAAAAATAACTTAAAGAGATTTAATAATTATTCTCTGCGCCCATCTCCACATCCATTCGTCTCGGTGGAATATCGTAGGCCTACACACTCTTCACGCAACACATGACAAACCATATATCAGAATAAACAGCAGACCTTACCGGACACAAAGGTGTAATATAGTTAGCTGTTCCAGAGTAATCCGGTTTTGAAATAAATTATAGCAAAATTCAACATGGTCTTTCGGCTGCATTTCTTAAAACTGAGCTGTGCTTACATCGCCTAGATATCTGTAAATATTAGAATATACAGGCAGCTCACGGTTAAGAGTTTGTCAATGTAGCCTTAATGATTTCTTTTCACAAAATGCTAAGCATGCGTGTATTTAAGTTTCTTAAAACTGAGCTGTGCTTAAATGGGCATGATTTCATAACAGACCAAATAGAAAATAAATGTTAAATATCTGTAGCCTACATATTAAAATCAGATTATGTAGGCTACACAGTGTAGTTAGATCAAGTTGGACAGTAGCATATTTTGATCATTTTTTATCTTATCTTAGCTTTTATCTTGATTTTGATTTATCTTAGTTTTTTTTTCGGGGGGTGGGGGGGTTAGTGGGTAGTGTCCCCACCAAAGCTCAGACCAAACCTACGCCCTTGATGTAAAGTCAAGTGCGCTTCTATGGGTCTGGTGTGTGTGCGCATAGTTTTTATTGATGAGTCGGAGTGGCAAGTGCTGCGCATAGTTGCAGTGGAAGTGGCTGTTCTCGCTCTTAGGTCTACCAGAGGGTCTACTCATACACGGCACTGAAATGGCGTATTTAGCTGTCTAAATTCGAATCATATCATGCTAGGGGAGAAATCGTCGGACATCCATTATTTTGTTATTCAGCACCCCTGGTCAAAAATATGTTCCCGGCGGTTGGTGTATGGCGGAATCCTGCCCGACTCCTGCCTGCGCAGTCGACTCCGGCACGATTCCGCGAAGCCCTTCAGGACCATGGCCAGAGACCTCGCCAAACATGCTTTTCTATTATGCTTTTATCTATTATGCTTTTATGTCTTTATGCAAATTCAGGAATGTGAACTAGTGAATAGGCGTTAATGAAGAATAAACGCTTACTGTCATCTTTGGCCAGGTGCGAGGCCCATCAGACGCGAGGCCAATTTTTGCTTTTTCCATGAATACAAAAGTTAGGTGACCCTCCCTCCTAGACTAAAAAAAGTTAGGTGACCCTCCCCTCAACAAAGAATAAAAAGACATGACCATAGGCGCCGATACCGTGGGTGGAGCACCCACGGAAAATATCGAGCACCACGTGTGCCAGCTTACAGTCCCGGCTAAATTTACATTCATTTAAAATCAAACATCGCAGTTGATGTTAAATTCAGCATCTCTCATAATGTGATTGGCTATGTTGCTGTCAATCCCCTACTTCATATCCTAACCACCAATGAGAGCGTCTCTCGTATGAACATTCCTGACACTTCCCACCTGAAGAATTAACGCAAGGCCCGAATGTTTCAAATGTATATGCATTTGAAACATTCGGGCCTTGCGTTAATTAAAAGTAGTCTGACAACGCTTACTGTTTTGTGACACAGCTAAACACTGGTACCTCATAGCACGTCTATAACATAGCCTATTAATGTGATGAGGTGGTCGCAACTCGCAAAAGTAAAGCAGATAGAACTCACGCAAATCTAGCCTACAACACACTGACAGCTTCATGCGCAGGGGAGAGAGAGCACGCGCACAGGTGTTTTATGATTGTTGGCTTCTGATGGTATCTTGCTAATTCACTGAAGAAAGACTTATGATTATGGATAGAAAGAACATTCTGAAAAGGAAAGGAGCAAGGCAATGAGGAGCAATGCTATAGTGGAATACTCATGTTGCTGTATCAGCAGATGAGAAGGACCTGAGAGTGCCACTGACGACGTGACTGCCTCATAGGCTCACAGGTTGGTGAAGGAGAAAGCTACATCTAGCTGAGCCCAGTGACTATGCTTTTGTGAGAAGGCACACCATCCTAAGAATATCCCTGTCAGACCTTTACAAAAATATGATACCATACACGCCTTTTACACCACTGTAAGATATGGCAAAGTTTGAGAACCACTGCCTCCACTTACTGTCGGCAAATGCGGCTTCTGGATGGATAGGCTATCTCGTTTTTTTAACGGCGTGACGTTAACACGAAATATAATTTCTGTTTATAAAAACAAAGCAAAGTGTTTTGGGGTAATGCAATTAACCTACTGAGTTACGTAAACTGTTCAGGAGTCAAACGACGGATCATGCGTGATTTAGGCGTAGGCCTAGTGTAGGTGACTGAAAGTGCACAAAAATTGTGCCTTTGCTTAAGAGCATTTAAGAAATGTCCTCGGGGGTGACGCCCATGGACTCCCGCAAACTGTATTGGCGTTTTGTGTGTTGGCCGCTGTTGATTTCCTAAAGTGTTGAAGTGCATACATTACTTCTCAAAAACCGTATGGCAACAATACACATGGGCGTTGGTATCGGAAATTTAATTGTTTGAGCACCCACCGACGGAAACATAAATCGGCGCCTATGGACATGACGCTCCCCTATTTTCCTCATGGTCCTTTCCATAAATACCGAACGGTCCCTTATTGGAGAAAGCCTACCTAACGCGCAGACTGTGCTGCTCCCGTGCATTCCTCAGCCTCACCCGGAGCTCCTTTTGCACTGATTTAAATTCAGTAACATTGTTGTTTTCGTCGTATACACTGTTTAATTTCAGGCGTAATATAGGGGAGCGCGGGGCACAAAGTAACACTTTTTGGTTATGGCTAAATAATTCTAAAATCATTTGAGTTTCACTAGTTATACTTTTTAACAAGCAACATACATATCTCTGTTACACATATGCACTGGAAGTTTGTTTGTAGGAGCTACTGTTCTTTTACAATTCCACCGAGAGTGGCGATAGGTGAAATGTTACAACCTGCCCCATATGCGGGGTTAGTTGTAACACTCATCCCAACGGCTGTTTTTAATTAAATGAATTCAATAAATGTATCTGAATGTGTATGATAGAATAGGATCTGACTATTTATGATACATAATTCATGAACTAACAACAGACGTGTGTCGAAAATTGACTTTATTTTCTATACGGAGAAATAACATGAGAAATATGCGCCAATGGAAGCAAAGAGTCTTACCAAGGTCAATCCTGCCAAGAAAAGCCCTCAAACCTGAAAACACATGAGGCAAAATGCAAAACATCACAACAACTAACTAAACTAACACTAATACGCGCATATTTTTGTATTGCAACATCATTGTACAGTATGAGTGGCTTAGTTGTAACAGCGCGTTACAACTAACCCCGCTGGTCACGTTTGTTATAAGATAAGCTAGCTCCTGCTATGAGTTGGCTACATGTTTCAAAACGGTGTTCATTTTTAGCCTACAAGACGGTTATTAAGATGATAGAAGATTGGAGTCAGTGAGCTGCACCCACAACTCAGTAATGGAAAGACAAGTACCACCTAGACATTAAAGTTGATGTCTTCAAAAGGCGTTTTGCTGCAGATCTACGTGGAAACACGTCCATACTGACTGAAAATTTGTGGAACACCGTCTCATAGTAATGTGATTAACTGACCAATTGCATGCCTCGATCAACCCCCTTCAAATAGGGAAAAAGTCCGTGTTACATTAAAGTCCGTGTTACATTTAACCCCGCGTTACTTTGTGCCCCGCGCTCCCCTAGACCTTGTTATTCGGGTATAATTTAATTTAAAGTTAATGTAAAGTCACTGGAAACACTGGACACAATGTCATGCTTTAGTCATAAAATGCACAATACCTTTTATATGAGCTTATCTGCTCCACTATTCCCGGATTCGTGAAACGTTTGGTGAAATGTCGACACCACCGTGCTAGCTTGGGAGTAGCATAGTGCACGTGCAGTCCTCTTTATAAGACATAGTGTCATCGTAGTGTCATCTTCGTCACACGCCAACTGACCGTCGGAAATTTGGGGAATTCACTGGGAACAGTCATTAGTCTAGCTGCAGCGATATCCCTGGTAGTACAGTCAGAGACTTTCTAATGAGGAGACACAGCACTCAAAAAATCCTCCATAGAAATGCATGGGGTTAGTTTGTAACGCCAATATGGCAGTTGTCTACGCATATCACACCCCTTCTGCTGGTTAAGCTAATTAACATTAAGCTAATTATGTGGTGTGTGGAGACGTGCCAATCATGTGTTGTGACCTAGCCGCTGGAGCAAGATTGGTGTCGTGAAGCCTTGTGCACGCGCATTTCTGCCGAAACGGATGCCCGATGAGTGGCCAAAAATCGTTGCAATATGGCTGCCGAGTGGAGGGACTTGCCTAAAAAGACTTTGGTACAGTACAGCATGATTTCCGCGAAGCGCACCGTCACCGTCCATCGGACAGTTTATACTAGTAACAGGGGGGGGGGGGGGAAAGCTTTGTAGACCGACCAAAATGAATTTTGCACCAGATGTGGAGAGCAGCAGTGAAGCAGGAACATCACAGAGTGAACCAGCACATGTTATGGTAAGGTTTTGTGGAAATAAATGGACAGATAAATATGATATAACCATCAACATATTTAAGTCAATCTTGCTGTGAACAAAAGCATGATTGTCACACATGATTATGACATCACACCATCACCTGTGTAATTTGACTGAGGGGCCTCATTCATATATCAGGGGTGAATAACAGCCCATGGTATATGATTGAGGGGCCCAATTAAGACATATCACATAACATGTGTGAGATACCCCGTATCTCAGTCCTCCTACATGATAAATTCAGACAGATCAGGATCAAGATTTTGTAATTTGGCATCCCTTTCTTTTCCATTGTAAGATAGGGGTGCTAGATCAGCACTTTATAGGGTGTTGCATTACGTTTACGACACTAGAAGGGCACTCATTAAGACATATTCTTTAAACTTATAGTTTTATAGCACAACAGACAGCTCCACAGTCACCAACAATAGCTAAACCTGAGTAGTGGACCTAATTGTGAACCCAAAATCTCCATACGCAGCGCTGTCCATGGTCCTGAAACGTATAGCTAACTCAGACATCACTGCAGGACCTGAGGGATTATGGGTCTCTCAACATCTGTTATCAATCAAATATGTCGGTTCCCATTTGAGATTTGCAAGGGTCTGCACGCTCAGAGACCTGGGCCGAAGACGGGGTCTATGCCAAACACTATCTCTTTGTTGCTTTTTTTAAATCCTTTGATGGATTAAAATCTGTCACCTCAAACTCAAATTTATTTGTCACATACAATTATACAAAGTATATATATATGCAGTGAAATGCTTTGTCCACTGACTCCATGTGCAATGTGTGTATCAATAAGGAAACAAACAGAAAAGAAGAGAAGTAGAAAGAAATGTCCACAGTGCATGAGATGTTCCCAGCATGTGCTTGTGCTCCAGCTACAGTCCTCATTCAGAATCCGGAGAGCCTGGGCATAAAAACGTTTCCGCATTCTCTCAGTGTTGGCTTTCAGCCAGCGGTAACGTTTCCGAGAGTGGGGGACAGAGAAGAGACAGTTGTTGGGGTGACTGGGATGTCTGATGATTTTCTTTACTCTGAACTGACATCTCCTGATGTAAGATTCCTGAAGGTTGGGTAGTGCACACCTGGAGGTACGTTCAGCTGATCTACTTCTCTCTTTGGGGCTTTACGGGTTTATGGTTGGATATTTCTGTGAACTCTTATCAGTATTTACACATGTCCCAATGTAGGGTGAACGCCGCCGCTGCCAAAACAGTCCTGATTGTTCCGGTGCCTCCATAACTGTTCGCCCTGGAGCTCTCTGGAGGCGTCATCTCTTCACGCGTCCTTGTGCTGCTGAGGTATCTCCCAGAGCTCGGGCTCCACAGGGTGCAGTTCAGAGTGGAGTGGGGTCGGTGGAGAAGCGTGCTGGTGATCTCATAGGTGCCGTCCTCGTCCCGTACGCTGGGGTGGGCCACTGAGGAGTCGGTCAGGTTCTTGGACCCCTGGAACCAGTGGATGTGGGCCTCTGGGTAGACGCCTCTGGCGCGGCACGTCGAGCTTCCATCACGGCTGTGGACATGGAGACTGTGGTGGCACTCTGACAGGTACAGAGGTGGAGGAGTTACACTCACCAGATGGGGCAACAGTTAATTGAATTTAAAGCTCACCATGATCAGTGACCTCCCCTACTGATTAAAAACAACATGTGCAACAAACGTTTTTTCTTATATGACACCATTTTGGTTAATATCTTTGAGTGGTACTTTGGTAATGCTCAAATGTATGCATTTTATACCAACCTTGTAAATTCAGGTGAGAGTAGGATTGCGTTGCTCCTACATTCGAGCGCACCTTACAACGATATTTCCCTTCATGGATTGGCTGTGTGCGAGGAATGGTCAAGACCAGTTGTTGGGGTTTATAGACACAGTCCACTCCGCTGTTGTGTCTGATGACACTACCATTTCTGGCTAGTTCACACAGAGCCGCCCCATTGGGCCCCATCCAGGCAAACAGGAAGATGGAGGGCTTGGCTTGGGCCGTGATGTTGCAGGACAAGGAGGTACTCTCATTGCAGTCGGGACTCACCAAGGCTGTGCTTCTGAGTGTCAAGAGCTCTGTAACGTTTAACATAATTAAAAATAAATTTAACCAAAAGAGCATTTGCTCTGTTGCTACAGAGTATAGTCCAGACACTGTACAGGGGATGTGTATGTAAACTATCTAACTAAACTCCACTGTTATGCAAATAAGTGAATTGAACTGTCATTGTATATTGACTTAATGTAAAATACACACAAATGACTGTCAAGTAGATGCTCAGGGTTCGTCAACTTGAAAAAGGAGTTTGACTAATCGACATGGAGAATAAAACTGGATTCCACTCAGTTGTATCCTTTTCCTCTTTTTTTTCTTTTTATTTAGATTTCAGCAGCTTATTTCCACAGTTAGCATTTTCAATGGACAGCAGTGAATTGATGGCAAGGATTAGTTTCAATTTGGAATTGGTTGTTAGGCTACTAGAAATTGGTTGTCACTAGGAAGAAAACTGGCTGCCTCTCCAGTCTTTGTAGATTTAGTCAATTCCTTTGGATGCCCTTATTTGCTAGTGAATTATCAACACTTCTTCATTTGATTTTTCTGTGCAATTTATCTTCCCTTAAACTCAAACATTTTTTCTAAAACTGTTTCCAAAAGTAAAAGAGAGTGATCCGCCATATAGCTCCCATGAAAGTTTTTTTTTATTATGCGTGCAACGTTTCGAGCCCCTGGCTCTTCCTCAGGTTGAGCCAGGGGATTGAAACGTTGCACGCATAATAAAAACCTTTCATAGGAGCTATATGGTGTGCGGATCACTCTCTTTTACTTTTGGAGCCTTTCCTCTGATCCAGCACCCATCCGAAACGGTGAAAAGGGATGTGCACGGTCACACGTCTCTTGAAACTGAAACTTTTGACTCATCTAACAACTTATATCTGTGCTATACTGAAATGGTAATAAAAGTCTCAGATCAAATCTTTACTCATAATCCATCATAGTTGCATAGCACTGCCTCACGAGGAATGAGGAAAATTACCGGAAATCTTAGTCACTTCAACAATCAATTTCTTAACTCAAGGGGGGGTAGAAAATGAGTGTAATTCCCCAAATGGTGGAATATCCCTTTATGCCATTAAGCCATTTGCATTCCAAAATGGTCCAAGATAATGAGATGAGATGACCCTGTCTAATGGACATTTTTCATTCGATAGCCTACATGGCCAGCACTTTAGCTTTCATACTCACTAGAGTCGGATATGCACCCTATGACCTATGATGATTAAGTAAGGGATAGTAGACAACGTGGTTTGATGTGAGAACCAGACGAGTCTGAGAGCACACTTATGGAATGGTCTCCAAATCTCTGGAGCTTTTTTTTTTTTTCTGTTACAAGCTTTTATACGATGACAGACAGCAGAGCACCACCGCAGCATTTTTCTTTACAACTGATTTTTCTATACATCATTTTTCTATACAACTGATGGCTGCGCTGATGGCATCAGTATTAAAAGATGCAGACTTGTTTTTTTAATGAATAAACAACTGCGTTCTTAAAGTAAAATGTATTTGGAGTACTACTGAAAGGATTTGGTAGGTTAAGAGTTTAATGTACCAACGTTTAATTTCACCGGTGAAGTACAGAAGTACAGGTAATGTGGCCTTCTGACACATACTTAACATGGAAAAGAATTCTAGGACTAAGAAAAGACAGGCTACTCACCATTCCCCAGTTTTGCTATAGCAAACAGGAGAAGAGCACAGAACACTAGGGCACATCTGTGGATGGTCCTCATCTGTGAACCCACTTCTGAATCCACTGAGTGAACTACTGAATGCACTGAATAAACGCACACACACACGCCACACTCTCTCTCTCTCTCTCTCTCTCTCTCTCTCTCTCTCTCTATCTCACACACACAATCACATAGGTTTGAATATAGTCTGACAAACTAAAGCAAATAAAAAAATCTACCTCTATAGGACAAATTAGTTAGGTTAATTAAAGCTACTAAGAAAGAAAATAGAAAAGACAAAAAGCATGCCTCTCAATTGAGCTTATTACAAAAAGTGGGGCAAACTTCGGCATATAGGGCCAATCTGTCAGTGTTGCTTCCTACATGTACAAATGACTGAATAGCATACACACTGGGCACAAAGTCCATAACAAGAAACTCGCTGTCTTATTCTGTGTTGTATGCACCATGTCAACCCAGGTCTCTCAACTTCTGTCTCTCTTTAAGAGACCCAATATCCTTTTTAATATCCTTTTTAAAATAAAAATAAATAAATAATCAAAATGAAATTACGTTTCAACCCTGTCACACAAATAATAAGATGGGCACAATATAGATGAACTAGTATGTAGGCTAGTTACTAATCCCCGACCGCACACAATACAAAATGTACATCTAAATCTCTCTTACTTTCATAGCAGGGTATCACGGTCACTGCTCCTTGTCCACACAACCGCGCTGGTCTGGGAGTCACCAGCCACCACTGGAGTAGTGTATCCGTCCTTCATCAATTTGATCTCTTTCGTCAGTCAGAAAGTTAGTGTATCCTCTTGAGCTTCAGAGGCAGCTTCAGAGGGAGCAGCGGACCACGCCTATGTGCTAGCTGTAGCTGTTGACATTGAACAGAACAAACAAAACGGTCATCTCAAACAGCAACTCACATTTTATAATCAGATCATTCACTCAGCTGGGCTAGCATCTCTCACTCTCTCTCTCGCTCTCAAATCAAATCAAATGGTGCTTTATTGGCATGAATGAATAAAGTCATTGTTGCCAAAGCTACAGGTATAACATGTTGATAATCAACTTTACATTAATATTGTTATAAAGATAAAAATTAAATAATGAACGGGAAAACAGGTCAAATAAAAGGATAAATGGTAATGTTACTAGGAGGACAGTAGTAGCTTCATCAGTGCTATACTGTAGAAAACACAATAGAAAAAAGAAACTAAAACTGATGCAAACTTATATTATATGTCTACACTTACAGATACATCTACATAAATCAATTTAAGTTAAATAGCTGAATTATCAAACAAACTATTTACATGTACACAGAGAGGATCTATCCATGTATCACATGCATAAAAGTTAACATCTTTTCTCTAATTTTATGGCAGGTCAAAATATAATCTGCAGCTAGACATGTGTTTGTTTCCTCTCCCAATAGTATACATGTTTTCATTTGCGGAGATACATTTTCAAATTATTTTATATGTTTTTTGAATTCATCAAAAAATGTTTCCCTTATAGGTGCATATGTAATCGAATTAAGAAGGAAATGTTCCTCGTTTTCTACTTCATTTATGCAGAAACTACAGTTTCTCACATGTCTAGACACCCATGTTTGTCTATGTCTGCCCATGTAGGCTATGGTCACTGATTCTGTATTTTGTCAGTGTCATTTAAAGCTGCAGTTGGCAAGATTTTTTTGATCATATTCACTGAAACCGTCACTATGCTCCGACAGAACAACATAAATCAGCCGGTTTTAAAAAACCTGCACTTCTACCTCCACCTATATACCCTGTTATTTGTTTTGCAAAAATCCACAGCTCCCGGTTCTTCTGGTCCAATCAGAGCAGGGCTGTGTGAGATGTGACTGTCAATCACAGTCTGGTGCAGTCTGGTGCGCACTGACGACCACAAACTGAACTAGAGGGTGCTTGGTGGTAGTGGGGGAGGGGCATGAGAGTTGTAAACATTCAAAATTTTGGCTAAGTCAGACTTGTCAATCTGTCAGACTTGCCAACTGCAGCTTTAAATATGGGGCTATACAGGTATGTATTTTATTATAGAGTAGACATTGCCTTTTATACCACTCTCAATAATTTTTAGTAGCATGCCCTCGTGCCAGATGGAATCAAAGGCCTTTTTAAAATCAACAAAGCGTGCATAGATCTTTCCTTTACTTGTTTTTTGTACATACTGTTCAGTAAGTGAGTGGAGGTATAGATGTGGTCGGTGGTTCTAAATTCAGGAAGGAAGCCTATCTGACTTTTGCATAAAATGTTCTTATTATCCAAGAAGGTAAGTATTCTTGTTTTCAGTTTATTACAGAAAATGTCACCAAGAATGCTCGTGACACAGATCCCATGATAGTTATTCGGGTTCATTTTATCACCATATACAAATTTTATCACCATATACAACTTGTTGTAGTACACTTGTTGTTGTTGGGCTCTCTCTCTCTCTCTCAGGTATGCATCATATGGTTCATGACGTTATGCTTAGCTTAAGGAGAATAAATCATTGAAGACGTCCTGGCGACACCCTTGGTTTCAACAAGTTCGAAGTAATGCCAATACCTCCATCCCTCAAAAGTTAGCGATGGCTGCTTCTCGCCATGATTGCTCTTCATACTACCAGCCTCTGTCACGTGGATGTGGATAAGGTTATGCTGTCTTTATTTTACAAATCTTTTATAGAATCTGTTGTCACCTTTTCTTTTATTGCCTGGTACGGAGGCATCAGTCTCAGGGACAAAAAAGTCTCAGCCACATTTTGAAGGTGGCTGGGAAGTTGATTGGCTGTCCACAGTTGCCCTAAGGGGCATGCAGAGACCTTTGAAGGGGCAGGGGTTCAAATTTAAAAAAGGGCACATGGAACAAAAGTTTCAGAAAACGTGTTAACTTTATTTAAAACTTAATTTTGATTACAACCCAATAGAGAATACATAGGCTACATGCAAATTATATCAAAATAAAACATCTTCCATCTTATTGATTAAATACAAGCTAATTTTAATAGCCTAGAAATCTAGACGCACCTTAGCGGCAGCAAATACGTTATTGCCTAGTCTGGCTTGTCAGGCTATAATTTTAATGTTTATCACAGTGAACTAACACCATTAGCAAGCTGGTGTCTTGCAGATTCACGTGCTGTGCGTGTGGCCTCTGAGTGAAATGACGCATAATGTAGCCTAGGCCTACTGTAAACAGAGAACGTGTGGAATTCGCTACTTGCACTCGGCTTTGTTACGTATTTCCGTTTAAAACTAGTGCTGCCCGGACGCTTCCGGTACTATTTGTTTACATGGTAACGGTAACGCCCATTCATTCATTCATTCACGTTTTTTAACTTTTCAAACTATTACAACAACAAAATGAGTGTGCGTCGCAAAGTAATGAAGACCCACCACCTACTCAATCAGGCTAGAAAGTACTCGGAACATTGCTGTGTTCCGTTATGCAATGCTTCAGCGAAATTTAACGGTGTCTTAAGCTTCCATAGTTTCCCAACCCAGCCCGATCTGCGACGAAGGTGGGTGGCAAACATTCGTCGGGATAATTTTAATATAACATCCCACACTAAGGTCTGCAGCAGACACTTCATGGAAAGCGACCTAGTTGAGCCAAAAGAAGGAGGTCTTTTTAAGATTTAAGATCAAAAGAAGGAGGTCATTTTTACGTATTTGCAGTCTACAAAGTTTTTGACATTAGGGCATTTAAATTCAACAAGGCCAAATTGGGGGTTTGCGTTTGGATCATAAATAACACCATCTGGAGAAGCAGCAAGCCAGGGGGTGGTTGGATGAATAACTAGACCACTGGGTGCATAGTTGACATGGGCTAACTTACTATATTCAGCTGCCACTTCTGACTCCATCTCAGCCCCCCTCTTCATGTCTGCTGTTTGTCTTGTTCCCTTAAATATTCGGTCTGCAAGCGACTCAGCAGAGCTCTGGCCTTTGACATGGCAGATCTCCCGAAACCTAGAGGCGGTCACCCGCGGCTTTCGGAGCTCAAACCATTCAGGGCAACAACTTTGTTCTCGTGTAGCTATTTCAATTTTGTTTGCAATTTCCATGGACACGGACAAACTGTTTAGGTGAAGCTGCTGCTCCTTGGTACATACAAATGCACAATCTGATGGTGTGCAATCATGTCCATCCAGCGGCAAGTGTGGTGTTGGTGGCGTGTCATGAATATGTGTGATGCACCGGGTCGTCTGTGCAGGCTGTTGATATAACAATACACTTCCCTTTTGCACTAACCCGATGCCAATTTCCACAAGGGGCTGGTCAGACCTCATGTTCATGGTGGTCACAAGCGGCTGATCCTCAAGGCTAAAGCGACTGTATGCTTCTGATATTCGGAACATGCAGGGATCAGGTAATGGACCGACCAGGCCTCTGTAGAATCCACTCCTAAAAAATATATAGATACATTGTCTTAATGAGGGAGGAATACAGCGAATGAAAAAATGGCAACAACTTCCTTTATCAAATTACATTCTACACTGTTTTCAGACAATAAAGGTGTTGTTGATGAAAACTTAAGAAAGACTACCCTTTACCACACAGAAAATTGGTAAGGAGTTAATGAGCGCATTGATGAAGAATTGGACCAATAAGCATAATTGCCCGCATGTCCGATGTCATCAATCAATGTTGATTGTACAAGCAATTTATATCTACCTTTTAGTAAGACTTATTCAGCTATTACTTATTTAAGCCACTTGGAGGAGTATCGCACTGGGTGTGGCACATGGGATTTAGATATATCTACAGGTGTGGTGATCAATTATGCCTGGACCTGGGATTATTTCCTAGGGGGGAAATCATCTCTTATTACCTTACTCCAGTCTGTACCCTTCGCTTTGGTACTGGCTTGGTGAAGACCATGGCGTTGATGGGTCCAGGCTTCACACCCTATCAGACAAACACAATTACTGAGAGTGGGATCACTTCAAATCAAAGCAATGATCAATGAAAACTTCAATCTCCTTAAAATTACCATAGTTCTTGGCTTGTGCCATTGCTGTTCTGACTCTGTGCAGCTATGAACAGGGGGTACCACTGGTATTTCAAGTTGTGAATGCCGTTTGGTACAGCAGGGCCACTATGTGGCTGCATAAAGCAGTGCCTGCCACACAGGAACATGTCTTCTGTGTCAATACCACTGGCGTTGAATCACCAAGTGTAATCTGAGAAGAAAGAGAAAGAAAGAAATCAGCCTGCTTAAAAAAAAAGGAAAACCGCGGTGTTATTGAACATATGCAAAAACCTAAACTGCTGAATGCTTAGACCATGAACTTTCTCACCCTATTCAATGTTGATTACATTCATTACATACAAACTATCATTACATTAACATTAGGCAACATGGGGGAGGGTTAGGATGAATAAAGCTGGAGCTCATGCCTACACTTAAACGATGTGGCATCTCAGACTTCAGCATAGACCTGTAGCACAATGATCTGACGCCAACTTGCCCTGTCATCCTGTCTTTATTGGACACTATAAAATAACAGATTAAGTTGTTAGCGTTATGGGTCATTTCTCATTGCTGTGTATCAACAGCTATGCATCATTCACGTCAACACATCCTACAAGTAGCAGCAAGCTAAACAGCCGTTACACGATTGAACTACCTCACGCGACTTAACGTTAGACATAACATTGCGGTTCACAGACAACACTGTCAAAGTTAACCTCACTATTAGCTAATGTGAATTAAATCTAGATAAAGATCACCGTGTTTACTACATTGCTACTCAGATAGCATACTCATCATGACACCCACACCGAAAAAAAACAAACGATAACGATTGCTATAGCTTCTAACTAGACTATCTATCAACGTATGAAGTAAGCTAGCTAGCGCTAACATTTACTAACGTTAGTCAGTTAGGTGAAATTATGTTCTTACCTTCATAGTTGTGTATGTACGTGCCCACATACAACCTAAAACCCTTGTCCATTTTAAATGATGGGACCTTCGACATGTTGCAAATGCGGTGGAGGTCTGTCATACTCAATTTTGGGAGTTCTTGAAGAGACCGGGTGTAAAACACAGCTGTCGCCTTCGTAGCACCGGAAACAGCTGAGCAGTACAAAGTACAACGCGGAAGCGATTGTGACTGATTGTGCAAGTAGCCCATTGGGTTAGTTCAAGGGGGCTGTCAGTACACGATCCGTACCGCCTGCCAGATCCGTTCTGCGCATGCGCATAATTACGTAGAAGAAGACGTAACGATTCTTCTGTAATATCTGTAGCTGCTACCACGCATGCGCAAGTTTATGCACATGCGCAGAACGGATCTGGCAGGCGGTACGGATCGTGTACTGACAGGGGCAGGCGAATTCCCGGAAGTAGAAGCATCGATGTAGCGGTGGTTATCAACTCTCTGCTAACCCCATAGAACGCCCATCCATTTAGGATTTTTTTGAACTCCCATAACTTCATATAACATATATCATGTGCCGATATTTTAGCTTCTGTGTTATCTACATAAACAATAAAAGGCAAAACAAGACTCGACTACCTCGTACGTAACGTTAGGTTCCCGTAAGAAGAATAGGGGAGTTCGACTTGCGGCAGATCTGTGCAGATCTGACTTGATGTGATGCATGCTGGGTTGTACACAATGCATACTGGGATGGACGCAATGCATACTGGTTAGAAATTCTGTCCGACTTCCCAGTAGGAGATAAGTCTTATAGAGACGAATGACCCATTAGACCAGCCTCAGACGAGTCCAGGAAGTGACGTCAATTCCAGAAATAAGCACATCATTTACTTTACTCTTTATGGAGAATACAGTGGGGAAAAACGTGTTTTCTTTTACAGTTCATGGAAAAAATAGTCACATTAGGTAGAATCTTTTTATTATTATTCGTAATTCACATGTATTTATTAAATAATCGATCGCGACTGACTGTCCACGTGATCTGCCAGTCAGCTGGGAGGAGCTCGTGACTCACGCATAGGGACTCACGGCAGATATTGCGCGAAATGTTGGTTTATTTAAATGTTGGTATCGTTTAGATGTCCTTCCTATTCATTAACATGAACATGATGACTGACTAAATAAATGACTACGATGTTTAATAAACCATTGTAGGCATACAAGTTATCATTATATCACATCAATTAGTTTTCTGTAGGCTAGTCTAGTGTGACATGCTTTACACTAGGCTACAGCATAAAAATAGGCTCAACAATAGGCTATCAACACGTTTGCAGTATCACTGTTGCAGAAATCACATACAAGAAAGCATCCTCTTGATTGTTTGTACATTTTTGCATATTCCAACATAAGGAAGCAGCATGAGGAAACTTGTCGTTTTTCTGCCTTATTTTCTAACTACTTTTACGAGTCTGCAGTATCACCGAGTAGCTGTTACAAGAGGGTCTGGCATCCCTTTGTTATGACGCAACTTCCTGCGACGGTCATTCGTCGGAAAATGACTTAACTCCCTCTCCGACTTCTGTCAGCCGGGGAGGGACTTACCACCGTGACACCATGTCACATGGCCTTAAAATATCGCGGGAGTCTTAGCCTGCAGACAGATCTTGCAGTTGCCTTCCACGAGCTGCACGAGCTGAAACACGCCCTCATGACGTCAGTTCAAAGACGTGATAGGGCCATTTGGGAGGAATGTCCTCATGACGATTATGACTAGAGGCTCATGCTGCTTCCTTATGTTGGAATATGCGAAAATAAACAGAAATCGAAGGGATACCTTCTTATACGTGATTTCTGCAACAATGGTAGGCTAGCCTACTGAAAACGTTTGGATATTCTTTTATTTTCTGCTGTTGGCTAAATAGATAGACACACATATAGGGGAAACACTTGATATTGAATTTATGTGCTACAATGCAGGCCTGTTAACTGTATGACAACAGTGGTTTATTTAAACTACATCATAAGAATTTATTTCGTCAGTCATCATGCTCATTTTAATGAGTAAGAATGAAAGTTCTGCTGTGTTTATTGCAAACAACATTCCGCGATATCTCCCGCGAGTCACGTCAGGCAGACTGTAGCCTTTCTGTCCGGGATGAGCTGCCCTCTGTTGTAGCTCCTCCCGGCTAGGCTCTGAAGATCACGTTTACGTAGTAAGCCAGACCAAGTCAGACTCAGCCGAAGTCAAACAAGCCTAGTGTTTGATATGAGACAATACTATTTTGTTAAAATTTGTGCACTCCGCCAGTAAGCACACAGTGCACATAGTGTACTACACGAAAGTGTACTCACGTAAGTACACCATTTGAGACAGACTCCAAGTCAGACTCAGCCGAAGTCAAACAAGCCTAATGTTTAGCATGTCCGGTTGAAGGGAGATAACCGTATTGTTTGGATAAGAAGCGTAGTCCAGCCAGCACGGAAACTCGTGAACAAAGCTATGTAGCCTACAATAGCATTGTAGCCTATGTTAAGGTAAAGCATAGAGGCAAGTAAACCTAATGGAAAAACAGTAGTTTTACCGTTAGGTAGTCTAACGATAATCATTTCAGAGGTTTTCGATGGATTGACGTAGGTCAGAAAAGTGGAAAGAAGATTAGCCTCAAGGCTATAACTTTTTTGTTTTGTTTTACCATGACTTTTTGAAGATGATCATGTGTGGTAGTTTCAACATTAACACGACTTGATATCACTTGTGAGGATGATATTAATAATAATGCATAAATAAATGTTTAACTTTGATGACTTTGAAGGCGAAGGAAGTGTGAGAAGAATTTCTGTGTAGCCTATCTATCATATGAGTTACAAGATTCAGTTCGATGGCTAACGTCACGAAGTTAAGTGCGAGTCTGCCCAGTACTGGGGGGACCAACTGAAAAATGACTCAGTACCCTCCCATTGAGAACGACGGAGTCTGTTCGTCCATTTCTTTTACTGTCTATGGGTTAGTTAAACAACTACAGTAGCCTATGTCGTCGGCTTATGACGATTTAGAAAAGGTTTGCTAACCTAGCGTTCATGGGCTTCGTAAAAACCTTTCTCCGAGTGAAAACATCATCATTCCGCGTCATTCACGTCACTTAATGTGTGAGTCAGAGGTCGGAAACTGGGGCTAGATTTTGCTAACAGAGTTGCCCTGTTAGGGGCTCGTCATCACTTTTGTCGTCACGTTGTAGTTCGTTTGTAGTCCATGTGGCCTTTCATGTCCAACAGTTTTAATGTGAACTTGGGAATTTGCTCTTTTTATCACTTGAAAGCTGCATATCTTTCTTTCACGAGCATCTTACACTATAGTTTAAGCAAATACAGTTGTTTGTTTAGGATTAGTGAGTGTATGTTTTAACCTTTGTTGTGGCATCCGTGTTTGTCACACATTCCGTTGGCAAAGCACATGAACACTTGCCGTGCTGGGAAAAAAATGGCGTCGAGTACAGTCGAGGTGTTTCGTGGCTGAGCCCAAGTTCTCAATTTTCAGCCCCTATTACCATCTACGAACAACAACAACAACAACAAAAACCTACCTATGTAACTTAATCAAAAAGACCTTTTGTTTTTGTGCATACCAACCATTCGAAAACAGTTGTGTCCTGCTTGAATAGCCAAAAGAACTTTTACCGCCTTCTTCAACGTACTTTTTGTGCTGTATGTTCTCATCATGCCATCGTCTGAGCAAGGTGTAAAGCGCCCGAAGTCGACGACGACGAAAATCTCCCCCAAAGACACGAAGACTACAAACGGTAACCAAACTCCATCTGCTGCCACTGTCTCTGAGCATAACTACCCCTCTCCAGCACCCGCAACAAGAGTCCGGAGCTGTTACCCATCCCAGACAACGACCCTGACACTCCCGCCAGACCAGATGGGAAGAGACTCAAAGGTGACTTAACTCTCACAGACTTGCAATATAACATTGCAGCTATAATAAATGAGCGTGCTGATAACTTAGAGAGCATGATCAATCATAACACCGTCAGTATCGACGCCTTAAAAAAGTAAATCGACTTCGTATTTACTGAAATTGGTGATTTGAAAACCGACATGGTATCAGTGAAGAATACATGCAAAATCAATGCTCAACGGCTCTCGGAGTTAGAGCTGCAAGTCAATGAAGCCAAAAGGTATCAACGGAGATGGAACTTAAGACTGCACGGCATCCCAGAAAGCATACACGAAAACATCAAAGAGAAAGTTATCGAAGAGTCTCGGGAAAATGTTAAAGAACATGTGGACATTGTTCATCGCCTGGGTCGATTTAATGACAAGGAAAAAAGACCAAGAACGACCATCATCCGCTTCTCGAACCGATCTACACGGGACCTGGTGTGGAGGAAGGCTAAGGGCTGTAGTTTTCTCACAGAGAACAAACTTCGCTTCACAGAAGACCTTACTGCAGCTGACAAAGCTTTGCGAGCCAAACTGTGGCCAATGATCGAGGCTGCCAAGAAGGAAGGAAAGAGAGCCCACTTTGCCGGGACCCGTGTGATAATAGAAGGAAAAGAGATTCGTCCAGCAGCTCTTCTAGAAGCACCTGCCGAAATGGACACTGCAAGCCCCCCATAATGGTTTGCACCGTTAAGTAGCGGTTAGCTATGTAGCTATTCAGCTATGTAGCCACTCTGCACCGCATATTCACATACATACAGGGGGGACTATCTGCGTTCACACAGACACGATATCACGAGCAGGTTAGAATACGTACACAACACTATACAAAACACTATACAAAACACTATACATACATGCACTCATAGCATACAGTCCATAGGTACAATTTAAATCAAATAAATGTTCATACTTCAACTTATTTGTTCTGCTGGGGGGGGGGGGTGGAAATTGTTTACATTGGTTTTAATTTCTACTCACCTCTCACTCGTTACACTGTCCTTATCAGTTGTTTCTCTCAATGCCAGGGGGTTACGAGAAAATGTTAAACGAAAAGCTTTATTTCTCTTTGCAAAACAGCAGAAATCTGATTTTTATTTTTTCCAAGAGTCACATTCTACGTTAAATGATGTTTCCTTTTGGAAATCCCAATGGGGAAATGAAATATGGTTTTCACATGGGTCAGAAAGATCCGCAGGGGTTGCAACTCTTAAGAATAACTTTAATGGTTTTGTCTTGCACTCAGAAAGTGACCCTCATGGTCACTACCTGATACTGATTCTTAGTATTGATAACATTCCTCTTCTTCTTGCCAATATATACGGGTATAACTGTAAACGGGATAATGACTTTTTATTTGATGTCCTGGAAGCCTGCCTCCTATACTGGATATCTAAATATCCCAATTTATTGCTTGTAATAGGCGGAGATTTCAACATTACCTTAAATAGTTCATTAGACAGATGGCCACCAAGTATAGGTAAGTCTCCGGCCTCCAACCTGATTACTTTCATGCAAAAATTCAATTTGATTGATATATGGAGAGAGAAAAATCACAACACTAAACTCTATACTTGGAGCAATAAAGCGTACGTCTATGTCACGCATAGATTACTGGTTAATCTCTGACCGCTTTGATAGGAGTAACATTACTTGCAATATCATTACAACGCCCCTAACAGACCATAAAGCTGTGTCACTCCAAATATCCTTTAAGGCTAACTACACTCAGAAATTTAGAGGCTCTTATTGGAAGCTCAATAACTCTCTCCTTAAGCATGCTTCAGTAATCGAGAAGATCCAGGAAATGATACAATGTTTCTCAAACAGGGCCCTTATAGATAACAACTTTTGCAGAAATTGGGAACTCTTTAAATTTGAGGTTTCAAAATTCCTAAGAGAATATGGATCCACTTTAGCCAGAGAAAGAAAGAAAGAAGAAACTAAAATTATTACTAAAATAACTGCCCTTACTCAAATTAAGCCTGAAGATTTATCTGAAAGTGACAGGGAAACTCTAATTTTACAGCAAGGTGAACTAAATGAAATATACAGAGAGAAAGCTGAAGGGGCCTTTGTGAGATCAAGAAGCAAATGGCTGGAGGAAGGAGAGCAGAATACTGCTTACTTCTTCCAATTAGAAAGATCCAGGAACAAATTAAATTCTATCAGGAAACTCAATGTTAACGGTGATATCACTGACGACCCTCGCAAGATAGCCAATTACTGTTCTTCATTTTACAGAAACCTTTATAAGTCAGATTATAATGAGACTAATGCCAACAACTTTTTAAAACATCTCTCTAATACAAAATCAATTTTAGATGACAAGAAAGATCTCTGTGATGCTCCATTAACAATTGATGAAATCCTACTTGCTATTAAACGTCTTAAACTCAACAAATCCCCAGGAGTTGATGGGCTATCTTTAGAATTTTATATTGCCTTTGCGGAACAACTAGCCCCTCTCCTCCACGGTCTGTACACGGAAAGCATTAAAAATCAAACTCTCCCACCTACTCTATCCCAAGGTTTATTAACACTAATTCCAAAACCTAAGAAAGATTTACTACTCATTGATAATTGGAGACCAATTTGTCTGCTCAATAATGACTACAAAATTCTAGCTCAGATTTTTGCTAAAAGAATAAAGTTAACTCTGGATCAGATAATTGATGAAACCCAATCTGGTTTCCTAAAACATAGACACATTTCTAACAATATCAGGCTTGTACTGGACCTTATAGACTACCATGACCTTTGCAACAACGAGGCTTATATTCTATTTCTAGATTTCTGTAAGGCCTTTGACACAGTCGAGCACAAATTCATTCTTCAGGCCCTAGATAAATTTGGCTTCGGTCCTTATTTTTGTGAGTCTATTAAGACTATGTATACAAATGCAAACTGCTCTATTAAGTTATATTCTGGGACCTCTCCTAGGTTTGAGGTGAATCGTGGTGTCAGACAGGGTTGTCCACTCTCCCCCTACCTGTTCCTGATCTGTGCTCAGCTCCGATTTCATTAAAATTAGCCCCTTACAAGGTATCTCAATTGCTGGGAAGGAAATCATCATTAGTCAGCTGGCGGATGATACTACCCTGTTCTTAAAGGATGCCTCACAGGATCCAATAACTATAAATACAATTAAATTATTCTCTCAGGCCTCTGGGCTATACTTAAATACAAATAAATGCGAGCTGCTCCCCCTTAAAACGTATACTAGTCCATCCATTTGTAACATCCCTGTTAAAGAAACTGTCACTTACCTTGGTCTAACTATCAACAGTAAACAAGACACTAGATGCTCTCTGAACTTTAATCCTATCATAGAAAAAACACAGAAAAGATTTAATCAGTGGCTTCAGAGAGACCTCTCCATTAAAGGGAGAATTTTGTTGTCCAAAGCAGAAGGCTTATCCCGTCTGACATATGCAGCTCTATCTCTTGACGTAAACAAACAAACATCTATGTCCATTGACAAAATTCTTTACAATTTTACATGGAAAAATAGAATTCACTACTTAAAAAAATCAGTTTTATTGAACTCCTATACACATGGTGGCCTTCACTTCCTTGATTTCTCTACTTTAAATGATACCTTCAAGATAAACTGGATTAAGCAATTTCTCATGAACCCTAATTCTATATGGAACTTCATTCCTAACTACTTATTCGCTAAACTTGGTGGCCTTGATTTTCTTTTATTGTGTAATTATAATATTGAAAAAATTCCCTTGTCTTTCTAATTTTCATAAACAGATGCTTCTCTCCTGGAACATGATATATAAACACAACTTTTCACCACACAGATATTATATCTGGAATAATAGAGACTTGCTATATAAACACAAAACATTATTTTTAGAAAACTGGTTTGGTCATGGTATTTATCTAGTTACTCAGCTGCTCAACTCCAGTGGAGATTTAATGTCCTACACTGAACTTCTACACAGGTACAACATCCCTATTCTTCCTAGGGAGTACGCTATAGTCTTTGATGCTATCCCTTCTGGTGCTGTTTCTCTTCTTAAAAACTCTTCACAACTCCCCTTTATTACCCTTAAATCCCATTGTTACTGAGATTGGCCAAATCTGTTTCTCTACTAATAAAAGAAATAACAACCGTAGAATACGCACTCTTTTTCAAAAAGACAAGGTCTCTATCCCAACAGCGCTTTCATACTGGAATAACCTATTTTCTGACCTAGAATGGCATAAAGTATGGTGTTTATCTTCTAAATATTTGATAACGAATAAAATTAAAGAAGTGTCTTTTAAAATAATCCATCGAATTTACCCATGTAAGACTTTTATGCAAAGATTCAAGAAGGACATTACTACAGACTGCTCTTTCTGTCAACAGGCTCCTGAGAATCTTGAACATTTACTCTGGTCCTGTCCCCACTCTTGTACCTTTTGGCAAGACCTCAGTGCTTTCATTTCTCAACATATTCTCTCTGATTTCTCTTTCTCCTCTCTATCTCTTAAAGATGTACTGTTTGGCTTCTCTTCATACCCGACATCCAAATCCAACCAATTCTATATTATCAAGCACATATTCACAAAATGAAATTCTCTAGTTCCAAACCGTCCTTTATAGCATTTGAACAAGAATCCAGGCAATACATCAAGACCATCCTATTATCTAAAAACAGCAAGCCCTTAAAACCCTTGATCTCTGTATATTATTTAACATATTTCTTTCCAAACTATATGATTTTTAAGTATTGTCTATTGTATGTGGTACCCCCTGGTAATGTTTGTAATATTTGTTTATGTTCATGCATTGTTACTTTACTGTACACATTTAATTAATTGTATTTTATACCATTTGTACCACTTTGTATTATACTATTTTGCAATAAAAAAATAAAAAAAAACACTTGCTGTCGGAAAAACAAACTAGCCATGGGGGCGGTCCTTGTCATTCCGAGGTGCTCTGAATGCACCCTTACTCTAAGCTACTATAACATAGTAACCTAAACAGAATATGTTATGAACGTTCAGCCTTAGATTTTCGAAGCTGCTAGGTTATTGAAATGGATGGACCATGACATGGTTAAAACGGGTTTGATAGCCTAGGCTACTTCATTAAACATGAAACAACTTTAAACATTTTATTCTCTATCTCTAAGCTTAATAGGCCTACTATTGCAAGTTCAGATAGTCTAACTGCCAAGTGACCTTACCGTGCTCCCAAACGTCTCCTGCAGCACTGTGACTGCGTGCCAGGGTTTCCGTTGTCCGTCAATTACCGGACATTGGCCGGGAAAAAAAAGAAAAAAAAAATTAAATTAAATCTCTCCAGTCAAATTGTCCGATTGAAATTGGCTAATAATCCCGTCCCCTAACGCAATCTGAATTTGAGAATAAGCCTTAATAGGTCTAAGCCTATAGTATACGTCCTCTGGCTATGAGGCTCTACCGTTTGAAAGTTATTAAACAACACGCATAACCTATGCTGCATTTCAAATAGGAAGCGCACGCTTAAAACGTCCATGTTAAACAACGAACAAATGAGAGGCGGTTCAAACATGGCCAGGCCCAGGCAGACTAGCCTTAAACGTATTTTTAGAGGCCAGACGCGATGGATGATGATAAATTGGTAACATCTGAAGCCTCAGATGTCCGGTCAACTCCACCACCACCACCACCAGATAAAAAGCAGAAGTGTCGGGCGTATCTGTCGGAATCAGTGACATTGGAAGTGGAGTTGCGGGGGGTGCGGCCGCTCCAAGACACTGTCATTCTCCGTGTACATTGGACATGCAAAGTGTTCTTTACCCAAAGCATACAGTAGGTTTATGCGTTCTCTGTCTATGATCTGCAGGGTTAGGGCCTCCTCGACAAGGCGATTACTGGTCCGCGGATAATTTCTGGCACAATTAAACGGTATCATTGAACCGCGGCCGAAAGAAAAAGAAACTAAACATTTCCCAGAATAGGAAACATTTCTTAATGTATTGTTATCAAATAAAGAGGCATAGCATTAGGGGGTAGTGGTGTGAGCGCTCATTCTTGTGCACATCTGTGCAAGTTAAACAGTCACCACTGAGATAACGTGGGTAGCAGCAACAAACAACGTATAGCCTTTTTAAAACAACGAACGAAGCGGACTCTTGCTGTCCATGAAAAGATACTGGCTAGATCTTGTTAGGCATGTTTAAATTAGGCTAATCAACATGTTGCATTCTATACAGATTATGTAGGCTAATTCTTTAAGCTAAATAGCCTGTCTCCAGTTTTCCTCAGTTTGACTAATTAAGAAGGGATAATAGGATATTTGACCGGCATATCATCAAAATGTCCGGAAAACGAAACCTCTGCCGGTCACTTTGACCGGTGTTACATGGCAACTGGCTCCCGCGTTAACTGGCTGCGTTGATGACGTTTCATGATTAATGACGAGTCTTTGACAGATGTGGCCGCTTGCAGATTTGTCACTTTCTGATATACTAGAGACGCACACAAATATGACATGTTTAAAATTGTATGTAGTAGGCTACTACATGCACTGGACCATGAATATGCCACCCAAAAAACAAACACCTAAATAGCATAAATTAACTTCACGTGGGTATCCAACCACGAATAAATTGACCTGTTTGCTTCTATCAACTTGCGCCACGAGCCAACTGACTGCACTCACGGAAATTGACTTCAGTTGTATGATTAAAAGAAGTCAGCTAACGTTATGATAATTGTAACAAGTTAGCATAGCTGTTCATGTTATCTGGCTATCATGTTATCATGCTACCGTTGCCCAAGCCATTTAGGAATTCAAAGTACATGGTTAAGTTTTACAAACGTTTCACTGAGGTTAGGCTGCGGCCGCCCCTACCTGAAGTGTCTGTAGAGCAAATAAATCAGCAAATAAATCAAATAAAAATGTGTATCCTTGTGTTGTGTATCCTTTTGTCCAGCCTATTCTTTTAAGAATTCAGTTCATAAAAAACACAGGCATTGAAACCCACACTGCAATGGGCAGTGCAATGTGTCCATATTTTACACAAAATTTGCGCACAGGGAGAGTCAAAACTCTTATGCTTATAGGCTATTAACGTTAATGTTGCTGACATGTAAACATGGGTTTGATATTTTATTGATATTTTATTTCCCAATTCACACGTTCATGCTTCTCCTGTGGCGCAACAGGTTAATGCTTATATAGCCTATTGCTTTTTCACGCAGTCGACATGGGTTCAATCCTCCCCATTACACGTTTTTTTTATTATTATTTATTTATTTTTAGACCAGCAACGCTTCCTCAATTTAGGCTACAGATACTAGGTGGCCACAGAGAGCCTGACCAGCAGTCAGTAAAATGTTAACTTAACCATGATACTTTGAAGACCTACTGGCTTGGGCAACTGCTGTAGCAAGACAACACCATCAGCATGTTAACTTGCTACAATCATCAGCTGACTTCTTCAAATTGTATAGACTTAGTCAAATACATTTCTCTATGGCTTATCAGCTGGTTCATGGCGCAAGTATGTAGATGAATGGTTATCATGTAGCCTAAGTGGTTTCATTTAGGAAGCAGGTTCGATACCCACAAGTTATTATTAGGCTATTTGTATTTATGTTTTTGGTGGCATATTCATGGTCCAGTGTCTGTAGCGTACTACAGACAATTTTGACATTTAAATATGTCATGCATATTTGTATTTGTTTGTCTCCAGTTTCCATCAGAAAGTGACAAATCTGCAAGCGGCCACATCTGTCAAAGAAACGTCATCACTCGTGAAACGTCACCAACGCAGCCAGTTAACATGGGTACCAGTTGCCATGTAACACCGGCACCATTTTTTTCTACCGGAAACTCTGCTGCGTGCACCTTCTGAGAGTTCACTGAATGTATGACGTCACGGATTGGTGTCCGCAAGGCATTTCAATGAACACAGAAAATTGTTATTTTTGTAAATTTCTAATTTCACAAACTATTAATGAGACATTTTAGGGAACATTCACGTTGGAACTAGCGGAAGTATTACAAATTTTAAAAAGTAAAAAACGGGTCTTGTCAAAAGGGCACTTGGACATCAAAGGGGCAAAAGGGCAGGTGCTAGAGCCCCTGTAGCCCCCCTTCTCTGCACGTGCCTGTTGGCCTTGCTGACCATTTATAAGAAGCAAGTCATCCAGAAGGCAAGGTCTATACTGGACTGTAAAAATCATCCCCTTCACTGTTCATTTGAAGCTCGTCCCTCAGGCCGGAGACTAAGAGTCCCATTTTGTCCAATAGGACAAAGAACTCTTTTATTCCTAGTGCAATACGCCTGCTAAATTTGCACAATTTTGCTTTATTGCACATAAACGATTCTGATGAGCATCTGTCAGAAACATAGATTGATAAGACAGTTTCTTTCTTTCTTTCTTAACCTTCTTAACTTATATTAACCTATGTCTTTTACCCCATCTTGTGTCTTTGTGTATCTTGTGCTATTTATGTGTACCTGACTGCGAGACCAGTTTCCCTTTCGGACAATAAAGTTAACTGAACTGAACTGAGAAGGCAGTGTCGCTGTCAAATCTGTCCCAGGGAAAAGTAACGTTGTGGCGAATTGAAAAAGGAACTATGTTTCGTGACCCAATTTTCAATAGTAGCACGTTACACTACTTTTTACCCGAAAAAGTAGTTACGTTACTGTACACAACACTGGTCATGTGTAAATACTGATGAGAGTTCGCAGAAATATCCAACCGTAAACCACTAAAGAGAGTAGTGAGATCACGTAGTGCACTACCCAACCTTCAGGAAACTCACATCAGGAGATGTCAGTTCAGACTAAAGAAAATCATCAGACATCTAGTGTTAATTTTGTCACCTATTTTTAATTTAGTCTTAGTCTTAATCTTGTGACGAAATGTCCTTTTTAGTCTTTGTCATATTTAGTCATTCAAATATAATTTTTGTTAGTCAAGTTTTAGTCGACTAAAAGTCTTGTCATTTTAGTCTAGTTTTAGTCAAAAGAAAACTAAAGGTATCTTAGTCTTAATCAGTTTTAGTCAACACATTTTAGTCTTTTTAGTCAGAACATTATTTCTGATTACCATTTGAGTCAAATAGTGTTTCACACATCTCAATTTTCCAACAATATTGTGTGTCCACAGGGCTACTCGTCTGTTATAATTACTCATTCTGATTTTTTGTCAGTCAGTATGTTTACATGCACAGGAAAGTCGAGCTACAGTTATAGCTCGGCTGGGATTTGACCATAGACAGTAAAAGATTTGACTGGACCACTCATTCGTAGACCAGTGTTTCTCAAAGTGTGGTCCGGGGATCACTGGTGGTCCGCAAGCTATCCCAAGTGGTCCGCGAGCAGACGTGGTAAAATATAATATAGATGAGTTGTTTGCAATATTGAACCAACTTGTATGTAAAAACAGTTCTGCAACACTGTCTATGTAAGATATGCCAGTTTAAATCATACAGTATGAATCCACACAATAAGCAAAGTGCAAAGACAATAAGCAAGGTGGTTCAGTGAGTAGGCCTATTGTGTAGACTAATTATAGGCTACTGTTGAAGTAGGTCTAATCTTTTTTTTTTTAGCTAGGGTTAGTTAAGTGGTCCTGAAACTGAAAAAGTTTGAGAAACACTGTCAGTAGGCCAAAATATTAATGTTTTACTCCGCCTCGCTAGATGGCGATATGCGCCCAAACACAACACATTCTCCAAACAGACTCTCCATCTTAGCCATAGCTAACTTGCTAGCAAACTTTCCATATTAGCTTACTTGCTAGCAAACTTTGCATCCTCAGTCTAACTAGTTAAATAGTTGACATTACATGATGAACATTTTCGTATGGACATTCTGGGGGATGTTAATCTGTATGAGAGAAGCTTCAACTTCTGGGTATGTAGCATTGTGGCATAAAGCTTAGGTAGTTAGCTTGCTAACTCTGGCAGAAATCTCCAGTGTTCTTGTTCCATGTAGTTTCGTGTTGCAGGCACAGGGTTGCAGCAACAGCACGTAGACTAGCCTACAGGAAAGCTGTTGCATATGAACTCATTTGAAATATTTTGAAAACGTAACAGCTAGATATTCTTCTCTTCTCTAGTCTTCTCATTTTGTAGACGAAAATGAAGAGAGATTTTATCTTAGTTTTTATTTCATGCAAAACATTTTAGTCTCGTCTTTTTTCGTCATCAATAATGCATCTTAAGATAGTCTTAGTCAGTGTTTCAGGACATTACTGCCGTCTCGTCATCGTCTCGTCTTAGTCATGAAAAAAAAGGTCGTTGACGAACATATTTCCTCTCGTCTCGTCTGACGAAATTAACACTACAGACATCCCAGTCACCCCAACAACTGTCTCTTCTCTGTCCCCCACTCTCGGAAACGTTACCGCTGGCTGAAAGCCAACACTGAGAGAATGCGGAAACGTTTTTATGCCCAGGCTCTCCGGATTCTGAATGAGGACTGTAGCTGGAGCACAAGCACATGCTGGGAACATCTCATGCACTGTGGACATTTCTTTCTACTTCTCTTCTTTTCTGTTTGTTTCCTTATTGATACACACATTGCACATGGAGTCAGTGGACAAAGCATTTCACTGCATATATATTCTTTGTATAATTGTATGTGACAAATGAATTTGAATTTGAGGTGACAGATATTTTAATCCATCAAAGGATTTGCAAAGCAAAAAAAGCGATAGTGTTTGACACGGGCCCCGTCTTTGGTCTCCGTCTGCCCTCTTCCAGGTCTCTGAGACCCTTGCAAATCTCAAATTGGAACCAGCATATTTGATTGATAACAGATGTTGAGAGAGCCATTAATCCCTCAGGTCCTGCATTGATGTCTGAGTTAGCTATACGTTTCAGGACCATGGACAGTGCTGCGTGTGGAGATTTTGGGTTCACAGTTAGGTCCACTACTCAGGTTTCGCTATTGTTGGTGACTGTAGAGCTGTCTGTAGTGCCACTTCAAACTATAAGTTTGAAGAATATATCTTAATGAGTGCCCTTTATGAACTATGGGGGCATAGTATTCACATGGGGTTAGTGATTGTGTGACTCAAACAGGTGGCAGCTGTTAGGTGCCACCTGTTTGCAGGTTAGGTGCCTTGCTCAAGGGCACTTCAGCCGTTCCTACTGGTCGGGGTTCAAACCGGCAACCCTCCGGTTACAAGTCCGAAACGCTAACCAGTAGTCCACGGCTGCCCACCAAGGACAGGTGACAACGACCCAGGGACAACAAAAGGCAATAGGTCACCCCAGGGAGTTCGGGTGGCTGATACGACAGGCGACGTCAGACGAAAGTGAGGTTGCAGTAGCATGCGGTGGTATGTGGTATGGTTTGCTTTGTTGTGATCAAAAGAGGGGGATCGTCATTGGGAGGTCAAACCAAAGATAGGACAAAAAATACATTGTAAAAAAAACTGTAAGAGTTGAAAAAGTATATAGCTTAAGACATATAGAAAGAGAGAGACTGCGGTCTGGTTTGTCCTTTGACCATCATTACAAAGATCATTTTCTTTTTCAGTCTTTTTTTTGGGGTTATGGTTTTGTTTGGGTTATTGTTTTTTGCATTTATTATAGTGCATAAGCACATACTAATACTATTTATGACTAATACTGTATGTGTAATGATCCAATATGTGTCTGTACTTATCACCATGAGCAATCAGTTGAGCCAATGAAAACTGATATGCAATCAAACTCAAATAAACGATCATTATAAAAGTTCTGAATGCACTGGCTGAAATATAACTAGAAATCAGAATCAGAATAGGCTTTATTGGCCAAGTTTGCTACCCTGGAAATCCAGAATTCTCGGAAGAGCACAATTTGTCTCTGCAAGAGACTCTGGCAATGAGTAATGATGCACGTTACTTTTACCCCTTGCATCACGAGTAACCAATCACATCGGTGTGTCTGATATAGGTGGGCCAGAGGCAAGCTAAACAGATGATGACAGCGCTGCAACGAATCAGTCAGTAAACATTGGTCGTAGTGTTATCCAATTGCGTGCAGTGAGATTTTCAAATGCATGCTTGGTGCCGCCCTTTGAGTTGGGCCACTTTCATTATTCGTGGCCAGACCCTTAATCTTTCTAGATTTCCAGGGTCTGGATCTCCAGGCTACAAGTTTGCATAAACAAACAAGGAATTTGACTCCACTTAATCTTTGCTCTCAAAAGTACAAAACTCACTTAATATACAAAGAATAAAAACAGAAAGGTCAGTAAGAGATGTACGCCCCTTGTTGTCCCATGGTCATGTACGTACTCAACAGGCACAGGCAAGGTACGAAAGTCGAAGGGTTGCCGACTCGATCCCTGACCCATTAGGAAAAATGTGGGTGGGGGAAGTGGTTGAGCACTGCTCTCCCATGCCCACATCCACGGCTGAAGTGCCCTGCTGTAGCAGGCAGCTCACTGCTCTGGGTTAGTGTGTGCTTCACCTCATTGTGTGTGTTCACTGTGTGCTGAGTGTGTTTCACTAATTCACGGGTTAGGATAAATGCAGAGACCAAATTTCCCTCATGGGATCAAAAGAGTATACTTATACTATACTTAAATACAAAATAGAAATGTACAATAACAAGAGGGAAGGAATAGTGCAATATCAGTAAATCTAAGATTTAAGATTTAAAAATAAATATAGCGCAAGGGAGTTCAGTGAAATGGTAATATTAATAACAAGGAGGACTGAGATATGGGGTATCTCACACATGTTATGTGATATGTCTTAATTGGGCCCCTCAATCTACCATGGGCTGTTATTCACCCCTGATATATGAATGAGGCCCCTCAGTCAAATTACACAGGTCATGCTGTGATATCATCATGTGTGACAATCATGCTTTTTTCGAGCAAGATGACTTAAATATGTTGATGGTTAGCCTATATAATATCCATTTCTTTCCACAAAACCTTAGCATAACACGTCCGGTTCACGCCGATGTTCCTGCCTCTAGTCAGGGGGCCTATGTGGTTTCTGTGGGATTGAAATGTTAATTTTTGGAGAGTGGTTGGACTGTCTTTAGAGGTCATTGAACATGGAGAAAAATTATGTCTCCATTTTATTTAACCTGTTTTAGCCCTATTTTTGTGAAATTGTATATTTCACTATAATTAACACCATAAATTTCGCCTAAATCACTGGCTATGTTGAATAAAGTTCACAAAACAGTTATTTTCTTATTTTCAACAGTATGATTGTATGTCAGTATTATGATTGTATGTCAAACAATTAGAGATAAGATCAATAACCAATCAGTTTCACCAAATACACATACTCCATTGCTGAAAGATAGCAAAATCACAGAATCACAGATGAGACCTCAAACAACATTTTATTCATTTACATATACACAACATATTAGATCTCACTTCCACTCCACAATTTCCTCATCAAAATCTACAACTAGTCTACTAAACCCTATTTGTACTCACCTTCTTAAGACTGGTCTCCCCTTCCTGGATAATGTTTTGCTCTAGATTATAAATAATTCTATCAGGGCATGTACCACAGTCGTTTAAGACATCTGTTATTAAGCCCTCCCTCAAAAAACCTAGCCTTGTATCGATACTGGTCCTCCTGGACCTCAGCGCTGCCTTTGACACCATAGACTATGACATACTACTTAGGCTTGAAAATTTGATAGGCATCAAAGACTCAGCACTCGCTTGGTTTAGATCATGCCTTCCTAACCATCAACAATTTGTACAGGTCCATAATAAACCATCTACCCAGATTATGGTAAAATATGGAGTGCCTCAAGGCTCAGTACTGGGGCCCCTGTTGTTTAGTAGATGATACATAACTATACCTCTTTATAAAACCTGATGAATTAACCCCGTTAGCCAAACTTGACACATGTATAAGAGATATAAAGACATGGATGACGAATAATTTCCTGCTTTTGAACTCAGATAAAACAGAAGTCATGGTTTTAGGTTCTAAAAAGATGAGGGATATCCTATCCACATCACAGGCTTCATATAGTGATCTTCCACTGACCTCATCCACAAGTGTTAAAAACCTGGGAGTTATAATTGACCAGGACCTAGCACTAAGTAATCACATAAAACAGATCACCAAAACTTAATTTTACCATTTAAGGAACATTTCAAAGATAAGGAAGTCCTTATCCTTACCAGATGCTGAGAAATTAATGTTTTGTCATCTCAAGGATAGACTATTGCAATGTTATTGCAATGCTATTATGCTGGCTGTAATAATACCTGTCTAAAGAGCTTACAGCTTATTTAAAAGGCAGCTGCTCACACACACAAAAAATATGAACATATTTCCCCCATCCTAGCATCTTTACACTGGCTACCTGTTAAAAGTCACTGACTTCAAAATATTACTTATAGTTCTTGGTTGGTTGCCTGCATTGAAAGAGGACACCTCATGAAGACACTCTTTTGTCTGCTTCTGACAGAAGAAGCACTTATCTATGCTGGCAGCAGCTGCTGCTGAACAAGTGTACAAAGACTTGATGCAGTTGCAGGTGTTGCTGCAGGTTCAGAAGATGGTCTACCACGTCTTTTCTGAAGACACTGAGTCCTGCCTGCTTCACATGATTTCTAGTAGCGAAACTTAGCATGCTGCAGATGCTCACTGTTACAGGTGGATTTGTAGCAGTTCCTGTGCCAAACTGCTTAGTTCTGTTGTAAAATAACTGCACTGTAACAATGTAATCGTTGGCTGATCTGTGATCCCCATCTCCATACTCTCTCATGGACAAAAACAAGAAATTTGGCATATGTCTCTAGTGATGGGTCATTCACCAGTCCACACATATCTGCCACTGGATACATAGCCCAAAATCTGTTTCTTTTAGAATATGTGTGCCATCACCTGACTAACAGAAAGACACACCTCAGAATATAACCTAACTAGACTGTGCCACCATGAACTATGAAAATGTGCTTGCTCAAATGTAGAAGGCTAGAAGGTCACTAATATCACCAACCATGAAGAACAGAGCACTATGTGCTTCAGGTTATTCGATATTCTAAATTCTATCACTGCCAGCTATCATCAGCCAACTGGTAGTCAGGGATGGATTACTGCACGGGCCTACCGGGCCCAAGCCCAGGGGCCCAAGGAGTCAGGGGGCCCAAGCCATTGCATGGAATCATTGCCTCAATATCAACACATCATTTCAACACATAGGCTATGAATCTGATTGAATAAAAGTATTGGCCATCCCCAAAATGCACCAGAAAACAGGAAATCACATCAAATAAATGTAAAAAAATGTCCCCCGCAACAATTAGTGGGGGGCCCTTAATACATCTGGGCCCAGGGGCCTGAAAGTTCATAATCCGTCCATGCTGGTAGTGTCTCTCTTTCTCTTTCTCTCTCTTACACACACACACACACACACACACACACACACACACACACACACACCTGTCTGTCTATCTGATCCTTTACCCTTTTTTTTCTTCACACTTACATAGGCTACGGAAGGCCTTACAGACTTCAGCTGGTACTATGTAAAAGTCTATTAAACTTGATTTAACAGAGATCTCTGCACTTTGTGCTCTGAATGGGTGTAGACAAGAACTGACAGAGCAGGCTAGGCCTACACTCAAGCACACTAATAGGCATGAATTGATAGTATTGATATTGAAGTATTATTTTTTTAAGCAGACAATTTCTAGAATTTTAGGCACAATTTCTTGTTAAATAGATCAATCATCAGCCTAAAAATGTTTTATAATGTTGTATTGTTTATGTGGCCCACTTTTGCACACTACCTTGTAGAATATCTTTGCTTTTTGGCACCAAACCCTATGCTATAATACCAGCAATGTGAGGTTTATGGACAAAACACCAAATTTGATGTTTTCTGAATTTGACCTTTGATTTGGGTCCTTCAAAACCATCAAAAAAAATGGAGACATGTTTTTTTTTACTCTTAAGAACCCCTAGAACAAAGATATAACACTCTCCAAAAATTAACATGCGAATCCCACAGGCCCCCAAATTAGACACATAGGCCCCCCTACTACTCACTGCTGCTAGTAGGCTATAAACTGGCCGATGGACGGTGACGGTCTTACCGTGGATACCGCGCTTCGCGGAAATCATGCTGTAGCAGGGCTATCGCTGCCTGCAGCTATGACTAATGAAGCTCAAACAAGAAAATTCCCCAACATTCCGACGGTCAGTCGAGTGGCGAAGATGATAGCCTCCTACGATGACATTCTTATAAAGAGGACTGCTAGGCTACTCCCAGACTAGCACGGTGGTGTGGACAAGGAGCAGTGACCGTATGATACTGAAGTGGATAGTAGTGTACGTTTCACCAAACGTGTTTCAGGAATCGGGGAATAGTGGAGCAGATACGCTTAGGTATATAGGCTTCTGTGCATTTTATGACTAGGCTAAAGCATGACATTTTGTCCAGTGCTTTTAGAGGCTGTACACTTAATTTTCAGACGTGGGGCCAAAACCCCTAGTTAGACATCTCAAAAGCTAATATTGGTAAAAAAAAAAATGTTTTCATTATTTTCGCCCAGACCCTCTGGGCACCCCAAACTTGATAGGCTCTCCAGGCGTTTCCCCGAGGATTTGGCCGTGGATAACTTGGGAGGTGTTACTAGACTCCAATAGGAGCACACAGTAGACTAAAAAAAAAAGCTATTGGCAAAAATTTTTTTGCAGATTGGCGGAAAAAAAAGCCTAACTTTCCCTATACTATAACTATCAATGGGTTGTAATGGGAAGTATTGACAGCTTGTGATTATAGTGAGACTTAACCTTAGTAATGTCCTTGCACAACTGCTGACTTATTATTTGGAATAAAACAACATCCATTTTTTTATATAGATATATAGATTTTTGTAGAAAAAAGAAACACTCTGATCAGAAACATGCTGGTGATGTTGACATTTTAAGTTTTCAAAGTGTAACGTTTTAAAGGTTTGCCTTGCAATGACATGTTGTGGTCTCAGGATGGATTGGCTGTAATGGGGAAAGCCTCAGTACTTGCTGTGATTTGCTCCAACAGCACACTCAGTGTAACCTGTAACCTTTTTCAATTATGTTTATGTTGGTGTGCCTTTATTAACTAGGGGCGCGTCTAGATTTCTAGGCTATTTATTAACAGTTTCACCCTCTGATCCAAACTGAACTGCAGTAAGATATGTTTGTGGCTCACATGCAGTTGCCACAGCCAGATTTTTTTTAAAAAACAATAAGACCTACTCCAGGTGCTCCGGTCTCCAGGGGAGATAAGAGGAAGGGTGGTGCCACCTGTAGCGTGGTAAACAAGGAATGGTGGCTGTGTGCCTTTCGGCTATGAACGTGAGAGTTCTAGATAACTAAACTTGATCAATTGTCTGATTGTGAGTTTGTGTGTGTGTGTGTGTGTGTGTGTGTGTGTGTGTGTGTATGTGTGTGTGTGTGTGTGTGTGTGTGTGTTATTCATCTGCAGGCCCGTCGCTAGAAGGCAAGCAAACCAAGCAATTGCTTGAGGCCCCGAGCTGGCCAGGGGCCCCAAGACAACGACTGGTTAAGAATAAAATGCAACGACAGTTTAACTGTGAGCGCCCCTTTTATTTGATAGTCAATGCAGTAAAGTGCAACGACACTGTTACCGGCAATACCGGGATCCCCCTCAAGGGGGCCCCTCTCAGTAGTCGCTGACAGCAGCCAGCCAGCCTGCTGCTGCCGCGAAAATATAAAACCTCGGCAGTCATAATGAAGCCGAGTTATGCGTCCGGAAGCCAGAAGAGAAAGGAAGAGGATGACAAGAAAAAACAAGATAGTGGTAAGTGATAAATTACACTGGATAAAATAGCTCTACTTGTCTTGTACAACTGGTGTAATGTCGCAGCAGGAAGGCTAGCCTAGCAAAACATGTTTATGTTAACTACCTGCCTGACGGCCCATGCTGCTTGTAACAAACTAGAACTAGCAACTTTTTTCCCCCGAACGGACGGAATATGGTTACATACTGTAATATGTTTATTAACGGGATAAGGAAGACGCAGATCTGTTCCAGAATCACTGTTTATCGTATTTAATGACATAACATTGCTATAGCTTTGTAATAGGTTTTGATGAAAGTGGCATAGCTTCTCTGCTATACTAACTATTCGACCGTGATAATCTATTTACCAAATGGGGGTTAGGAAAACCACACGATAAATTCCGTGCATCAAAGCAGACTGGAACTTTCATGTCTAGTAGTATTCATGCACGCCAGCTGTTTACTGTCTTTAAAGCACCAGGTGCGTCTGTCTAATTCTCAAACAGCAGAATGCTTAAATGCTATGTTAAGCTACAAGTAGGCCTAGGTCAATGTATAACATTAGCTTGGGATGTTTTTACAGTAAGCATTGGTAGTTGTGAAAGCAGCTGCATCCCTTCTAAATATCAAAATATGGAAATGCTAACATATCTTTTCTTTCTCCCTCAAGGTGCTTTGCTTAAATTTCTCAGCCCTCAGGCTCTTCCTAAGGATACCTCCACTGATGAAGATGGCCTGAAAGGTTAATCTTATGTGTGTGTGTGACTGTGTGTGTACATGTTGGATTTTTAAATTGCTATACAACCTGCACTCTTTATAGTTTGAACAATGCATCCTTTTTCTGCATAAGATGGCAGTGTTTTATTTTCTCACTTTGTGAGAACTGAATAATGTGAGTGTGTGTGTGTTTAAGTATGTTGGATTTAGTTATTGTGCACTTTTTTACATTTATATTGGATTTTATGGTACGGTGGTGTTTTTGCAAATGTTCAAAATGTTCAAAACTAATGCACAGAATATATATGCAACTGCAGTATTTGCACTGTCAAAATTTTGTATTTATATAAACTGTATGGCTATGCGGTGGTTCCTGTAGGCTTTGCGTGCGGTGGGGGGGGGGGGGGGGGGGCCCCCATGTCCATTTTGCTTGGGGCCCCCAAATTCCTTGAAACGGCCCTGTTCATCTGAACCTGTTCATATGGATTTTGCAGATGGAGACCATCCAAAAGTGTGCCTTCCTGCTCTGGGTCCTTATGTTTGCTTTAGCAAGATCGGAGAATGGTAAGTAACCTTTCTCAGAATCTCTTTCCACGTTAAATACATTTGTCAGAATGAGTAAGTGTTTATACAAGCTATAAGAACAATGTATTTGTTTCTTAAATATATAATTTATAAACAAATTAACCAGAGCCTCACCTCTAGTGAGTCTCTATATGTCTAGAAAGTTTTCTAAAACTAATAGTGCCGGTCCTTGATTGTGATTGGCTGAATCACGTTTGATGCCGTTGTAAAATGCAGCATATACACCTTGACTGCATTTCGTTCTATATTACTGCGCTACCATAACTTGATATAAAAGTTAAAGTAGCTGTGTCTCGACGTTGCTTGGCAACCATTTAGATAGAGGAAAAATATTTCTTGGCGGAAGAGTGATTATCTATGAATAAATCAGTTCCATTTCTAGTTACTATGCCTTAACTTTATGAAACTTTGCCAGGTATTTATAGTAACAGTTTTAGAAAAGGGTCATCCCACGTCAATTCAACCAGGGCCCACGCACTTAGGTCTCAAAAAATTCTGAAAAAACCAGGTGTACCAATGTTACCCAGGAGACACACTGTAAAATTACTCTATGTAACATCAATACTTTCCAAGATACACCCAGTTTTACAGGGGGAGGGGGGTGTCGATTTTGTTCGGCCTCTTTTTTTTGTCAAAGTTCACAAGCCCACAGCGCAAGAACTAAACCATGTAGGAGGCTCAAATTTTTCATGCTGGTACATAAATAGGAATAGTATGTAGCAAAATCGTCACGTTTGGTCTGGATAATCCTGCATGGTCATAGCTGTCCCTCAAAGTTGATACAACTTTTATTGGAGTTTTTGGTTGGGCTCTGTTTAAACCTTCAGAAGACATATTTGTACTCAACATAGGCTCTTGATTTATGTTCCTTACTGAGATAAGTAGAAACACTACAAAAAACAATGAACAGAAAATAAATTCCTTCAGGGTCTGAACAGCAAACCTTACAAGTCTAAAAAATCATTGTGGTTCTCATTTTCATTTTTTTTTTATTCTCCATGATGTTTTCTTTTTAAAAACACCAATTTGACTTGTCTTATGCAAATCTTTCTTTTTCACTTTCCACCCTGAACATGGGCAAAATGCACCATTTTACATGCTGAAGTCAACATACAATAATGGTCCAATTTACTGACTTGCATGAGAGTATGTAACAGTGACGTTCAGTTAGATAGCTTTGTTGTACATTTACATAGACTTCCCCTGTGCAGTGCCTGGATGCTACAGTTAACTGTCTCTTTCTTAAACATATTTGTTTTAATAATGAATTATTATTACAGAGATAATGAGACTCAGAAGTACAGAGTCAGTGAGCCCTCAGTGCCATGAGCACACCTCCTTCTCCTGCAACATCACCTCCCAGGATGAGCCCACCATCTTCCTGTTTGCCTGGTTTGCTCCCAATAAGACCGCTCTGTGTGAGCTAAAGGATGGGCACCTCAGCACCCATAACGGAGTGAACTGTGTCTTCAAAGGCCAACAACTGGTCCTGACCATTCGTCACACAAAACCAATCCACCAGGGGCAGTATGTCTGCAAGCTGCGCTCCAATTTAGGAGTAAAGAGTGCATTCACACACTTGAAATTACAAGGTTGGTATAAAATGCATACATTACAGTAAATACATTGAGCATTACCAAGGTGTTTCCATGGAACCAAAATAGTCATTAAAAAAAAACAAAGCATGGTGAATTTTGCATGTCAGATGTATAAGTATATATACGTTTTTGATCCCGTGAGGAAAATTTGGTCTCTGCATTTAACCCAATCGGTGAATTAGTGAAACACAAACAGCACACAGTGAACACACAGTGAGGTGATGCACACACTAATCCCGGCGCAGTGAGCTGCCTGCTACAACGGCGGCGCTCGGGGAGCAGTGAGGGGTTAGGTGCCTTGCTCAAGGGCACTTCGGCCGCGGCCCGCTGGTCAGGGCTCGAACCGGCAACCCTCCGGTTACAAGTCCAGAGTGCTAACCAGTGGGCCACAGCTGCCCATAAATAGAAACGGCTGTTAATCAATAGAAAAGGATACTGTTTCTGTAGAGCAACTTGAGACATCAAAATCAATTGTTCTGGGGCTAAATTAAAAAGAAATTAATATGTAATTGAAATTGATTTGAAATCAAAGAAACGCTTGTCCGCTCTTTGGTGAGTATAACTCCTCCACCTCTGTACCTGTCAGAGTGCCACCACAGTCTCCATGTCCACAGCCGTGATGGAAACTCGACGTGCCGCGCCAGAGGCGTCTACCCAGAGGCCCACATCCACTGGTTCCAGGGGTCCAAGAACCTGACCGACTCCTCAGTGGCCCACCCCAGCGTACGGGACGAGGACGGCACCTATGAGATCACCAGCACGCTTCTCCACCGGCCCCACTCCACTCTGAACTGCTCCCTGTGGAGCCCGAGCTCTGGGAAATACCTCAGCAGCACAAGGACACGTGAAGAGATGACGCATCCAGAGGGAGTCAGAGGGAGCTCCAGTGCTTATGGAGGCACCAGGACGACTGTGGCCCTTTTTGCAGCAGCACTCATTCTGTTGTAAAAACTATGCACTGTGCATTAAAGCTAGCCTAGAAATCTAGACGCACCCTAGCGGCGGCAAATTAATTTGCTCAGCCTGTACGTCTAGTATCGAACCATAGGAATTTCTATTGGCTTAACACCGTGGATGTTCTCCAATCACAGCGCTCTATTTCGTTAGAGAGTCTTAAGGCGGGCTTAACAGGATAACGACATCCTGCGACGGTGAACAACAAGGAAGGTGGCTATGGCGAACGAAGAGCGGTTGTTTGAATCGGCGTTGGCGTCAACTTTGGAGGAGTTGGACTTGTGCTTTTCTTTGAAAGTAGAGCAACACAATGCACTTAAGTCATTCCTTTCGAAGAAGGATGTATTTGCCGTTTTGCCGACCGGATACGGATATGGTCGTAGCGCTGGCCTATTGCATGCCTAGGCAGTTTGAAAGACAATTCTCTGCCCGCCCCTTGGATTAAGCAGGTGAATGATTCGATTCCAGACTATACATTTTTCTGATATATGATGGCCCGCCAGGCTACATTAAAGCGGCAGTTGGCAAGATTTTTTAATCATATTCACTGAAACCAACACTATGCTCCGACAGAACAACATAAATCAGCCGGTTTTAGAAAAAAAACTGCACTTCTAACTCCACCTAGAGCCTGTTATTTGTTTTGCAACAATCCACACTCAATCACAGTCTGACAAGCACAAATTTGATGAGAGGGTGCTCGGTAGTGGGGGAGGGGCATGAGAGTTGTAAACATTCAAAATTTTGGCTGTCCCCTCAATCTGTCAGACTTGCCAACTGCAGCTTTAAATAACTAGGGTTCTGATGTGTAGGCAAGTAAGTAGCGTGACATTATGATCTGCTACCATGTCTGTTCTCATACTGTCTCAAGAGACCAAGAGCCGCTCTCAGCTCTTATCTGTGTGCTGTATGCAGTATCGCAAGGGAAGTAAGAGGTTACTGGAGTAGTAGTAGAGCGGCTACAGGAAAAATCGTGCAAATTATGATACAAGCGTGAAATTCGGCAGGTATGTGCTCAAGACCAATACAATCAAATCTACCTGATTGGCCACTTGAAATGGCGGCCATTTTCCAAGATGGCCGCCAAAAAAGACCCTAGAAATTGATTTATTGCTCAGAATTCACCAAAGATATTATGATACAGGTTACTGGAGTTGGTCCTGGGGATTTGAAGTTGAAGTTTTCTTTTTTACTGTACAACACTGACCCCTGCTGTTCATAAAGTGTACATGTATTTTGATAAAACATAATTTCTGATTTATATTGTATTTCTAATAAAAAAAGACAAAACCCTGTTCCCATCTGATTACATAAGTAGTCTACAGTAGAAATCACAATGATGCCTTTAGATTGTAAATTTAGTTATTGGTTAATAAGGCACCCAAAAAAAGTTTTTTGACCTTAACATAATTTTGATGACACATAACCTTATAACATGACAGATGGCACTTCTGACATTGTCTGAGTGGCCCTCTGTAGACGATTATCGACCTAGTTTCGGGTAGGAAACTGCCCCACCCCCTCCGAAATCGAAACGCAAAAGAGCTGCTATGCTACAGAAATTTGGAGATCTTTTGCTACAGACTGCTGTTGGTGCATTCCCTCTATATTATATCAGTTTATGTTCATACTTTGTTGTAAAAGATGCATATTTAATTTGTTTATTATTATTATTGTGCTTGTCAACCAGAGGGGACCTCAAGAGCAAATCTTGTTAAGATGCCTTTAAGCGCATGTGAACTAACAAGTGGAACCAAGTTGCACACTAAAGAGGCAGAAGACATCCAGTCCTGAGTGCCACATGACAACACATACAGAATTTAAATTAGTGCCTTTCCTAACTTTCACTTTAGGTCCATCAAAGAACACAGTGCTTAGTTCAGCAAAGTGGGCCCTCAGAACAGTCCCTCCAATGCTCCTGGTCTTAACACCCATAACAAAAAAACTCAGAAACCAGAAGTACAAAAGAAGTGAGATGGAGAGAGAGGGGGAAAGGAGCAAACATAAAGTAACAAAGAGCCTGTAAAATCAGAGTGCTTCTTGATTTGGGTCAATTCAGGTTCAAGTAATATAGTGGACTTATTATGTCCAACCTCAGAAAGCCTGGACAGGCTTGAATCTGTCCAAGCAGGTCAATGGTATTATCATAAATACCTTTATAAATATGTTACTTACGGTATTGAAGTAATTCCTTATTAGTATGGAAATGGCTCCTAGTATTTTAACGGACAAGCTTTTTTTAAATTGTAAACAAAGATGTGTACATGTTATGGTAAATTCTTAATTATATACCAGAAAAAATGTAATGAAATCTCCATCGTGGTAAATTATCCTACAGCACAATTTTTATGTAGTTCATGTGACTTGTCCTGATATTGATGTTTGAGTTTCTCGTCCCATTGGTGTGCTACTCTCCACAGCACTAGGGGTTGTACATGTCTCGTAAAATGGATGTTTCAGGTGCGCCAGTGCGCTATTGCAAGAGGATTTCCCCCACAACCACCACTTATACATTGTTAGGCTGAGGAATGTTCATTTGAATGTCATTTCACAAAATACGCATTTTAGATGTTGCTTTGCAAAGCCATTTTATCAGGAGTGAACTGTCTGTCTAACCAGCACAGATTACAGTTTCCATATTACCTCTGAACAACTGACCAAGTTAAGATCATGATTCAGTGCATTACACGTTTCAGTTCAACACAACACTCATCCATCAGCTGCACGATCCCACCAGACTACCTCACATCCGCTCAGCAGTGCCATCAATCTGCTTATTGTCTGCCTTGCTGTGCTCTTCCCCACCAGACTGCAATGGAAATCTGTATCATCGTATAACATGTTAACAATCAACTTTACATTAATAGTGTTATAAAGATGAAAATATGAAGTAATGAAAGGGGGGGGGGGAATAAAAATAAAGATAAAATGTTAAATCGTAAACGCTAAAGGGGCAGTAATAGCTTCAGCAATAGTGCTATACTGAAGAAAAGAAAAAAAAGAAACTTATGTAAACCCATATTACTGTATGCCTACTCTTACAGATAGGCCTAGATCTACAGTACATAAAGCTATTTAGCAATAAGCCCTGAGAGGCCGTAGGTTCCACTGATTCTAGAACAGCTAAGGGGCGTTGTTAGGCACAACACGCTGCATGTACACATGGAACTCCTCTACTCTCCACTGGCTCCCTATTTGGTATGGGATACTGACTGGATCGGCTCCCTGCTATCTTCAATGATCAAGCTGTACATCCCCAACCACCCACTGCGGTCTTCTGATGAGTGTTTGTTGTGTCGACCAGCCATAAATGCTAGGTCAAATTCAAGACTCTTCTCCTCAGTGGTTTTGTGTTGGTGGAATGAATTGCCCAGTGCTCTCCGTTCCTGTGATAGTTTTGGATCTTTCAAGAGGGGTGTAAAGGCATATCTGTTCAACATGCACTTTGTTTATTAAAGGTGCCATGTGTAAGAATTGAGGTAAAAATATCCAAAAAATGAGCTACACACATCAAAAGAATGAGAAGAAATAAGGGCGATGATGTCATTAAAAAATCACAAGGTATAGTGCTGCAGAGATATCAACCTGAATTAGCATGCTAAATTACTAGACACAGCCCGACAGGTGTCATAATACCAGTTTTGGCCATGGGAGGCGGTATGCGGGCAACATAACCGCCAGCCAAACTGCAATACACGTGTCTCGGTTGTTACTCTAGGGTAGACCAACTCACTTTCTGGAGGTATACTGCCCCCATCTTTTAAGGAATGTGGCGTATGAATTGATTTTTTGGCGGACATTACACATGGCACCTTTAAGCGTTTCTTATGTGTTAAAGTTTGTTTATTATAGTATTTGTTTATTTTCATTAGGCTATTGACTGCTATTCTCCTTAATGTAGTCTTACCAACTTTTTAAAATTTGTTTATGTTAAATTTAACTATTGTATTGTTGTTATTTGTATGTCTCTTTGGACAAAAGCATCTGCAAAATCCCATAACCATAACCATATCTAACACAATTAAGCAGAAAATGTTCCTCATTTTCTACATTGTTTATGCAGCAACTGCAGTTTCTCATATGTCTAGGCACCCATGTTTGTTTATGTCTGCCTATTTCTATGTGTAGGCTGTGGTCACTGATTATTTCTCTCTTATTGATTGACTTAGAGAATCCTTGGCTGCACGCTTTCAGTCAGCCAATACCATCCATCACAGGAACTTTTATTTCTACTTCTTGATACCTGAGCCTTGAACTGCAGCAAGACTCTGCAGACTAGGTTCATTCCAGTGTGAGTGTTCTGCTAGGTGACTACATTTGTGACAACTGCCAGCTTTGCTTTGAACTTATATTTCCCTTGAACTTATCTTGGCTTGTCTGGTTCTCATGCAATTAACTGTGAACAAAAAATCTTCACACGCAGCGCTGTCCATGGTCCTGAACAATACATCATAAACATACAACATACACTGTGACTCTGTGAGGAGAATTGATTAGTTAGTTATAAGGTAAATAGATGAGTCCCAAAACTATTGCTATAATGAAGAACACTGATGAGGAGTCAACAAGAAATCACAAAAGAAAAGAGTCTTGACTTGAATTGTTACACAATGTAGGCCTACACAAGGAAAACCTTAGAAATGTAGGTTCACCTTTGACCTCTCTTCTCTCTTGCTCTTTATTCTGGGTTTCTTCTCCTGGTCCTCTCTCTCTACTTTCTTTTTGTAACATTGATGTAATATTTTTTCACCCCTGTAATGTTGTCTCTGTCTACATGTTTATGTAGGGAGGGGTGTGGAAACAGGGTCTTTGTTATTTGTCATACAGTATGTGGAAAGTACTGTATGTCTGCTGATTGTCATGCTGTTTCTGTCTAGATGTTTTTCTGTGGTGAGTGGGTTTCTGGAGAGAGGGTTATTGTTATCTGTTATTTATATGTAAGAGGACGTCTCCTCATGTTTTAGCTCTTATGCTGCTTGAAGCCTCTGATGTGTTAAAGAACCTAACCTAATCTAACCTAACCTTTTTGGGTTTGTTTTGATTTCTTTACCATTGATACATTCATAGTTCATCTGATTTGTTTAGCATCTAACTTGTTCTCGGTTATTTAGTAATCTTATGGTTTATCTGATTTATTTGCACCTTTAGGCAGAAACTGAGGGCACAGCAAAATGGCGTAGTTTGTGAACAAGGTGCCAATGTTGTGTTGTGGGATACAAGAGACACTCACAAGAGCTCAACTCAAGAAGCACTCTGATTTTACAGACTCTGTTACTTTATGTTTGCCTTTTCCCCCTCTCTCTCCATCTCACTTCTTTTGTACTTCTGGTTTCTGAGCCATGGCAGTTTTTTGTTATGGGTGTTAAGACCAGAAGCATTGGAGGGACAGTTCTGAGGGCCCACTTTGCTGAACTAAGCACTGTGTTCTTTATTGGACCAAAAGTCAGGAAAGGCACTCCTTTAAATTCTGTATGTGTTGTCATGTGGCACTCAGGACTGGATGTCTTCTGCAGTTTTCTACCCGAAACTATAAAGTAGGTCAATAATCGCCTACAGATGGCCACTCAGTGCCATCTGTCATGTCAGAAGGTTATGTGGTATGAAAATTATTTTGGAAATGTTATGTTAAGGTCAAAAAAACGTTTTTGGGTGCAAAAAACAATCTAAAGGCATCATTGTGATTTCTACTGTAGACTACTTATGTAATCAGGTGGGAACAGGGTTTTGTCTTTTTTTATTAGAAATACAATATAAATCACAGATTATTATTTTTTTTTATCAAAATACATGTACACTTTATGAACAGCAGGGGTCAGTGTTGTACAGTAAAAAAGAAAACTTCAACTTCAAATCTCCAGGACCTATAGTAGAGCGGCTACAAGGCCAATTTGGCAAGAATCGTGCAAATTATGATACAAGCATGAAACTTGGTAGGTATGTGCTTATGACCAATACAATCAAATCTACCTGATTGGCCACTTGAAATAGTGGCCATTTTCCAAGATGGCCGCCAAAAAAGACCCCAGAAATTGATTTATTGCATAGAATTGACCTAGCAAATTATGATACAAGCATGAAATTCGACATGTATGTGCTTAAGACCAATACAATCAAATCTACCTGACTGGCCACTTGAAATGGCGGCCATTTTCCAAGATGGCCGCCAAAACAGACCCCAGAAATTGATTTATTGCATAGAATTGACCTAGCAAATTATGATACAAGCACGAAACTCAACATGTATGTGCTCAAGAGAAATACAATGAAACAAAGGTCGTTGAAGAACCTTTGTCATGAATTCGCTTTTTTCGCTCTGGATGTTTGATTTAGCTAATTACATAACGGCTCTGGCTTGTCAGCCTGGGACATTCGAAGATAAGAGCATTCCAATTGTTTTTTGCCGAACCGCTCATTACCATCATATTAGCTGACTTTTAATTGCTAAATCGCTTAATCGCTCTGGTCGTCCAGATTGGTTCGCTCCAGGCGAATTCACTTTGGTCGCTTTATTCGCCGACCCTCCATAGACAAATAATGACTTCCGTCTTTCCGGTCGCATAGGTCGCTTTTGGTTTTACATGCAAATAACAGCGGTAACAGTTATTAACGACAAATAAGCCCCTTATAACACACTGATAACATGGTGATAACATGCTAATAATGACAATTCTTGATGTCAATGGAGGGTGGTGCGTGATGCGATACCATTGTGGTAATAATATGCTAATAACGGTAATTTATGATTTTCTCGATATGGGCGTTTAAAAACACTAATAACGTGCTAATGGTACTAACGGTAATAATATGGTAATAATGTGCCGCTCACTATAATTTGTGCTCTCTGCGACTGTCCCCACAATTACCCCAGAGTTAGAGAACAAGGCGACCAGAGTGAATCAATCAGCAGTGGTCCAATGTCGCTGTAAGTGACTAAAATTAATTCCGAATAACCTCAGTGGCTGGTTTAATTCAGATAGTTTTGGTCTAAATATTGTAAGGATATGGATAGTGATACAGTGCATATACTCAAATGTAAAACGGCATATACAGTGTAATTTGTGGTAGGAGAGTAGGCTACAAAGTAGGGCAGTAAGAACAGACAGGAATATTATATATGAGGCATACTAGCATATAAGTGTTCTGTGTAACCACTCTGAAGGCCTGACTGACCGCAACGTCAAAAAAAAAAAGTTTGGTTTGACTAACTGTAGCAACATTGCCCTTTTCCATCCTCAAGGTGAGGGTGGGTAAAGAAATATAACATCTTACTTGTGACATGGTCAGAATAATCAGCAATTGATATTGATATACTGCCACACCACTCATCAAAGGCATTTTCTTCTTCTCCACCTGCTGTATGTGTTTGCACAGCTTTGTTAAAACAGGCTTACATTGTTGAAAAACAAATAGCATTTTTATACACGTGCGTCTTTCTGTTAAAATACCTACACTAAATTCTGAATCACATTTTGCCAATCAGCCCAAAACGAATTGAAATTTAAATAACTGTTCCATGCATGGATTCAAAAGGTGATCAAAAGATCATACCTCAATCTGATTTTTTAGATTAACAATGGACAACGACTGACTGGTCAAAGTGCTGTCTGTGTCAGCAGGACACAAAAGAACAAGTCTCCTGATACGAATCCTGCAAAGACAGATAAAGATGGCTATACATTATTAGCAAAAAATATCCCACTCCCACTCTCTTAATGCATTGCCTATCAAACTTGATTGTGCAAGACTTGACACAGGAATGAATTGAATTTCCAATGACTTCATCATAGAAGGAAACAGAAATGTAGTGAATGTTAACATTGATTTGGGCCACATCTTCTAAATTAATTGCAATTAATGAAGTTCTAGTGTCTTATTTGGTGGCCATCTTTAAAAATGGCTGCCATATTACATTTTCAAGTTGCAAATGAGGTGGATTTCATTATATTGCTCTTTAGCACAAACACACAAAATTACATACTTGTATCATCATTTTCTTGCTCACTTCTGGGCTAAATTCAGTCTTTTGGCGGCCATATTGTAAAATGGCTTCCATTTCAAGTGGCGAGTCAGGTAGATTTGATTGTATTGTTTTTTTAGCACATTCATGCCAAAATTCATGCTTGTATAATAACTTGCTTGATCAATTCTGTGCAACAAATCCATTTCTATGGTATTTTTTGGCGGCCATCTTGGAAAATGGCCGTCATTTAAACTGGAAAATCAGTTAGAATATATTGTGTTGGTCTTAAGCACATACCTGCCAAATTTCATGGCTGTATCATAATTTCCTTTGTCAATTCTGTACAACAAACCAATTTTTAGAGTTTTTCATGGGGGCCATTTTGGAAAATGGCCGCCATTAAAAATGGCAAATCAGGCAGATTTTATTGTATTGGTCTTGAGCACATACATGCCTAATTTCATGCTTGTATCATAATATCTTTGGTGAATTCTGAGCAATAAATCAATTTCTAGGGTCTTTTTTGGCGGCCATCTTGGAAAATGGCCGCCATTTCAAGTGGCCAATCAGGTAGATTTGATTGTATTGGTCTTGAGCACATACCTGCCGAATTTCACGCTTGTATCATAATTTGCACGATTTTTCCTGTAGCCGCTCTACTACTACTCCAGTAACCTCTTACTTCCCTTGCGATACTGCATACAGCACACAGATAAGAGCTGAGAGCGGCTCTTGGTCTCTTAAGACAGTATGAGAACAGACATGGTAGCAGTTCATAATGTCACGCTACTTACTTGCCTACACATCAGAACCCTAGTTATTTAAAGCTGCACTACCACCGAGCACCCTCTCATCGAGTTTGTGCTTGTCAGTGCGCATCAGACTGCCCCAGACTGTGATTGACAGTCAGATCTCACACAGCCCTGCTCTGATTGGAACAGAAGAACCGGGAGCTGTGGATTTTTGCAAAACAAATAACAGGCTCTAGGTGGAGGTAGAAGTGCAGTTTCTTTTCTAAAACCGGCTGATTTAGGTTGTTCTGTCGGAGCATAGTGTTGGTTTCAGTGAATATGATCAAAAAAATCTGCCAACTGCCGCTTTAATGTACAGTGCATAGTTTTTACAACAGAATGAGTGCTGCTGCAAAAAGGGCCACAGTCGTCCTGGTGCCTCCATAAGCGCTGGAGCTCCCTCTGACTCCCTCTGGATGCGTCATCTCTTCACGCGTCCTTGTGCTGCTGAGGTATCTCCCAGAGCTCGGGCTCCATAGGGAGCAGTTTAGAGTGGAGTGGGGTCGGTGGAGAAGCGTGCTGGTGATCTCATAGGTGCCGTCCTCGTCCCGTACGCTGGGGTGGGCCACTGAGGAGTCGGTCAGGTTCTTGGACCCCTGGAACCAGTGGATGTGGGCCTCTGGGTAGACGCCTCTGGCGCGGCACGTCGAGCTTCCATCACGGCTGTGGACATGGAGACTGTGGTGGCACTCTGACAGGTACAGAAGTAGAGGAGCGAAGGAGGAGGAGAGGAGGTAGAGGAGTTACACTCACCAAAGAGCGGACAAGCGTTTCTTTGATTTCAAATCAATTTCAATTACATATTAATTTCTTTTTAATTTAGCCCCAGAACAATTGACTTTGATGTCTCAAGTTGCTCTACAGAAACTAGTTTAAACATCAGTATCCTTTTCTATTGATTAACATCTGACAGGCAAAATTCACCATGTTTTTTTTTTAATGACTAATTTCACAGAAACACCTTGGTAATGCTCAATGTATTTAATGTATGCATTTTATACCAACCTTGTAATTTCAAGTGTGTGAATGCACTCTTTATTCCTAAATTGGAGCGCAGCTTGCAGACATACTGCCCCTGGTGGATTGGTTTTGTGTGACGAATGGTCAGGACCAGTTCTTGGCCTTTGAAGACACAGTTCACTCCGTTATGGGTGCTGAGGTGCCCATCCTTTAGCTCACACAGAGCTGTCTTATTGGGAGCAAACCAGGCAAACAGGAAGATGGTGGGCTCATCCTGGGAGGTGATGTTGCAGGACAAGGAGGTGTGCTCATGGCAGTGAGGGCTCACTGACTCTGTAGTTCTGAGTGTCATTATCTCTGTAATAAGAACTATTTAAAAAATTAATGTTAAAGCAAGAGACCAGTTGCTACAGTTAGTTAAAGTCCAGGCACTGGACAGGGGAAGTCTAGGTAAATGTACAACAAAGCTATCTAACTGAACGTCACTGTTACATACTCTCATGCAAGTCAGTAAATTGGACCATCATTGTATGTTGACTTCAGCATGTAAAATGCACCTAAATGAGAGTAAACTCAAGTGTGAGACAAAAACATGTTTTACAGGCTGTTTCCAAAATGGTCCTGGACCACATGGCTTCTATTGTTTATAACTTTCTAGACATTTAGAGACTCACTAGAGTCAAAGGCTCTGGTTTATTCATTTATAGATTATATATTTATTGGGAGAGAAATACGTTGTTCTTATAGCTTGTAAAAACACATAATTATTCTGACAAATTCATTTAACGTGGAAAGGAATTCAGAGAAAGGTGACTTACCATTCTCCGATCTTGCTAAAGCAAACATAAGAACCCAGAGCAGGGAGGTACACTTTTGGATGGTCTCCATCTGCAAAATCCATATGAACAGGTTCAGATGAATAACACACACAACAACACACACAAACTCACAATCAGACAATTAATAAAGTTTAGATATCTAGAACTCACGTTCATAGCAGAAAAGCACACGGCACCTAGAGTTTGTTTTCTAAGGTGGCTTTATCATGCTGCTATAAGGAAGTGTGTGAGTCATATACTCACTGAAAGTGTCCTGCTCACTATCACTAAGTAAATATTCTATGCTGTTTTATGTCTTTTAATTATTACTTTTCAGACACTTTTAAACTATTGCCCTTTTATGCTTTTATCATATATTATCTTGTATGTTTTATGTTTTCTTTTTTATTATTTACTTTTAAAACTATTCTTTAATTATTGTCCTTCTAAGCTTTTACTAGCTATTACTGTTTGACAATAGACAATAAACAATAGCACATTGGGTCACAGAGCCACACAGCAAAGAGCAAAGTCCACAGATCCATAAAATGAGTGACGGATTAACCATCACAGACTTCCCCATTCCAGTCACAGACATAGGAACGAATGAAGTCTTTCTTTTGTCCGATATATTCCGTGTGCTGTCGGTAGGGGATTCTCACAGTGGCAAATCAACACTATTTTACATTACACAACATGGCACTGGATACCACAAAACACAGTTGACTGTGCATTGCACATACACTGCCAGTAGCCTGAATGCCCAACCAAAGAACCAATGCAAAAAAAACACCAACAAAGCAAAAAGCAGCCTCACTAACAGAACAGCGTTTGTGAGCATTTCACTTGGGTTATCGAGGAGGCACTTCCCTCTGTGTTTCATCAATTAGGCCATAACACCTCCAGAGGGCTCAAAAACAGTGTCCCTATCAATAACTTGGCCTCTATTTCAACATTTTATATATAATGCTAGCTAATGCCGTCTAACTGAGGTTAGAGGGTAACTAGTGTTGGGTAAGGTAATACAGTCTTAGCCTGCAGGCTAACTGGTGTTGGGTAATGAAGTACAGTCATAATTAGCTTGCAGGCTAACTGGTGTTGGGTAATGTAGTGCAGTCATAGTTAGGTTGCAGGCTAACTGGTGTTGGGTAATGTAGTGCAGTCTAAATTCGTCTGCAGGCGGTGTTGGGTAATGTAGTGCAGTCTTAATTTGTCTGCAGGCGGTGTTGGGTAAGGCAAAACAGGCTAGTGCAGTGTAAATTAGCCTGGTTAGTGCTGAGTAACCACTTTTAGCTGTGCTGGTTTATGGTCCAAGTTTAAGCGTTGTGCGTTTACTTTTTCTTGGAGTAATCTGAAGCTAATGCCATGACTTGGATGACTTAGTGTGGGTGGTTCAGGGAATTTAGGGAAAGTTCGCTGTCAGAGAGCGCATACGTTTGGAGCCAGTGCCACTGTTGACAGAAGCAGCTTGAGGCCTTGTGGAGACGAGGGATTAGTCTGCTGGATTTGCCAACGTGTTTCTACCTCATTATAATCCATCCCTCTAGGGGTCGGCTGCACCGCACCATGGCTCAGCACCTCCCCTTACATCTTACCACTCACCCACCGCTCTCTTTCTCCCTCTCTCTCTCTCTCTCTCTCTCTCTCTATATATATATATATATATATCTGTTTGTAGTAGGCCAACTGGGCTCTAGGTTTTGAATAGAGCCCCTTTATCATGACTCTTTATCAGGAAACCTCCATGCTCCATACTCTCAAAAATGTTTTATTAGGGCTGTAAAACCTCATTTTTCTCAGCTACAGTTTTGTTAGTTATCTGTTTCACATCCACATAGCTGTCAACCATTACACCATTATCTCTTTGTCCTCAGTTCAGTCATATACATCGAAGGCACTGTCAACTTTAAAAACTTTAATAACAGAGAGACTGTCGACTTTCACTGTCACTGAGCTAATAATGTATCAGAATGCTGCAAAGAGTTAAACTGAATTGATTTGGCCATCCCAATATTCAGATGTCCGATATTAAAAGGGTATTGAATGACACGGCACTTCACTGTGCATCCGGGCCCTTTTCTTATTGTTATTCATTTGTCTATACTGACCAGTGGACTAAACATTACATAAAGCTGAGCTTCATTTGTGATGGGCTTGTTAACGGCCTTCAGTCAAGAAAGAACTCGCACACCAATGTTGCCGATGCAAATTTTAATCTAATCAGTGATGAAAAGTGCAGAGTGCTACCAAAGTGCAAAACGTTTTTTGGTCCCATTCAGACCATCATTAGGGCAAACAATCAAAAAAGGAGAAACGCCCTTAAATAGACTGCATTAAGGGGGAAGAAAGCTGACAAGCAGGACACAACCCTTTCCCCAAAATACCATTCCTTTTGACCATGGCACCATGGCCGTGTTTTTTTTCCCAGTGAGACCAGTGATTCAAACGGCTTTTCTTTTCCCCTTCGGCAGACCCAAGACCCACATCCCACACCTTGACACGGCTCAGCTCTTGATGTGATAACAGCTTTCCTCAACCTTTGCTGTTCTATGTCTCCACTTGCGCGACAGGCCTGCTGCTCGGGCTAGTGTAAAGAGACAGGTCAGACCACCATTACCTCCACTCCAGCTCCCACACTGAGGGCAGTGAGTGCAGGGTGGGGGTGACAGTCTCTGAAGGCTTTGTCCATTAAGCAAAGGGCAACCAGGCAATCAGCCCTCATCCTGAGCCCCACTAGCACTGCCCGGCTCCCTGTAGGGCGCCAGATATTTCTGGAGATGGAGTAGGAGTGAGTGTAGAAGCACAACTTCCTGTTCAGAGTGTCAAGCTGTGAAAATGTTTTTGCACAAAATGCATCATTACAATAGATGTAATATAGACCAATATATTTCTAAAGTGCTAACTAGCTAACAACACTAAAACAAGCTCTAACATTCAGTTTTCCTTTCCCTATTTTATTGTTTCTGTCTCTTTGTGTTTGCACTTTGTTGGGACCTGTGTGGACCTGCATGGAATGTATAACTGTAATCTGGGGGGAGTGTTACTGTAATGATTAATCAGGAAGTCCTTGGGGGACTTTCCTTAAGACTTCTTGAGACTTGTATCAGGCACAGGAATTCCTGCATAGCCATGGCTGTTTAAGTTGGCAAGGAAACAGTGTTGACATCATCTAGATCCTAGATCCTGATGTGAAAGTTTATTAATTAGACAACCTGAGCATTGCATGCATTTCCATTATTCAACTCTTAGAGCGTGTTCTCTCTCTCTCTCTCTCTCTCTCTCTCTCTCTCTCGCGCGCTCTCTCTCTCTCTCACACACACACACACACACAAGCTAAAACCTTGCCTAGTTTCTAGCTAATTCAGTGTAGCTGGAACTGCCCCTCCTACTGTAAGGTTAATGAAGTAGGTCCAGCACTTCCTCTTGCAGGCGAGATACTTTGATCTGCGCTTGTGCACCTTCTCCTGTCAGATATGAAACTCAGAGCATGTTAGGCAAAAGAGACCAAGTGAACCATGGTGATACTTCATCTGTCTCTCTGCCCTAGGGGCATCTGTCTCTCTGCATGGGGCTAGTTAGCTCGGGCCCGCTAGTACACAATCATTTCACTGTCTAATGGTGACAGAACATTGTGGTTGAAGAACTCAACACATGCATGGAAACTGGGTGAGATACTGTACAATGACCTGCTGAGGCCTGACACCCCAAGAAGAGAAAAAAAGAAAACTAAATATTTCCACAATATCTCAAAAACAACACCTTCAGATCACACCGGGCTTCCCTAGAAATTCAAGTGCAAAGCAAAGTTAAACACTAAAATGTCTCATTTGCATTTGTAGGGAGTAGGGGCAATTTATAATATAATACAAAATATACACTGAAAAAAAGATGTCATAAAGCATAATGAAAACAAACTCTGATCAGTTATGGCCTCCCTAGGTCAGTTCAGAATGATCAGAGCTGCACAAAAAGAATGAAGGCTTCTATAGCCTCTATAGACCCTTTCAAGAGAGTTCCATTATCAGCATCATAATTGGCCCCACAAGACTTCCTTTTTAACATTCCGGGCTCTATCTTCCGTGCGGGCGCAATTGACTTTGTATACTCGCGCGTTTGTCTTTCCTATTTTGCAGTCAGCGCATATTGGAATTTTCCCTCCACAGGTACATGCCTGTAAATTAGGGAATTTGATTGCGCCCACGGGGGCGGTTCAGCGAAAAGACGGGGCGTGTTCCGGCGCAAACGTTCACTGTTGATATTTTGCAGTTTCAGAAAACAATTCCGCCACAGATCAGGAACTCCCTGGTCTAAAGTCTGTGGCGAAAATGCAGATGCTATTTTAAGGGCGCATGCGTCATTACTAGAAAATTGCGTGGAAACCGATTGCCTTAAACCATTCTAGTTTTTACAAAACATAAAAATAAACATGTTTAGTTGTGTCAACTAACAACCTTATGTTGATGCTGTAGACAAATTAAGCTTACATTAGTAGTCTTTACTAAAAATCTTTAGTTCACTGAACTTATTGTTTCAGAAGTTGCAGTTGTATAAAATAACTAGGTTAAAATGCATGTTAACAAATTCATTAAAATATGAACTAAGTTCTGTAGATAGGCCTATTGTTTTTTTATTTTAAGATTAGGGTACTGTATTCATTTAATTGTTTTTATTAAAAATTGAAAAGAAATTCATCACAATGTATAGGAATGCCTTTTATTATTGATAAAACATGAACAAACAACATTTAAACTCATAAATATTCCACATCCGCTGTAGATGAAGAACCTATAAAAAAAAACATAAGAAAACAATATTTTAGTCCATGTTCATTTACACAGTTGAAATAAAAGTTTGTTATATCACCTATGAATGCAACAAATAAGTGAATGGACATCGGCTAACATTAGCCAAAAGCTAACCAACATGTGCTGCTATGGTTAGCTAAAACTGTTTACAGACAGAAACACCTATTTCAATGATAAAGTCTAAATTAAACTTAGTAGCACCAAGACAAGTATATTTACACGAAAACATATGTGATATTGTTATAATCTGGCATACACACCCATTGGAAGGTAGCTACCATGAGCTAACTGTCCGAAAGACTACTAGCAGCTAGCATGCTAACAACGGAGCTAATGTTACCTTACTTTTCTCAGGTTAATGTAGGTTAATCACGTAAACAAACATTTAGCTAACTATTGGTCAAACTGAACATAGTTTTCGGTTATTTCATCAGAATTTTAATTTTTCAACAAGTTCATCAGAAACTTCACCCACCATTTGATGTAGTAGCCTATTTGTCACAGCAGCACGAGGCATGGAGTCATTCATCTGGACTGAGAAGCAGGAGGAACGGTTGATGGGCAGAATTTTTTTAGACCCCTCCTCTGCCTTGCAAAAACATAACATTTATCGTTGTCTCTGCTTAACATGATCAGTGCACTGTATATTTCACTTAAATAGTACAATCAACTCATTTCTTTTAGTTATGACATAGAGTTTTCACAAAACACACAAACATTAGTAGTGACCACCTAACATATTTATTACAACTAAATCTGGGTTTAGAGTGTACAGACACCTCCGTGCACAGACGGAAACATTCAAAGCCTTGATAATATTTGTCCATTTCCCGGTTTTGTTCGTGCATTGGTGACCTAAATATTTAGTAGCCTATATAGTACAACATCTACATGCAATATCTTTACAACAACGCCTAATTACGACCTATTAATCTGGACAACTTTATAGGTTACAGCCCTATAAAGGCTAAAGTTACTTTTAGTTTTGTTCCAATTTACCGTTGTGTAAGGTTTTAAGCACCAAGCTTTGCTATGTTCCCTCCATCCTTTCGTTATTTTCAAAAAACGTTTTATATCCATGATGGCCTTGAAGTCTTGAGTTAGTGAATTAGCTTAAATCAGCTTTTCATGTGCTGTTAACCAGCAACAGATAGTACAAGAAAGCAGCAAGTATGGTTACAATTTCTGTAAAATTTCTGTAGTTGCTGCATCCATTCATTGTTATTCTCTCTCCTGCTCAAATAAATGTTGTGCGTGAATTAAGTTGATGATAACGTGTTTACAAACTCTGCTTTACAGAAAATATTGTAAATAGTCTACTGTCACGCAGTTAATGGGATACTGTGCAGAGTTGAAAGTTAGGTCAACTTAAACGAAGCCCTTGCTTGGCCGCCTGTGCTGCGCAACGCACACTTAGCTCCTCTCATCTATACAATGTAGTTCCCATTTCTGTAAACCATACATAATTTCAAAGAAAAATATTACCACTCGATGGAAATCAGTGTGGTGTCCATGTGAAAAAATAGGCATAAATCTAGCGTACACATTTTCACGAATCACTGATGTGTTGATGACATAAATTAGGAAATGTTAGAGGACTTAAGGAGACGTGATGTTGAACTGCATGCCGATGCCATTTAACCCAAATGCCCCAGCGGCAGCACGGGAGAGAAGAGATTAACTGACAGAAGATATGCATTGTCTATAGAGAGGTAATGTTAGATTACATTGTACATTGCAAATATATCACCATGCATTCATAACCTCGTGATTCAGTGAGAATGATCCCAAAACATCGGAAAGTATGTCTTTGTGACAATTCTGTATTACATTTTGTCAAGAGGAAAAATCAATAGCTAACTGTTCCCAACTGAACAGTGATTATAGCGCTGTGAACGCTCCTGGCTGCGCCTGGCAAATACGCCACCATAATAGCAATCAGCTATGGAACAAGCGTGCCTGTTGTTAAAGGGAATGTGAGATGATGCTCTGATTGGTTTATTGCACGTTACGCCCAAACCACACCCATGATTAATGTAGCTACTTCAGACCACCCCATTTTAGATTTGCGTCGGGCGCAACAGTCAATATCCCGCCGGTAAAATAGCATCAGCGCCCGAGATCCGCCCACAAAGTCACTTGCGTTTTGCGCGAAGACACTTCCGTTTCAGACCATTAAAATAGGGCCCTCCATATGTTATCTTAATGCAGAGGAAGTAGATTGGGGCCCAAATAGAATGTTCAAGCATTGTTTTTGTTTACCTTGTTGAAAGGGTCCATAGAAAAGGCAGACATATGGAGCACATCCCAGGCTTTCTGTACCCACATCTTCCACTAAGTGTCATTATTGCACCACCAATCTGACTGCACCACCTCCACTGGGCTGCCTGTGCTCCTGATGTGAGAGCTCTGCAGCACTATAATGTACGAGTTCTGCCTTCCTCCCTTAGCACTCAGGCATGGCTGGTAAAATGACTGGTACCTGCACAGCCATGTCTGGGGGGACTAGCCCTGCAGGCTGGCCAAGTGGTGACCATCCAGGGAGACCGTCCGCCATCCAGATCTGGGTCACCTCTGCTTTGCGGCGCTCATCGTTAAAAAGCTCTGAGGCCGACCTGCTCGCTTTGTAAAGAAAAGGTGGGCGGTTTTTACGAGGGGGAACACACACAGAGACTACTGATGGTAGCAGTCAGGCTGCACAGCACCGGCTGTGCATGTGGGAAATGTGCGTGTGTGTGTGTCTGGGTAAATGAGAGAAGAGTAGAATATCAAGTGTGCAGTATAAACTCCGGCTTCCTGTCATTGTGTTTGCAGGCCAGTGGTTTGGCAGATGGCCATTATGGAAGGAAAGGCCAGTGACTGTGTCACCACACTGTGCATCAGGCCAAATGCTTTTTCTGTTTGCACCTGGGATGTCTGTACATAGTGACAGTTGGCAGTAATCATGACACACACACACACACACACACACACACACATATAGATGCGTGCACACACACACACACACACATACACACACACACAAACGAACACATTTTTGTGACAAGAATTACTTAGACATCTGGGTTCTGTCTTTACATCAGAGCCTTGGTCTCCAGGGAAATAATATGCATTCTGGCAGTATCACCAAAGATCCAGGAAGTCATAGCAAATAAAGAACTACATATCTATATCCAGACAACTACATTACAAAGTTCCTTCATATGCGCGCACACACACCACAAACATCTCTCTCTCTCTCTCTCGTACTACACACACACACACACACACACACCCACTGGCTGTTTGCTGATTCAGTGTTGCCAAAGGCAAAAGAAGTCCCCCCGCTCGACTCCTACCGCCCCACCCCCCCTCCCTTCCTCAGGTGAGACCCTTTGATCTCCACTTGTGCATCTTCCACTTGTCAGACAACAAGCACTATGCAAATAAAGAAGCAGGAGACAAGGAAGCTACAATAGCACTCATCTCTTCAGAGCAAAGCTGTGCAAAGCCAACCATATCTGGGGGGGTGGGGCACAAAACTAGTGTAGCAAGAATATTTATAGAAAATAACTTTGAACTTCCTGAGTAAAAAAGTAGGTAAGTAACAAGGGGAAATGTCTCACTTAGTATGTGCTAAGCAAACAGAGGTAAGTTCTATGTTGATGCACATCTGGGATCATTAGAATGTTTGTGTTGTGTTGGTGGGCACAGAACTTCCTATGAGGAAAAAGCTTTCTTCCTGATGCCCTATGAGGAAAAATCTTGCTTCCTGACACATGCTAGCACTCAAAGGGTTTTAGCCGTGCTACTTGCACCCCCACCTCATGGGCACAATGGAGAAGTTGTGTCCAATGCAGGTTGAAGACTCAATTCACGTTATTGAGGCGGCGGACATTATAAACCAAAACGGGTCTACAGGGTACACAAACCATAGGATTGTTGTGTTCTACGCACTCACAAGTAGGTGGTGAAAATGCATTAATGATATAGTCAATATACCCTGTAGCCTCGTTTTTCTTTGGTTTACACAATGGCCGCCGCGTGAATAACGCGAATGACTTTGTAGAAAGATGGTGCCTTGCAGCCTGCACATTCACTCTCACCACATCTGACTCCACACTGGTCTCTGTGTGTGATAGTCATGGTGTTGTCACATCGAGGGGATTTAAATGAGAGCAGCACATGTGCATTAAGTGTCCTCAGCGCCACGCTGACAGCTGAAACGTAATGCTGTGGGAGCTATGGATTTTAAAGTGCCGTCACCACCGCGTGCAATAATTCCGGTCATCCCACTTGTAATCCTCGCTAATCACCGGGGGAAACGGACCTCTGGCGGATCCTTGTTTCCCTTTGTCTCGCCTGTAAACGCATTTGATGTTTCGCCGGCGGGAAGCGGCCTAATCCCAGGGGCGGGAGGCACGCGCCGCTTTGATGTGAGCGCAACTTGACTGTTTAACGCGGGGGGTTAGCTCCCGTCGTTATAATAAGCTCGAGGCAGATCAGGACACACTTGACAAATCTGAAGAGTAAATTTCTCTCTCTTTCCCTCTCTCTTTCTCTCCCACTCTCTCACAGAACAAATATACCTGCTAAATGTATGCACAGTCATGCAAAATCTAGCATGGATGATGTTCTCAAGGGAGGAATTAGCTTATTGTGTTTGTGGACACTCCGCGCCAGTCCATTGACCATGTCGTTCACGCTAAACATCGCCATCTGGATAAAACGCAAATCCTCCGTGGAGGGTCATTTGGAGCTCAAGAGCCATCTATTCACTGCAGGTGCAGGTGCTAGCTAGCCCACGGGTGTTGTTTATTCCCAGCTGAACCAGAGATGAACCTGGTAGTGAGCGAGTGCTCAGGTTGGGTTGTCTCGTGTCCCATCTCCTCATGCTCTCAGTCCTCCTGCGGTGTTACACCTGCAGAGATAATTACGCTGAAAGGCTTTTTTTTTTTTTTGACTGACAAAATGCAATGGGTACTGAAAATGGGTTCATGTTCTCGCACTCAAGTTAGCTATTCTACATCTGCTCTGTGATTGAGCACTTTTTTTTTTCCAGGAGGCGTTCACACAAAAAGCATTGATCCTGTTCGTTCACACAATGCAGGGTGTAATCATCCGCACTTGGACGGCAACGAAATCAGGGAGAGAGGATACCCCCAACTGAAGCTCTGCGCTGTTAGCGTCTGTTTAGAGTGCCGAAATGAGATTTACTTTCCGTGCTGCTGACACCAACGTTTTTCTGTGTCTGAATATCTGCCGTCTTGTGATATTTTCACTGTCCCTTTTCATCTTTATTATCCGCCAAGGTTTTATTGTCTCCTTTTCAGTGCTGCGGGGACATGTTTATTGTAGAGGACACGTCGGCTTTGTAAGGCAAATGGAACACACCGCCTTGCCGCTGACGGGATTTAAGAGGCCCTTTTTTTTTGCTTGTTTTTTGAATTATGCTATGAGTGAGACTCATGAGTAGGTCCCTCTGCATGTTGGGGATGTTCTTGGAAATTTGTTTTCTTCTCGTTTGATGTGCAATCACTCCTCCTGTGGCATCTAACTGACACTTTAATGAGGTGTAGTATTAATAAATGGCGTTTATGAAAAAGCACCAGTCAGTCACCTTGACAGGTGAAACAACACTGACCCAGCCAACATGCTTCTCTCTGCCTGTTTTCTACACACTTTCTTGTCAGAGTCCTCTCACTGGGGTCACCCATTACTTGCCCCGCTGACTGAACTGTATGTGGTTCGATTTGACATTGTTGTCACCTCTCTGTGGTTATGAAAGACAACAAGATAGTATGGTATTTTGGCAGACGACAAACAATTGTAGCTGTTGCTACTGCAGCTGAATTTAAACAAAGTGGTTAGTGGCCTGGCAGGTAGTCTGTCACCTGTTGCAAATGTTTAAGCAGAGGGGGAAATGGGATATGTGAGGATAGCGTCGAACACAAGCAAATAGATCACTCTGACTGCCTCTGGGGTAGAAACTCATTGAGTCAAAAACAACTGCAGGGGAAAGCTTCCGCACCACGTCTGACAGAGTCAAAACTCAAAAACAACACCCGGAGCTGCATGGCAAAATAGGCTTAATTGAAACCCAGTGGAAAAGAAACAGTTTTCAGTTGACAGCTCATTTCACAAGGTAACTCGGATGTCATAAATAGACACCAGCAGAGAGACGAGACATATTTCAGCATGAGATTCCTGCATCCATCCATTCAAATAATTCTTTAAAAGCCTTTTTCACATGTTGATCCTCTGTCCAGGAATCTGTCTGGACTTATTTGACAGAAATCTGAGCATCCTGAAGTGTGCGCAGGATATCCGCTAGCTTGGCCACGCAGCACATGTTGGTGAAAGTGGACGATGAGAGAGCGCAAACGTTGCCCTCAGGGGCATCAGGAAATACCACTGTGCCGCAATGGCAACAGCGCCCTGGGTCATCCCTCTCAGCTCATCACAGAAAGAGAGCAAGGGAGAGAGAGAGAGAATGAGAACAAGAGAGACTGACAGAGAAAGAGAGAATGAATGATTGAAACAGAGAGCAAGACACTGAGAGAGAGAGAGAGAGAGAGAGAGAGAGAGAGAGAGAGAGAGAAGAAACATTTGGATGGGCCTCTGAGCCATGGTTGCAGATAGGGGACAATGCATGCCCCCCCACCCCCCACTCATCAACATTGATTTTTTTTTGTTTTTTGGTTGGCACCATGAAAACCCACTCAGGCATCAAAAGACACTCCTGCATGATTTATCCCTTTATTTATCTGAGCCAGAGGGGTATGCATCTTAATCCCTGAGATGGTGGTGTGTGTGTGTGTGTGTGTGTGAGTGTGTGTGTGTGTGTGTGTGTGTGTGTGTGTGTGTGTGTGTGAGACCACATACATAACTACCACTAGGTGTGCACCACAGTTAAAGGCTTCTATCAACACCGTCTCCGGCATGACTCTCGAAGGAGCTATGGAATTCATTTCAACTCATGCATTCACATAACAGCATTTATATTTCACATACAGTAGTCTCAAGGTTCTTTACTAAGCTTAAGACTACATCCCTTAGAGGAAGCGCATATAGTTCCCATTGTATTTTCTCAATGTTTTCGATTAGCAGGAACTGTAGTCTTTGCAAATCTGAAGAGTAAATCCATCGAGGTTCCATCGAGTAAAGCCTCAGCATGCATTGTCCACTAATACTGACCGAGCTGCTGCATTTACTGTCCTTCTCTGACTCTTTCAAGCAGACTCTATTTCTTATTTTCATACTCACCTACTGGCTAATCATACTTTATATGTACACAACACTTAAAGGAAAATTCCGGTATTTAGCACTTTGAGTCCCTTTTCTGGTTTGTTTTGGATGAACTGGAGTGGTGGACACCGACATTTTGGCATGTTTGTGCATGCCTGTAGGCAGCCACTCTGAAGTAGTCAAAGGCGATTCAAAACGAGTCAGAAAAGTCGAGACAGTACCAATCGTCAAAATTTCGGTGTCCACCACTCTAGTTCATCCAAAACAAACCAGAAAAGGGACTCAAAGTGCTAAATACCGGAATTTTCCTTTAATTAACTAGTTATTAACATTGTCCTTTTTTATGTCGGTATGTCTATGTTGTAAGTATGTCTACTGTGTAATTACAGTTAAGGTCCGTTTTTGTCACATGTCACAACGTAATACTTGTGAGGAAAGTACATACTATTATTCACTACTTATGTAAGTATTTATATATAGAGAAAGTACATACTATTTTTCACTACTTATGTAAGTACTTATATAGAGAGAGTTAATATGAAGAGTGTGACTTTTGAATGCCAGTTCCACTTTCATGGTTCACATTAATATACGAGGCTCACAATAACCCATTAATGTGTTTTAACAGGAGGATGTTCAAAACAGTCCGTCCTTGCAACAAGGTTTACTACTCCGTTAACATATTTTTTACACCTCCTGTTAGGGGTGGGTGATTAGCACATATCCTCAGACGACTCTCACAGCTTTTGGGTTTTATTTTGAGTCTTTTCCAAAATGTGAGAACACTGTGTAGCTCGTTAACAGGGAAATGTCATCGAGCCTCTGAATTGCTCTCAACAAAAGCTCTGGCCAGAATCATTAGCCTCTTCTGATGGCTCTAATAAAAGCGTTAGCCCTCGAAATTGATGGCCCTGTCCATTAGAAGAGCTCATTACAGCGACTCCCGTTCTACGGGTACGGTAATAAGAAAATGGCCTCCTCCATCAATAATGCTCTCTCTCCTCACCTTCGCGGTTCAGGGCTGCCTCTCTCTCTCTCTCTCTCTCTCTCTCTTTCTCTCTCTCTCAGTCTCTCAATGCGAAAATTGCACAGAAGTGTCAGTCATTAGCTACTTCGAGAGGCTGCAAAACCCTTCAGAGAAAGAAACACTCGACACTGACTGACAAAAAAAGAGTTAGAAAGTTTGTCAAAGCTCTTCAAGTGCCCCTGAACACGACTAATAATGCCCTGTCTCAGAAGGTGTGGACATGCAGTATGTCTATGTGGCTATGATGGTTAAGATAGTGTTGGTCCCCACCAATTTGGCTGGTGTTGGTTATATTGCAGAGGAAACATAAAAATGTCACCATGTTAGCAGCAGCATGTCCTTAAATGTCACCAGGGTCTCTGCCATGAAGCTGGTGTTGCTGATGCTGTGGCTTTTTAGTACAAGTGCTGACAGGTCGTAGGGATCAAGGAGAAATTACTAGTGCTACTAAGCACAGCTGTATAAACACGTTTTCAATATGGTTGAAACCACTTCCTCATATCAAGGATAAAGCTAAATGTAAAATCAAGCCCTCAAACTTCCTTGTGAATCAGGGTGGTAGTCTTTTTAAAGTTTAAAGTATGCAGCCAAACATATTATAATGATAATAAGAATAGTATTATATTATATTATATTTTATTATATTATATTATATTATATTATATTATATTATATTATATTATATTAAATTATATTATATTAGTTGACGAACTCCGGTGATATGCAAATTCCTTGCTAAAGACATTGCAGAGGACTTTATTTTAATCAACACTTTATTTTTATCAACACCATCAGGCCGTTTTTTAAAAATAAATGTTCCAATCAATGATCTAGGCAGCACATTTTCTTCTCTCTCCTTCATTTTACAGTCTAATGGTTACTGACTAGAATGGCTCGGGGTCAAAGGTCATACGGAATCGATTAATCTGCGCAATTTTTTAATCAGTTATTTTTTCTCAAATTAATTAATCGAAATTAATCAGTTATTTTGACAGCCCTAATTATATTATATTATATTATACTATATTATGTTATATTATGTTATATTATATTAAATTATATTATATTATATTATATTATATTATATTATATTATATTATATTATATTATATTATATTATATTATGTTATATATAACTTCCACTGCAGGAAAGGCGTCTGCTCAAAAATATAATCTAATGTCATCTCTTCCCACGACACACTCAAGAATGGGAAGTGCCAGTGGAACAGATCCTGTGTGGGGTATTTTTAGCTGGCTGGATGTATGGGGCCGCGGTGTGGGCCAACGCGTCTCTCTTGTCTCTACCCGGCTGGCACCTCCGCCACCATCGTGGCCAGTGGGCGCTGGATGCCTGTCAGCGTGATGTTTGCCCAGGAGAAAGAGAGGGAGAAAAAAGAGAGAGAGTTGGGAAAAGAGAGAGAGAGAGGACAGAGAGAGCGAGAGAGTTGAGAGAAAGAGAGAGATAGTGGGAGAGAGAGAGAGGCCTCCACTGACAGGCACACAGGCACAGACCTCACAGGCTTGTCAGTGGCTCTGCCAGGGTGGCTGCCATATACAGCCTCCGAACCCACAACAGGGAGAATAGCAGTGTGTTTCTGTGTCTGCCTGTGTGTGTGTGTGTGTGTGTGTGTGTGTGTGTGTGTGTGTGTGTGTGTGTGTGTGTGTGTGTGTGTGTGTGTGTGTGTGTGTGTGTGTGTGCGCGCGTGCATGTGTGTCTCTCTCTCTCTCTCTGTGTGTGTGTGTGTGTGTATGCGTGCATGTGTCTGTGTAAGAGAGAAACTGAGAGAAAGTTTTAGAGTGTGTGTGTGTGTGCCTGTGTGTGTGTGTGTGCGTGCGTCTGTATCCGCATGTGTGTGCAAGGACGAGAGGAGTGTGGGGAATCCAGGCACTGATGTCGGACCCTCTGACAACCGCTCTCCTCTCCTCTCCTCTCCTCTCCTCTGCTCACAAACCCAAACTTCCTACTTACTCCACATGACACATGCACTATCAGACAAACAAACAATAAACCACCGAGAGATCTGAGGGAAGCATGAGGCAACAAGAAGAAATGATGCACAGTGATGGAGAGGTGAAGGCAGCGGAGGAGGAGGAGAAGAAAAATGGACAGAGATGTTTGTACTCACAGTAGAAATGGAGGATGAGTGTTGAAAGCCTGGGAACTGCTACCTCCGTCTCACGCCATCTCTGTCAGATGAGAGAACTGCTGGTCCAGACGAGAGCGCCATCCACAAGGAAAGGAATATCCACTGGTTCAGCCAATGTAAGACAGACATACAGATAGACAGACAGAAAGAGAGAGAGAGAGAGAGAGAGAGAGAAGAGTGAGAGGAGTGAGGGAAGGAGACGAACAAATGTGCATTAATGAGTGGATGACTGGGGGCGTGTATAAACATGTGCTTCCCTCTTCCTGTTGTTGCTCTCTCTCTTTTCTCTCTCTCTCTCTCTCTCTCTCTCTTTTCTCTCTCTCTCTCTCTCTCTCATGGCATGAGGTCTAAGGGCCCAGTGCACAATTGAGTTTATAGAACCCCGTTCCCAATGAAAGAGAGGCGGCACAGTCTGTGGGAACAAGCGTCCTCTTATCCTTCCCAAAGCCCTTTGACAGACGGCCAAGAGATCAACAAGTATGGGCAATCCCCACCAGCAGCCATGACATTTACTGGAAGACAACATATGGTTTTGAGCTCATTGCAATTAGAGAGCGGTCAAGAGTCCAAGTGTCCTGGAAGGAAAGGTTTGGTGTTTGATCTTACTGGCCTGGAGGGAAATACCAGAGATGTACGGGATGCATGTATGCACTGTGTCTGCAACCTCATCAGTTATGATGGGCTAGTGCTAGTGCACACAGGTGCCATTTCATTTAGTTTGCATGTAAAAGATTGCTTGCTTAAGTGTGTGTGTGTGTGTGTCTCTCTCTCTCTCTCTCTCTCTCTCTCTCTCTCTCTGTGTGTGTGTGTGTGTGTGTGTGTGTGTGTTTGTTTGACACCGAGTGGGGGAGGTAATTAAAGTTAGATGTGTTAGTGAGTAATAACTTCGGCAATGAGTTATTCACATTAGCTTATCTTGTGCAAGCATAGGCTACACACCTGCCTTTGTTGGTATACAAAATACTATATCCTCCATTTTATCAATCATCATCAAATGATTTTTTCAAAATAGTGGAACTGTAATTGGTTATTGTTATTTGATTTATCTTTACTCAATCAAACAACACAACTGCAATTGTATTGAAATTATCTGAAATAATCATTAAATAACATGACTATATGTATATGTATATGTATATGTATATATATACTGTAGCTTCTTAACCTGTGCTGATTGTAGCACATTGAGAGCCTACAGCACCCTTGTTTCTTCTTTATAACAAATCCACTGAACAAGCCATCCCTGCACTCATATCCAGAGATGGCAAAAGTACTCACTTCCCGTACTCAAGTAGAAGTACAAATATTTGTGCTAAAAAATACTCTGGTATAAGTAGAAGTACTGATTTAACTTCTTTACTGAAGTAAAAGTAACAAAGTACAGGCTTGGGAATTTACTTAAAGTATAAAAGTAAAAGTAGTCTTGTGAATGACAACCATTTTACTGTATATGCAACGGTAGCCTACCTGGATCACACAAGTGTTACTAGAGTGCAAGAGTGCCAGTCTCTCTTTTTAAATCTTCCCATAACCTGTTGGGCCATTTCTAGGCTTTCCCCCCAACATTGCACTGCCTATGCTACTTAAGAGGGCAGTGTGTTCTTTTGACCTACCATCAAATGCTGGACATCTTTAGAAAGCTAAGATCATGTAGTTTCTTAGGAAGCACTGGCACGGAGTTACAGAGCCTAGAATATTGTTTTCTCTTTCTGCCGGATAACAAGCATCTCTGAACATCACATTTCAGTCCTCTAAGTCACTTGATATGATTTTAGAAACACACCTGAGTCTTAGCACCAGGTCTTGCAAAGCTGTGTGCAAAAGTAGATCAATATAGAATGAAAAATGAGTACTTTAGACCATTATTTGCCAAGGTATGCTCATGCATTTTGTAATGCCCTATGGAAACTCCCATAGGACTTTTGGTTACCCAAAATGCATACTGACAATAAAAGTATGCATTTCTGAGGTTTCTTGCAGATTATTTGGATGTCAGGTTCTGATATAGAATGACTACACAAAATGGAATAATTACACAAAGTCTCTATTTTTGCATTTTCTTTGTTGGCTTCATGGGTGTGTATACAGTAAGATGGACTATACATTTGCACAACTAATACTGGATAAAACAACATGAATATTTAATTCCTATGGATTACTGTGAATATTTCAAGACCAGGAATGTAGTGGTAAAATAAGAGGTGGGTGATCACGGTAAGGTGGACTGCGCCATGCTTTATTAGAGTTTTAGAAAAGGTATTCAGAACATGTTTGATGATGGTAGAGGTTATTGTCCAATGTTAACAATACAAAAGTGGCATTAAGTGGTTCATAGAGTGTTGAGTGTAGCCTACAGTACATATTGTTATTGTGGATAATACAGTGTGATTTTTAAATGTTAACAGTTGTAATTGGTGAATAAACTCCTTTGAGAGGTGGATCAACTCTAATAAGGGGTGGATAAACTATTTCTGAAATTTCAGAGGTGGGCTGCGTTTAGCCTCCACTACATCCCTGTTCAAGACCCAATGCTGCATCTTCTTATTGCTAAGGATATAGGCTACACTGCAGCTAGAAGTTAGGGAAGCACCAAAGGGGAGGAGAGGAGGAGGGCATTTTGGACTAAATTTACTTGAGACATACTGTGCTAACGTTACTGCCATCAAGGTGCAATGATTTGCCGCGAATGCCGCCCAAATCTGTCGAATCATCTTGTAGTGGTGCGTCAAGTGCAACGTCCTATATTCCCATCCGCTATTGATGACGCGAAAAATAATAAGGGTAACTCTACTGAATTTATTTGAAACTAAAGTAACGAGCCAGTTTTGTAAAATGTAAGGAGTAGAAAGTACCAATATTCGTGTTAAAATGTAAGGAGTAAAAGTAAAAAGTCGCCTAAAAAATAAATAGTAAAGTAAAGTAAAAATATCTGAAAAATCTACTTGAGTACAGTAACGAAGTATTTGTACTTCGTTACTTCCCATCTCTGCTCATATCAGAGGAACAGCTGTGTCTGAGAAATTTGTTAAAAAAAACTTTTTTGCTCGACAGTGGAGATCTACCCCATGGCCTACAGGTGTACTTCACAGCTGGGGAGATCACAATTTGTTCTGCCCCAGGGGTAGTAGAAGGAGTAGATGTATGTATGTGGTGGAGGTAGGGGTTGGGGGTAAGTAGGATAGCGGGTGTGCAAAGGAAGGAGAACTAACACTGTTCTTCATCTTCTCTGGCCTGAGGCTATCTGTAGTGATCTCATCTGCAGCCACTGCACAGTCCGGTGCGTGAGGATGAGGAGGCCTGACTGCTGGACAAAGGTGCCCGATTCACTTCAGTCTCACTCTCCTGCTCGACACAGCTCATGTGGTGTGTTTACACTCAGCCTACATTATGTTTACAGTACACTAGGCAGACTTGCATCTGACAACTTGTGAAGTAGACCACAGCTGAAGGAAAAAAGGATATATTCAAATCTTACATAATTCTTAACATATACATTATCATAGTTATTAGTGTTTCTTACAGTGTTAATGTGGAATTCAGTATTTTACATGTAGATAATTATATATGAAGGCCTGCATGTTTCTGACAGTGTTAATGTGGAATTCAGTGTTTTGCATGTAGATAATTATATATGAAGGCCTGCATGTTTCTAACAGTGTAATGTGGAATTCAGTGTTTTACATGTAGATAATTATATATGAAGGCCTGCATGTTTCTGACAGTGTTAATGTGGAATTCAGTGTTTTACATGTAGATAATTATATATGAAGGCCTGCATGTTTCTAACAGTGTAATGTGGAGTTCAGTGTTTTACATGTAGATAATGATATATGAAAGCTTGCATGTTTCTGAATACAGATTGTGGAATAGCACTAAGCTGTAAACTTTCCCACAGTCAGAGTTTGGCAGTAGTGAGTAGCAGAATTTGGGTGTGTCGGTCAGCACACAAAATACCTTTCATCCAAAACAAAATAATCAATTCCAGATGCTGTTGCGCTTCCCCAGTTGCTTTCGATGCATTCTATTGTCATGGTTACCTCATATCTAATCATTTGAGTTATTCTGTTTCTGTGTTCAAGGTAAAACGTCTCCTCTTGTCTGATTCATTCTCCCAGTCGAGCCCTTGCTCAGCACCCTTCATTGCAACAGAGTAGAGTTGCACTCTCAGCTGAAGACAACAACTCGACTTGTTGTAGTTCTGAACAGATGGCCATGTTGTTATACATTGTCTAAAAATGTTGGTAGTGTAAAAAACTATACGTGCAATAAACATATTTGCAGTGGTGGAATGTAACGAAGTACAAATACTTCGTTACTGTACTTAAGTAAATATTCCACGTATTTGTACTTTACTTAAGTAGAATTTATAGTGCATACTTTTGACTTTTACTTCGTTACATTTTACAGCAATTATCTGTACTTTTACTCCGCTACATTTCTACAACACCATCGTTCTTTTTTACGATACATTTTATGATCAGATTTTTTTTCTCTCTGACAAACAAGTTTGTTTTACCAGGGGGCGGAGTTGCTACCACAGATTCTGGAGCGCTACGTGCCCAGCTTCTAAATCTTTGAAACATAAGCTTATAGTCTAGACCAGGCAAAGCGTGAGCTTGTAGCCATCTGCATTCGGTAGGCTATATTCACCAGACCCATGGCTACACTGGACATGCAACTGTGTTCTGTGCCTTTCTCTGTCTGTTATCTGCAGCGTTAGGGCCTCCTCTCCGATGCGATGAGATTGCTATCCGCGGATCAGCGAAGTTACAGGCTATGCCCATGCTTCTGTCACACGTCTGATCATTTGCGCCACAAATGAATGGTAGACTATTATAGAACCGCTGGCAGAAAAAAACGTAGCATTTTCCAGATTAGGAAATATTTCTTAATTGTGTGTGATCAAATAAAGAGGCATAGCCTACAATGGGGGGGGGGGGGGGGGGGGGGGTGAAACTGAACCTAATCATAAAGACACCATTCTCAGCAACTTTTCTGTTCAATCAGCAGGCATTACGATCCACCCGACATTTCCCTGGTCTACCCCGTTAAACTTCAGGCTCTCGTGTTTTGCTGAATGATATACTCAGCAGATCACCCTAGTAGATAACCAGAATTACAGTCTCTAGAATTGTAGGTCAGAATGTAAACTGGGCCACAGATGGTAAGCACAATTGCATTAGCTTAAAACTATCTAGTCGAATATAGCCTAACCTAAAACTAGCTTAGGCCTAATTAAAATGCCACAGCCCATACTATTTTTTCTTTTAGAATATAGATATTAAGAGAATAAATCATTATGCAAATACTTTTACTTTTAATACTTAAAGTACATTTAAAAGCATGTACTTTTTACTTTTACTTAAGTAGGGTTGTCATTGTGGTACTTTTACTTTTACTAAAGTAAATATTTCTCTGTGTATTTGTACTTTTACTTAAGTACTGAGATTCAGTACTTCCTCCACCACTGCATATTTGTGTGCAGCCTTTTTTGGACATGGGTTAACTAAAGGTGGAGTTCCAGTCTACAACAGACTAATATACTTTACAGCTGAGCACTGTCCTGAATCAGAATTAAATCACTTGCAAGGATACCCATTGCAACAAAATTTCAGTATCAGTCTGTGTTACTGATAACTGTGATCACATTCACGCCTTGAAATGCCAAGAAAGCAAAATTGTTATGATAACAACTTTAATGTTTACCTAACATTGTTATCATGCGATAATTGTTTTTCACTCCCTGTCACATGTAACAGATTAGTGTATTGTTGCAGGGTGTTGGTATTGTCTCATTGAATCATGAAACACACTCACCCTCCCTGTAACTGGTCCCACACTCGTCTCCTTGTTCTCAGTGCAGTTGTTTTTCTCTCCTTTCCTCTCCTCTCCACAGCCCTGTCTTTCCCCTTCTCAGCCCTCCTTCCTGTATCGCTGCTTATCGCAGACACACATCAGACAAATAGTCAGGAAGGGACAGCGAGTGTACCTCCCCATCAGCCTATGACACTCCCATACTGGGAAAGGAAGCCCCACACCCGCCATAACGGGAAGGGAACCCCCCCCCCCCCCCTCGTAGCTCACCTACACTGCCATTGTTCAGCTTTACCGGCACCTTGGCTTCTCGCTTGGCACCGTTAAAACATGTCTAGTCAGGTTGGAGGCGTGGGGCCTCTCGGTACTCTTATTATTGCTCAGTTGCCCTGATAACAAACCACAGGCTGCTTTGTGTCAGCTCTAATGCCTATGATATACGATCAAACATTCCATAAGGATTCTGTCACTTAACCGGCACTTAATCTGTTTTAAAAGTTGACTGGTATGTAGCCTACCAGACACTATCCAAAGTGACTCAGCACCTAGCTGTTTGACCTCCAGAACTGCCCAGATCCCTTGGGAGTTGCTATAGCAACACAAATAGATTTTACACAATGAGTGTTAGAGATGCTCTACACATGGACATGATACAGACCTCTCCTGTGGAGAAGTAGGGCCATTTATTTCATGCTATTTCTCGCCAGTCCGGTTACTTGACATAGTTGCTTGACATAGATGAATGACTACACAGATAGGGGAACAGAGGGGAAGAAAAAGAGGGGTTGGGGTGCAACAGAGAATGAACGGAGGGGGGGGGGGGGTAGAGAGATACAGAGTTGGCCTTCAGGAGCTCAGTGATGTCTCGTCTGTGTATGCTGATTGACAGACAGCCCAGCCCATCAGTGACTGTTTACCTAGCCACTGCAGGTGGCCGGTGGGGACGCCAGAGTCCTTTGAAGAGCCGCACAGCTTCACCTATGTCACCATCTCCTTTCCCCCCCTCAGCCATCTGCTCGTCTCGTCCGCCCACGCGCCGCAGCCTCCCTGGGGACCTGGTGCTCGTCTACGCCGGCTGCGGCTCTGGTCCAGCGCCATCCACTGGCGTCCGAGACAGCGTCGCTCCTCTCCCCCCACACGCTCCTCCTGTCTCCCCCATCCACTGAGGACAGCTCTGGAGCTCAGCTAAGCTTGGTTCCACGCAGAACTGGGCCTAAAGGAACAGAGAGAGAGAGAGAGAGAGAGAAAATGAGAGAGATAGGGACACAGAGACAGCACTAACAAGTGCTAAAGCCCAGAGAGCATGCTGGGATGTATAATGTACACTACATAGATGTGTAATAAGTAATAACCTGTCCTGGAGACAGAGAGAGAAGATGAGAGAGAAGATGAGAGAGAGAGAGAGAGAGGTGGTGGTGACAGTTAGAAAGCTGCAGGGGGAGCAGTGTGACTGGAGATTGATCCCCTGGTGTCAGCAGCAGTCTCCCCACCCCACTCCATCTCACCGGACCCCCTCTGCCACCGTGGGTGATGGAGCCGCTTGACCGCCATGACAGCAGGAGAAAGAGACAAGGAGAACAGCCGCAGGTGGGTGGATCAAGGGTGTGTGTGTGTAAATCTTCATCATGATGATAGATGGTTGTACAGATGGTCTGTGTGTGTGTGTGTGTGTGTGTGTGTGTGTGTGTGTGTGTCTGTGTGTAAATCTTCATCATGATGATGAATGGTTGTAGAGATGATGTGTGTGTGTGTGTATGTGTGTGTGTGTGTGCACGCGTATGTGTGTGTTTGTGTGTGTGTATCAAGGAGGGTAGAGGGTTGTGCTATTCCTCCCTGATGAGCACTGTCAAAACACAGTACAGTGTGGACAGACAACTCAGGCATGTAATCATAGGCGATGAAGAACCCCCCCACACACACACACACACACCTCAGCCTCCTCCCCACACACACACCTCACCCCCCTCCCCATGCACACATACACACCTCCCCCCTCCCCCAACACGCACACAAACCTCACCCCCCTCCCCACACACACACACACACACACACCTTCTCCACACACACCCACGTCACCCCCCACAGAAGAGTGAAGGAAATAATTCTGTATTCATATTTTATGTGAACAGTTTAATGATTCAAGTCTTTATGACTTGAATACTGTGTAGTTCTTATGGTCATTTTTGATTTTGTCAGTGTTGGGCAAGTTACTTCAAAATCGTAATGTACTATGCATTACTTATTACTGTAATTTCAAAGTAATTTGTTACATTATAATATTACTGTCTCTGAATTGTAAGGCATTACACTACTATTGCATTACTTTTAAGTTACTTTCACCAAAATATCTAGAAATATGGATTTGCCATTCTAAATTTCTAAGTTTATTACGCTCAATGCAGCTTGCTCTTCCAATGGAGGGAGATGTGGTATAGCATAATGACTGAGCTAGGCTAGAATGCAATAGGCGCAGTGCTCATAATGCAATACAAGGAACAATCATAGTCAGAATTTTGTTAAAAACCGACAAAAGGTCAAAGTCTGGTAAATTGTGATAGAAATACTGTAACTTTAAGGCCTAGGCCTACTCATTAAAATCAATAGAGAGCCTACTATATTGTAAATCAAAGCTTAAAGGAACCGTATGTAAGATTGTGGCCAAAACAGGTACTAAAATCACTTTCAAATTGCTGTAGAGCGGTGTATCCCCTTCCCCTCCCCTCTGACTGGCAGAGTTGGCAACCGGATGACGAAACACTACTGACTTTGTGATTAGTAGATAGGTGGAGGGTGGCGCATTAGGCCAAAACACAACATGACAACATCAACATCAGTTGAGGGCTGCAACTTCACTTTTTAAATGACAATATCCTGGCCAGACTACTGTTGTCAGTGATATAAGTATTTGAAATGAACATGATTTCTTAATGTCTAGTGACATATCAGGGCAATTTTATGATTTTATAAATTTTTTACATACGGTTCCTTTAATAAAGACATGTCAAGATGGTGGCCTGCTGGCCATTTCGGTGCCCTAAGTGAGTGGCTTTGAGTGAGTGACATTTAAATGATAACTCAAACACCTAAAGTAAAATAAAAGGCCTATTATTTACAGACCATTACTGTGTATTTTTAAACATTAATTTCTGAAGAAATGCTGTTTTACTTATAAATGGTGCACTGTCACTTTAAGAGCATTGATCTTTACGTTGTCATAATGCCCTTTTGCCGGCTCTTGTTTACAAGCCTTATTTGTTTGAGTTACATTGATAGCACAATATTAACAATAATATGCACAATGTTAAGTTGTTTTAAGCGCAACCTTCATTGCTTTGGAAATGGAAGTATGCAATGACATGTTGCTTCACATTTCGTTTTGCGAATACAAGTGAATTATGAGCCTGGTATCCACCTAGCTATCTGAATGGAATGCGTTTCAGTCGACTCAGCATATCATGTGCTTCATGTCGCCTAAATGCTTGGAAAACGAATGATTGAAGACCCACCAATTCTAGTACTACGTGGTGATTGAGAGAACCCAAAAGGTATCAAACTTGCATGTAACATCGTGTTAGTGCATTTTGACATTGTAAACGTTATTGATGAAGAGTGAAACGCAGTTTGCAGTAAAGCTACTATTCATTGGTTACATTTGGGTGCCCCCTCTGTCCTTTGGTGCCCAACGCAAAGTGCGTGATGCGCCTGGTGGTAAAGTTGGATTTATATTGGACGTTGGATATTCGACACATTCGAAAAATCTATTTAGCACTGACTACGAGGGTCGAGTTTATGTCAAACCAACTTTAATGTGTTTAAACAAGGCCTGCCTATATTACACAAAGCTTCTTTTGTCCAAAAACCCATGTTTTGATTTTATGAATTTTTTATGCTGATAAAAGATTTCAACTCCCTCTTTGATTTTATATAATTTTTTTTACTGTAAAAAAATTATATAAAATCAAAGAGGGAGTTTTTGGAAAAAAGAAGCTTTGTGTACTATGTAGGGCAGTTAGCTGAGTGCAGCAGATGTGTTTTGACATGGGTAGGTCAAAAGGTCAAGCCGCATAATAGATTTATAGCATTTTTGAATAGTAAAAAATTCATATGAAATCAAAGAGTATGTTTTTGGACAAAATAAGCTTTGTGTATTATGTAGGGCAGTTAGCTGAGTGCATCAGATGTGTTTTGACATGGGTAGGTCAAAAGGTCAATTCGCATAATAGATTTATAGCATTTTTGAATAGTAAAAATTTAATATGAAATCAAAGAGTGCGTTTTTGAAAAAAAGAAGCTTTGTGTACTATGTAGGGCAGTTAGCTGAGTGCAACAGATGTGTTTTGACATGGGTAGGTCAAAAGGTCAAGCCGCATAATACATTTATAGCATTTTTGAATAGTAAAAAATTCATATGAAATCAAAGAGTATGTTTTTGGACAAAATAAGCTTTGTGTATTATGTAGGGCAGTTAGCTGAGAGCATCAGATGTGTTTTGACATGGGTAGGTCAAAAGGTCAATTCGCATAATAGATTTATAGCATTTTTATAAAGTAAAAAATTTATATAAAATCAAAGAGTGAGTTTCTGGAAAAAAGAAGCGTTGTGCACTATGAAGGGCAGTTAGCTGAGTGCAACAGATGTGTTTTGACATGGGTAGGTCAAAAGGTCAAGCCGCATAATAGATTTAAAGCATTTATAGCATTTTTTTTACATTACAAAATATTTATAAAATCAAAGAATGGGTTTTTGGGAAAAAGAAGCTTTGTGTACTATATAGAGCAGTAATCCGAGTTCACCAGATGTGTTTTGACATGGGTAGGTCAAAAGGGCAAGCCGCATAATAGATTTGAAACATTTAACATTAAAAATTTTATAAAATCAAAGAGTAGGTTTTAGGGAAAAAGAAGCTTTGTGTACTAGAAAGGGCAGTAAGGCGAGTTCAGGAGATGTGTTTTAGTATGGGTAAGTCAAAAGGTAAAGCCACATAATAGATTGAAATCTTTCATCAGCATAAAAAAATCATAAAATCAAAACATGGGTTTTTGGACAAAAGAAGCTTTGTGTAATATAGGCAGGCCTTGTAATATAGGCAGGCCTTCACAGTACAAAACTGACATGCACAACACCATAGTTTGTGTTTTATCAAGAATCAAAAAGATTTACGTGGGAGCCAGAGGGAGCCGAGCTCCCATAGAGTGGATTGGCTCCCATGAAAGCAACAAAGTCAAAAATCTGAAGGGGTCTCTGATATCTGAAGGTGTCTGGCATTGTAATTTAATCTTAAACAACCGCTCATTACCTATCCCTGTGCGATCTCTTACCATTACAGATGTGAAATTAAAATATAGGCTACTACGGGACGTAGACCTACCCTACGCTCTTGAACGCAGTATGATGACACTTCACCACCACACCACTAGACTACATGAGCAAACCGCATACGATCGATTTCACAGCACTCGCAAGTCTGAAGAAGTTACCCTGCTTTGATGAGAATGTTTATTATGACCGCCCGAAGCGGTCATATAGGGATTGTCCAAGTTTTTTTTTTTTTTTTTTTTTTTTTTCGTCATCTACTTCCTGAAATTTTGGTCAACGATACCAGGGGCACCGAAACACCGGGGCACATGAAATTTGGTGGGTATGTAGCCCCACTAGACTTTTACGGAAAAAATTCCGCGCTGGGCCCCCCGAAACCCAAAAAAATGCAGTTTTTCCTAAATAACTACCTGAACCGTGGCACCGAGGATGAAGACATTTTTATGGTATGGTCTCAAGGGCCCACATCAACCTAGCCCATAATCACTCATTTGTGATTTGCACCCCCCCGGTAAGAAATGAAAATGCAATATCATTCTGCTTTAATCGCCCCTCTCTTCAGTAAAGACGGTCAGAACTGCACCAAATTTTATGTGTATGATTAACCTGACATTCTCTGGGGGTATGCCAAGTTTCGTAGAATTTCATCCATGGGGGGGTCTAAAAAATTAAGTTATGTGTACATTTAGTGACTGTACACTCATTGGCCTGTAGATGGTGGTGCACACATATACACATGCACACACACACACAGGCACCCACATACTATCGGTATTAGAACGGCCGATACATAATTACAAATTCAGTAGGATTAAAAGAAAGCCAAAATAAATATTCATCATCATCATCATGGCTGCATTTCCAGTATTGGCGATAAGTAGTCGTTTGTCCACTAGATGGCGCATCGTTGCAGTGAGACGTAATTTTTTGGAAGTTAATCTAAAGTGGGTTGGAAAGACACTACGCTTCCTACAAGGACAAGACTGTAGGCTACAGTAGTTTACCGCAGAGAACGTCTAAGGGTAGGATGATTTCTGCATGACATGTAATTCCCATTTCCTCTTGAAGCCGAAATAAATCTGAGAATGTTTATCGGACATGCTTGTTTTTTACTGCAGGTAGGCTACGTTAATCCTATCAATAGCAGAACGTAGGTAAAATAATGTTACCCAGGGTGCGATTTGTGTAAAAACCAGAGGGGGGGATGATTTTAAATAAGTTTGTAAACCCCCCCCCACCCCAAAAAAAATGAACGAATGATTCATAGCCTAGTAATGTCATGGCTAATAATACCCTACGACGATAAAAATAATTTAGCAGAGGTAGGGATAGGAAAACCAGAGGGGGGGAAATCCTCACCATCCCCCCCTACAAATCGCACCCTGCCTATGGGTGTTTGGGAATGAACGTTGACTCAGATGCTTTTTGAGACCTTGAGCAGAAATGTCCCAGCCCGGTGTTTAGGATGCATCATAGACAGGTTATCTTTCAGGTAGCCTATATATTTTCCATTAAAAAACCATCACATAGCGAACGTGTTGTGGCTAACTCACTTAGCTCCTGTTAGTAGCCTAGGTTATGGTCATAAGCAAATGAGATGACAGTCGAAAGATACAATTAGTGCTCGATTTGCTTGGTAGCCTATAAACGCATTTATGGTTTTCTACAAATACATCAATAATCAAATTGGCCTCCATCACTCAACCATGCTAACGGTAACATCAGGGTGCGATTTGTAGGGGGGGATGGTGAGGATTTCCCCCCCTCTGGTTTTCCTATCCCTACCTCTGCTAAATTATTTTTATCGTCGGGGGGGACAACATTTATCCCCCTCTGCCCCTCATATTGATTAATGCTACTTCATATAAGTAAAGCGCTGCAACGTGAGAACAGTCTAGTAGGCTAGCCTACATAATAATCTGACATCAGAAACGCACCGTCACCGTCAGCACTGGTGCTGCTGACACAGTGGCTGCGTGATAACTTAATTTGGCCTTGATCGTGCAGGACATTTCAGAATGTCGAGTGTGTAATCCATCATAAATGGCTAGGTTCAATGGAAAAGTTAGCTGGACAAATGAAAGAAAACGAGAAGGATTCAGTGAAGCATAATAATGTTTTAGAACCTTCAAAATTAGAAAACTGATGCAACTGAGATGGAGGACAACTGCACGTAGAGTAGAACGTAGGCCTATTGTCCGAAGGAACTTACATTAAATGATGAGATATTTGCTGAATGTCACAAAAAGTGTTACAGAAATTGCTTGGCATCGCTTATTCAATGGCTCTCTACCGAAACACCTGTAGTTTGCGGAGGACGAACGATAAAGCACTCGTTTGATAAATCAGCCAGTAGTAGACAAATAACTTTTAGAAATAATCTGTACTGCAAAAACGAATGTTGGTGGGTATTTAAACTATCTAGCGGGTGTTTTAACGTTACACCGATCTGATACAGTTTTGCCTACATGCGTGAGACTGAGACGCCTGTTTATTTTGTTTGAAGTGCGTGCAGGGTGTGAGAGGGGAGTCGATGTGCTTTGATTCCAGCTTGGTAGTTGTAGTCTATGCGATTAAAAAACACGTGTGTGTGAAGTATCCAAACAATGATAACGCTTTCATTATGGCTGCTTTAGCCACAGACCTTGAGCTACTGTACAGTGGGTTGGGTTCCATTTAGAAGTGTCCACTTCATTCGCCCTTTCCGTGATTCACACAGCTACGTGAAATGTATTAGGCTACTACTGATATGCAAAACTATTAACTTTTCGCCAAGAGGTGGCAGCTTGATACTGTAAGGCATACATGGGCAACATACGGCCCGCGGGCCACATCCGGCCCGTGGGCTTTCCCTGACCGGCCCGCGTAAGGTCCGTGAAAGAACAATAGTCAAGAGCCTAGCATAGAGATAATGCATGCAAATCAAGGCCGTAGTCATGATGTCAACATTGGGGGGGACCAAATCTGTGGTGGGGTCTGAGGGACCCCCAAACAGAATTTCAATACATTTCCTACAATGCAAAAATATTATTAAAAATCACAAACAAGTCGTTAGTTAGGTCAGTCAATTAGGTTATTCCAAACTTTTGACGGACCCCCCCCTGTGAAAAGAGAAGGGTGGAGAAGAAGCAACTTCACTGGTCCGTCCCTGGACCCGTGACTCCATTTGTGTTCAAAATGTATACTTTAAAAAGAAATTACAAACTAGAGTATCTTATGATAACCTCTATATTACACAGAATGTGGTTCTTTGACTTATTACTTACACCTGAAGATTTTTTTAAACTAAGGCTTAGACTCATAGGTTTGAGATTTTGTCTTTTAATTTAGATTTTATTATGCTGGCGGCTAATCACACAATTTTAACGTAGTTTGAAAGGGACAGGATTCAGGAATAGACTACTAAGACAGGCCCCTCTTCTGTCTGACTCACCTCATGTTACCCCTGTATGCATTATGGCTTCTGACAGAAATGACGTTTTGTGCCAACATGTAGAAACACTAGGCCTACTACAGCCTTTAATTGGTGAATGGAGGTGCAAATTCCTTTCTTTGGTTATTGTCCGCGATTCACATTAACTGTAGGCTGTCACGTATTGTAAACGTCGCCACATTTGATCACGTTTTGCCTGCATGGATGCGCGATTGAGTGCGCATCTAAATAATATGCAAGATGCAACTATCATTTCTAAGAGGCCTATACACGGTAATTTCTGGCATTACTACTAGCATATGAATGCACTATTTATGTTGAAAGATGTGAAAGAAATGACACAGGCTTGCACAAATTCATCATTTAAAATAAAACGTTTCACTTTCGCTATCATTGCGAGAATAGGCTACAATATGGAAAATGTTCCCTTTCAGTCTGATTGGCTCCAAACATGTATGGGATTTCCTTAGCCTGTGCTACACCTTTCCAAGAAGTTTTGTGAAAAGTGTACCGGTAGCTTTTGCGATATTGTTGACAGCCCTACCTCACTCACCGCACTAGGGTGCAGTAAATGGAATCTCTTGATGCACGCCACTAACGAAAAACGGAAAATCACCATGACAAACCACTCAGGGGTGTAGGCTACTCTGGAACCATAGGTCACTAATTTGTGCGTTACTTACGTTTGATTACATTTCAGATACGTGTTGGTTTCCTGTAGGCCTAGTATAGCGCTTTATTCTTTCTTTATTTTTCTATGTCCGAATATTGGGGGGGACATTTTGGTCATATTTGAATATTGGGGGGGACACGTCCCCCTCAATGTCTATGGTGACTACGGCCCTGATGCAAATCAATATCGTTGTTTTTATTTTGAAAGCGACTGATATTTGTACGCCCATACATTTGTGCGTGGATGCATACGACGTAAACACCCTTACTGATGTGCTGGTGAATAGAATATGCTTCTGCGTCGACACAATGCAGTTGCCTTTACGTCGGCGTAAACCTTTCAAAGTTTTGTGTCTCTTATGTCTGCGTCGCTCACCACCGCAAAGGTTGTTAGAACGAACTCCTACTGCTGCTCGTTGGCGATACGAAGTGTTCATTTCAAAACGTTACTGGCAGATAGACAGTTTACAATCGGATAACCCGTAATTGTAACCAAAATATGTCTGAGTTTATTTGCAAAGCTTATGTTAGCGAACTAGTATGATGCTACTACCCACAGGTTGCTTGAAGCAGCCGGCTCAACACACAGAGCGAGTTGACCAATCACAGTTATGTGCATAAAGTTAAAGCAAAAACATAGCCTACATTTTAAAAATAGTTTTCTTTGTGCATGTTGATTAACTAATGGCAGCCTACTATTGTCTGCTCCACATTTTCGTAGTCTAATTCTGCATATAGTTAATTTAATGATGGTAATGATTTAATGATGAAATATTGCTGAGTGTTGATGAAATGGTGGCACAGGCCTATCGGTAGTACTGACTCCTTCACATTTTCATGACCTAGCCTAATTATATAGATATTGTAGTACTTTTTTATATCAGTCTTTGAAAACTGAAAAAAATGTCAATGTCAAAAAATAATTTTCGAGAATGAGGATTAAATACTGGACATAGATTAAATATTGGTGTTTTTCCTTTGTCTCCCTCACATTTTCATCTGTTCTTACGACTAGTAAACAAAACCATATTATTTACTTAATGTTATACAAGAACAGAATAGAATTGAACAGAATTGAGTTCAGACTTGAGTTCGGTATTTTGGGTCCGGCCCTCCTCAACAGTCCCAGTTTGTCATGTGGCCCCTTGGGGAAATTAGTTGCCCACCCCTGCTGTAAGGTGTAAGCCATTGGTTCCAAAGATTTTATTTGGGTCGCCAGCATAGCCTAGTGACAATTTGTGTTGTGTAATAGGCCTAGCATAGGGCCTACCTTATATAGCTTATAGTTTGTTAACAGTCACGGTTTTGTCATAACTCCCTCTATGCATTTTTGCATTTAGAATAGCTCTAAAACCGGGGGGCGAACACGTTGCAGGGGGCGGCGCCAGTGCGTGGATATCTCAATCGCAAAATTAAACAATATTTCTATCGGGCGCCTACCATGGACTAGGCTGGGTGAAAATCAAAAGATTGCATCAAAAGATTGAGCTTAACCATGGACCTCATAGTCGCAAAATGCAAGGGAACATGAATCAGCATATTATTTGCACAAACAATAACGGACAGTAGCTATTCAACTTTTCCCGTTAAAATGTGTATGAGCAGTCTCGCAACGCATTTCACGAAGGCCCTTTTGGACATGTCAGTGAATATCATTTGAACTAGATGACTAAACTTATGCATATGTAGAAGAAGAAACATTCACAAAAATCCATGACATGACCTCTCTTCTTGATAGCTGTTGAAAACTGCATGGAACTGACAGGGATTGTTTTGTTTAATAATAAATAAATAAATACATTATGCTGCTACCTTCTGCTTTTCCCAAATACAATGTAGCCTACAGGTCTACCTTTTATCAGTCCAGTTGCAATGGATGGACTGTGATGAACTGCCCTACTTGTGATTGTTTAGAGATTTTAAAGGTTTTATAACAATGCTACAGATTTTTTGGCCCAGAAACAAATCTATTCACCTTTGCAGCGCCAGTAGGCTACTTTGTGTGCGGAATGTGTGCAAACACACATTCCAAACAAGCATACACAAAAGTTTCAAGAGTGGGGGATGGAGTAGAAGATGGAGACAAATTCATTAATATGATTTATTTTCGCGGAATGGATGTGCAGGACTGAGCGGCGGTCATATTCTGTACCGCTATGCGGTACATCTAGTTTACATAGGCGTTCATTGGGCTAGCCTACATGGGTTGATACGTGCGGAAAAGTCCTGTTTGCGGTTGAACTTGCGCCTTTTCTATGTTGATTAACAAAGCCATAAATTATGGCCCATAATGCAGCTTACTTCAATGATTCTGTGAACTGATCTGTAGCTATCCTCTGTCATTCAGAGCTCCGGAAAGTTCCCAGATATTTTGAAACACCTGTTAGCAATCTCTGATGGCAGAATAGCCTATTAAATGGCTACCCGACAACATCTCAGTGCAAATTCCAAAATTGTTTGTCTATTTATTCCCACGGTTCAACACATGAGACGACTGAACGCCCAGGTGTTATGTGTTATGTGCACATTAGCCTATAATACTAGTACATAGTTTGGCTGCAATGGCTTTATTATTTTCTGCCAGTTAGTGCATTGTCCCTGTGTATAAGTTATACTACATGCATTATTGTGTTTGACACTGAGGATAGCCTATCTGAGACGGTGGTCTGGTTCAAATGAGTTAGCCTACGTTGTGAAATTGAGAATGGCACTCAGAGTAAATCCTCAGTCTATCTTTGTATTGTGAAATTGAAATTAAATATGGAATATTACAATCAATAATATGTTGAAATTAATTAAAAGGAATCAATTTCTATGAAAAATCTCTATTGTGTGCGTGTGTCTAGGCCTATCGTGCGCATATAGGCTACTGCGCAAAAGCGCCACTCGCGCCTAGGCTATTTAATTGTATCGCCTTGTTAGGCTATGCGCGGGGTGTGCCAACTTTTTATGAGATAGAGAGACCCCCTTAAAGACAAAAAGATAATTCGGGCTTCTATGTTATGTTCTTCATAGCCTTGTCTCTGACAAGCTGAAAATAATGAGCGTAGGCTTATGTCCATCCTGCAAATAGAGTCCGCCTGCGAGTCTGCTGCAGCCACAGTCATATTCAACCAGTATCAGGAGATAACGTTCTACTATTTTGCGCGGATTTTTTCTCCTCTGTTGTTCTCGCGTGGTGTTTGCGAATATGTATCAAACCAAAACAAGCGCTTAATTTTGGGTTAAACTGCATTGTAACGCGCGTTACTGAAGTTTGTACCGAGTAAATATTACCCACATTACCGCGTTACCGCAAACAACAATATATTACAGTAATTACATTACTTTTGTAACGCATTACTCCCAACACTGGATTTTGTACCCATGTGTACCCTGTGTGTGTGTCTTTGGTCTGTATGCAAGCATCCTTTGTTTATCCTTGAATTCAGTGAAAGCCTGTCTATAGCCTTTTGGCCTATCACCAGGTGTGAAATGTTAATGTTTGTAGAACAGCATGTGTTCAGGCCTCTGAAGGACTTCCCAGGAAAGGGGGTAGTTTTAATTAAAAGACAATAGAAGCTGACCAGACCCGATGAAGGCCTAATCCTTATCCTCCCTTTCTATTGCATATTCAAACTGGGTTGGACCTAGAGGTCACTCCTTCTTTTGTTTGTAACATAAAGTTAGTATACGCCTCAGAGAAGTCAGAGATATACTGAGAATCTAGTGGAAACCCATGATGGGGTGACCCAAACATGTACCTCTCTCCCTTGAGGGCCACTGGCCCCTCATTGAAAAGAATAAATGCCTGGATCCTGATAGCATCATCCTGACTGAGTCTTAAGAGAAATATGGTAGTAAAAATATACTATCAAGAGGCAGTGAGTTGGAAAAAACTGAAAACACACGCTCCCCACTGAGTCTCCCGCACTCCCTCACACGTGTGCTTCCTGTCATTAAAGCAAAGTGATTGTCTTCGGCTATTGTGTTGGCCATTGAACAGCATGAGGTGGGAAATGGAATTTCCTCTGCAGGGCTGCACACCATAACAGTGACAAGCGTTGGCCAGATTTGTTAAAACTCTGGGCAGACTGATTGTATTCTATTATGATTGTAGTATTTACAAGACCTTTGATTAAAAATGAACATTTTCTTTTCCAAAATCGAAACCATGACCTTGTGGAGTCCTTGTACCATGTTCAGCTAAAAAAAAAGTTGGACAGGATGTTGATAAAACTCCTGCCAGACAAATATGTCTAGAAAGTTATGATAATGTTTTTAGAAGAGGTGTGTGTGTGTGTGGTGTGTGTGTGTGTGTGTGTGTGTGTGTGTGTGTGTGGAGCTATTGAACCCCCACAACCTCATCTTCATGAGGTGTTCCCTCAGATGAGGTCCTGTGCTTATCACAAAGCTGATTTCATTCATTTTTTTCTCTCTCTCTCTCTCTCCGCTCCTTCGCTCCTCAGCATGCTTGCATCCCGTAGCCGTGGCGATCGATGATGTGATTCTTAAACACTGCAGGCTGTGAGCCACAGTAATTACCTTCTCCATTATCCCAGGCTATCTCTCATTATGCCTGCCTGCCGCTTTCATTAGCCTCGGCCCTCGCCACGCCAGCGCAAACAGGCTAAGGGAAGTGCTCGCACTCGCGCGCGCACACACACATACACACGCAAGCATGCACACGCACACACAATGACGTAGACAAAAACACACACACCTACACAATACCATACACACATACACCATCAATACATTCACATGCATACAAATATGTCTCTCTCTTTCTGTCTCTCTCTCTCTATCTCTCACACTCACACACACACAAACACACTCACACACACACACACACACAAATACACATAAGCACACACATATTAGTATTCACATACTCAAACACTCATAACGGTGCATGTGCACACACACTCACAAACACACACTAGCTTTAATGCCTGCTTGGTCTCATCAGTCTTAGGCTTCTGTCGATACAAAAGACTCGCACTGTACTGAAAAACATACAGTACTCTATACCTGACATCACAAACACACACACAGCCAATTTCACTAATGGAACACAAACACGCTCACACACATACATACACACACACACACACACACACACACACATTTGTGTGTTCTTTTGAATTGTAATGGATAATGTTCTCTCTCTCTTTCACACACACACACACACACAAAACACACACACACACACACACACACACACACACACACACACACACACACACACACACTCAAGACACACACACACACACACACACACAAAACACACACACACACACACACACACACACACACACACACACTCAAAACAAACCCACATTTACATGCAGTCAGAGGTGCTGGGCGCCCTCATAGCAGGCGCATTAGTGTGCCGTGGCCCAGTCCATTAGCCCATCATTAGCTCACACACAGGCTGCCCAGATCCACACACAGGACCTGCCGCAGGCGCTCATTAGGAGCAGGAGAGCCCACGCCACTACCAACCGCCTCAGACACAGGTCAGAGCCCCAGTCTGCCTCAGTGGAGAGACAGAGAGAGGGAGAAAGAAAGACAGAAAGAGGGAGGTGGAGAGAGACAGATAGAGTATCAGCCAGAGAGGGGTGAGCCTGAAAGAGAGAAAGAGCGAAAAAGCTTTACTTGGAAGTGAAAGAGAAAGATGAAAGAGTGTTTTGAGTATTTTTCATGCACATTAGTTGTTTGTTTCTCCCTGTCGGGTGGAGGATTCAGTAGTTCTCTGTCGTTCCCACTGTGTGCTGTTGATCTCTCTGGCTTGTTAGCGTGAGATGTGGCTGCATGTTTTTTTACACTATATTGATTCAAATCAGTCTACTACACTAAATAATGAATTAATTAGTGGATTGTCTCATTCATTATTTGGTGCTCTCAGTGTCCATGTTTGTTTTTGTGTCCTCAAAAGATATGGAAATTCAGAGGAGCTTTTCAGGAGCTTTATATATGGCTCTGTGGGAAGACTCGTTTCAGTATGGTTCAGTTTGGTACAATACGCTTACTTGTACGCGGGGTGTAGGTTGAGTTACGTTGCGTAGGTAGGCTACCTTGGGCAGTTCAGTGGTTTTGTTGTTGTTAGCTTGCTGCTAGCAATTTACTTCGGCTGGCCAACTGAGGATAATAAGTAAGGGATAATGTATAGAACACCGGTCATTGTCGGGAAATAGGTCCCGACAGGGCGGACCGGACCCCGACGCGCAGCGGAGGAATTAAACAATTTTGTAACAAGTAAACTGGTTAATGACAATAAATACATAAGTCCATGTCATATTTTGTTAATATAATGCAACAACATTAATCTATTCAAATCTATTCTGTTCGTGTGTAAGAGGTAAATCACATGGTTTTGGTTATTACTAGTAAGGACAGATAGGCCTACAAAATGAAGGAGGCAGTAAAAACGGCAATATTTAATCATGAGCAGTATGTAATCACCAACAATTCACAAAAAAGTTCACAAACAATTCAGAGGTTTTTGCAGTTTTCAAAGACAAGCATTGAAATTACTATAAAATAGGCCAATAAAATGTGAGGGAGGTACTAGGCCTACTGTAATGCCACTCTCTGATCCACATTCAGCAACATTTCAAAGACCAGCATTAAACTAACTTTACAGAATTAGACTATGAAAATGTGGAGCAGAGTAATTTAATCAATAGTAATCAACACTATTAATCAATCAACCCTTAAAACTAAACTACCAAACCAGTATCACGCTTTGCAACAACTATTACATGTGAACCAGTCTTCATATTTTGTTATCTTTCCATTGGCAGTCAGGCCTACTTATTTTCTTCAAAAATACCTTCGGCATATGGATTGGCCGTCCTGCCATCAGCGGCGCCTGTCGTGGCCGTCCTGCTCTATCTAAGCAATAGGGGCCTACGCCCCGAGAGGCCGTAGGTTAGGCTACACTGATTCTACAACAGTTAAGGGGCGTTGTTAGGCATGACGTGCTAGCGGAGTAGAATCAGTGTAACCTACGGACTCGAGTGGCTTATTGCTTTTCTAAAACTGTTGCTATAAATACCTGGCAAAGTTTCATAAAGTAAAGGCTAAGCAACGAGAAATGTAACGATTTATTCATAAATAGTCATTCTTCCACCAAGAAATATATTTCCTCTATCTGAATGGTTGCCAAGCAACGTCGAGACGCAGCTGCTTTAACTTTTGTATCAAGTCAAAGAGTATACTCTTTGATCAAGTTATGGTAGCGCAGTAATATAGAACGGAATGCGGTCAAGGTGTATGTTTGTGCTGGATTTTACAACAGCATCGAACATGATTCAGACAATCACAATCAAGGACCGGAACTATCAGTTTTAGAAGTTCCCTTAAGATTTCATCTATTGGTAGCAGGATTTTATCTGACACTGTCATCATGCTGGCTCTAGTAGCAGGATTGCTGTCCACCATTTTGGACACTGCTCTCCTGTAAGGATTCCCAGATAGGATACTTTGGATATTGCTGGGCGTGACGGTGTGAGTTAGTAGTCTCTCCCCGATGCACAGCTCAGCGATGACCTTGCCCATCGCCCAGACGTCTGAACGCTGGTCCCTCACACCGTGCTGCTGCAGGATTTCAGGAGCGGAGTAAGCCAAATTGCCTAAGTTACGGGCAGACGATATTCCATCCCTGAAGAATTTAGCCAGTCCTAGATCTATGATGACGGCGCGGCGTGTTTCATGTTCCACCTGTAACACAATTGCAGAAGGAGGAAGCATAAGAACAGCACTCTGTAATCACTTTGTGTAGTGGTAGGGTCAGCTACCATGGGTACGAGCTGGGACTAGAACATACTTTAGGTAGATGAGGAAGGTATTTAAGCAGGTCACAATGCAAAAATAAAGCTTTGAACATGATTCCATGACTTCATAATGTGGAGCAAACATCTCAATTAAGAGAGTTTGATTCAAGCGTCCTTTTCCGAATTGCTCTTACCATAATGTTGTCAGGTTTAATGTCCTGGTGCACAATGTCTTTACTGTGAAGATAAGTCAGCCCTGCACACATGCCACTGATAATGCTTGCTTGGACAAAACGGTTCAACTGTAGGACACATTTGAATTGTAAAAGAACATATTTTACAAGAACATGTACTACAAGAAAATCCAGTAGGCAATAGCAAATCAAACATCACTCACACAATCACTCATACAAACCTTTATTTTAGACTTGTGAGGGTAGAAGATTGTTGTCTCCAGCTCTTCCCCTGAGATAAACTCCAGAGGAATGTTCCATTTCAAATCCTTCACCCAGGGGTCACCCAGAAGCCTCACCACATTTGCATGCTTTGCTTTGCTGCAATTGCAGTGTTATATGTCAAAACAAGTATAATTATCTAATCGAATGATCTTTCTAGTCTAATTATGTCATTACCTATTTATAAACATTATCCTAAACCTCAGTATCCATTTCAAATGGATGGAAGTATTGTCAATTGGTCTGTGAAGATGAACAGACATAGACACTATTAACACTCATTCACTCATTGTCAACATCCACAGACTACCAACCTCCACCTCACCATGAACTCCTGCCCTCACACGAAACTCACCGATACACTTTGTACTCTCTCACTAGGTCAGTCTCGCTGATGCAGTCCACTGGAACCCTCTTAACGCAAGCCCATTGGTCCCCATACTTTATTTTGTAGACCTTCCCAAAGCAGCCTTGGGCCAGAGTGCTGGTGTCTTGCTGTGCCATCTGAAGATGTAATCACAACAGAATTAAGTAAAAGTAAGTAGATGGACAAAATGAACTAAATGGGCTCAGCCATACAAGGCAAAATCCTAAACAGGGTTTTACGCAAAGATTGATTCAGAGAAACAGTACAAAAACATCATCATTAGTCACTGCAGATAGTATTAAAACTATTCATAAAAAAAGAAAAAGGTCTTCACTATTCTGAAGAGAGATAGACCTTTGCTACTTTACATTTTCTGAAGAGGAAAAGATGAATAGCACAAAAGCAACAATTACAACATACAACAGTTCAATGACAACAATAGCATGCTGTTTACACGGGATGCTATGTTTTAATAAATGTACACTAAAACATAAATTATGATTTTTTTTTGTCAGGATATAGGCAGTCAAATGATAGGAACACTTACGAAAATAGTTCACGAATGATTGGACCACTTACGAAAATTACGAAAATAGTTCCTTTTACAAAAAAATTGAGATTGCAAACCTTTGCTTTAGCCGTGTTGTCTGATGGGAGATATGCTCTTTGATTAGAGCAGTGTGCAAGCTGAGCTTTAAGTAGTCCTGGTCCTTCTCCTTTTGGTATTCCCGTCATCTTTCTTATGAGTCATGACAGTCAGGTGCCTGACATAGTTATATTATGAGTTGCTTGACTTCAACGAGGGTGTACTCATCAGTATCAGTTCAAAATAAAAACAAAATCTAATGCTATGCTATGATTTATCTCAACTTTATTAATCCTTTTATTTAGACCATTCCATACACAGAGGTCATTCAATGTGCTTTACATAAACAAAAGCAAACAGGAATAGCTGATAAGAGCATAGAAGGGCAATAGTCAAAGAATAGTTTAAAAGGTAAAGAATAATAATAACTAGATGTACCGCGTAGCGGTACAAAATATGACCGCCGCTCAGTCCTGCACATCCATTCCGCGAAAATAAATCATATTAATGAATTTGTCTCCATCTTCTACTCCATTCCTCACTCTTGAAACTTTTGTGTATGCTTGTTTGAAATGTGTGTTTGCACACATTCCGCACACAAAGTAGCCTACTGGCGCTGCAAAGGTGAATAGATTTGTTTCTGGGCCAAAAAATCTGTAACATTGTTATAAAACCTTTAAAATCTCTAAACAATCACAAGTAGGGCAGTTCATCACAGTCCATCCATTGCAACTGGACTGATGAAAGGTACACCTGTAGGCTACATTGTATTTGGGAAAAGCAGAAGGTAGCAGCATAATGTATTTATTTATTTATTATTAAACAAAACAATCCCTGTCAGTTCCATGCAGTTTTCAACAGCTATCAAGAAGAGAGGTCATGTCATGGATTTTTGTGAATGTTTCTTCTTCTACATATGCATAAGTTTAGTCATCTAGTTCAAATGATATTCAGCTTTATTGTCAATGCACAAATGAAATACCAGTAGTCTAAAACAAAATGCCGTTTTTCCCAGTGGTGCAAATAACTGACATGTCCAAAGGGCCTTCATGAAATGCGTTGCGAGACTGTTCATACACATTTTAACGGGCAAAGTTGAAGAGCTACTCTCCGTTATTGTTTGTGCAAATAATATGCTGATTCATGTTCCCTTGCATTTTGCAACCATGAGGTCAATGGTTAAGCTCAATCTTTTGACGCAATCTTTTGATTTTCACCCAGCCTAGTCCATGGTAGGCGCCCGATAGAAATATTGTTTAATTTTGCGATTGAGATATCCACGCACTGGCGCCCCCCCTGCGACGTGTTCGCCCCCCGGTTTTAGAGCTATTCTAAATGCAAAAATGCATAGAGGGAGTTATGACAAAACCGTGACTGTTAACAAACTATAAGCTATATAAGGTAGGCCCTATGCTAGGCCTATTACACAACACAAATTGTCGCTAGGCTATGCTGGCGACCCAAATAAAATCTCCGTTGGAACCAATGGCTTACACCTTACAGTATCAAGCTGCCACCTCTTGGCGAAAAAGTTAATAGTTTTGCATATCAGTAGTAATACATTTCACGTAGCTGTGAATCACGGAAAGGGCGAATGAAGTGGACACTTCTAAACGGAACCCAACCCACTGTACAGTAGCTCAAGGTCTGTGGCTAAAGCAGCCATAATGAAAGCGTTATCATTGTTTGGATACTTCACACACACGTGTTTTTTAATCGCATAGACTACAACTACCAAGCTGGAATCAAAGCACATCGACTCCCCTCTCACACCCTAAACACGCACTTCGAACAAACAAAAAGCGCCTCAGTCTCACGGAATAGCCATAGGCAAAACTGTATCTGACCCTTGTAACGTTGGTACTAAATCATTCATCGCAAAGAATGATTTTTGTAGCACGTGCAACAAATATGTGTAGGTACAGCCCTGCCCTGAATACATCTCAACGTGTGCTCTAAAACATCTGGTTTAAATGGAGATTGTAGATCATCACGGGATCATAGACAGGTTATCTTTCAGGTAGCCTATATATTTTCCATTAAAAAACCATCACGTAGCGAACGTGTTGTGGCTAACTCACTTAGCTCCTGTTAGTAGCCTAGGTTATGGTCATAAGCAAATGAGATGACAGTCGAAAGATACAATTAGTGCTGTTATCGATTTGCTTGGTAGCTTATAAACGCATTTATGGTTTTCTACAAATACATCAATAATCAAATTGGCCTCCATCACTCAACCATGCTAACGGTAACATTATTTTACCTACGTTCTGCTATTGATAGGATTAACGTAGCCTACCTGCAGTAAAAAACAAGCATGTCCGATAAACATTCTCAGATTTATTTCGGCTTCAAGAGGAAATGGGAATTACATGTCATGCAGAAATCATCCTACCCTTAGACGTTCTCTGCGGTAAACTACTGTAGCCTACAGTCTTGTCCTTGTAGGAAGCATAACGTTAGTGTCTTTCCAACCCATTTAAGATTAACTTCCAACAAAATTACGTCTCACTGCAACGATGCGCCATCTAGTGGACAAACGACTACTTATCGCCAATACTGGAAATGCAGCCATGATGATGATGATGAATATTTATTTTGGCTTTCTTTTAATCCTACTGAATTTGTAATTATGTATCGGCCGTTCTAATACCGATAGTATGTGGGTGCCTGTGTGTGTGTGTGCATGTGTATATGTGTGCACCACCATCTACAGGCCAATGAGTGTAGAGTCACTAAATGTACACATAACTTAATTTTTTAGACCCCCCCATGGATGAAATTCTACGAAACTTGGCATACCCCCAGAGAATGTCAGGTTAATCATACACATAAAATTTGGTGCAGTTCTGAACGTCTTTACTGAAGAGAGGGGCGATTAAAGCAGAATGATATTGCATTTTCATTTTTTACCGGGGGGGTGCAAATCACAAATGAGTGATTATGGGCTAAGTTGATGTGGGCCCTTGAGACCAACATACCATAAAAATTTCTTCATCCTCGGTGCCACGGTTCAGGTAGTTATTGAGGAAAAACTGCATTTTTTGGGTTTCGGGGGGCCCAGCGCGGAGGGGGAGTGGCCCCCGGGGACCAAACGAAATTTTTCCGTAAAAGTCTAGTGGGGCTACATACCCACCAAATTTCATGTGCCCTGGTGTTTCGGTGCCCCGGGTATCGTTGACCAAAATTTCAGGAAGTAGATGACGGGAAAAAAAAATAATAAAAAAAAAAAAAATAAAAAAAAAAAAAAACTTTGACAATCCCTATATGACCGCTTCGCTAGCTTCGCTAGCGGCGGTCATAATAAAAAAGAAGAAGAAAGCATAGAACACACAAGGTAATAATACATAAAAGCATAAAGGGGCAATAATTTTATAGTGTTTAAAAAGTAATAATTAAAACAACATAGAACGAAAATAAAACGACATAGAATAAAAAAGAACATAGAATGATTCTACTAGTCAAGAACCCAGTGTAAAGTAGCACTCTATGAAGATTCTTGAAGTAGTCCCAAACTGTCTCAGGGGATAGCTACAGCTGCACCCTCAAAACCCTCCCTCGCCCCCTGAATGACATTGGATACCTCTCTTGGGGATTACACAGTCAGGCACATCAGTCTAATCATAGTAACTGATTCACTAGAGCAGAGGCCAGCAGACTCAGCAGTCATAGTACAGTAACAGCAACAGTAGCGGACTGCTTTCCGGGAATTCTCCCTTTGTACTGTAAATTGGTCTCCTGCTTTCACTCTTCCAAGTTAAAGGAACATGGCAGGTTTTTTGGAAATTAGTTTCTTGTCTACCAGTTATATCCTTCTCCTCTCTGCGTGCCATCACCTAGTCTGACACTGTTAGCCTAGCTTAGCATAATTCACTAGAAGTGGGTTAGACCAGTTAGCCTATAGCTAGCCTTAAAATTGGCATGGGCACCTGATGAACATGTTAAAAAGGTTAGCATGATATTTTTGCCGAAAGCGGGTGTTTAAAATGTCCACAAAGTATGGTGTTTAAACATGATGATGTTCTTTTTGTTTTATATATATAAATATATATTTATTTATTTTTCACTGTTCAAATAATGGCCATAATAATCTATGATATGACCTAATATGCTGAGGAAATAAATTCAAAAGTGCTTCGTGAATAAGTTTTTTTTTCACATACAAGGCATTTTAGGCCACAGATATAACCTAGGGCAGGGGTCCCCAACCTTTTATGTACCATGGACCGGTTTGATTGCCTTTTTTTTTTTCACGGACGGGGGGGGGGGGGGGGGGGGGGGGTATGTATGAACAGTGAAGGTAACGAACTCTTAAACATGTGAAAAACGTGAACTTGAAGAAGTGAAAATTAAACAATATGAACTATGACAGCTATCAAGTGTGAACATGTTTAACAAAATATGGGAACAAAACATGGGAACTAAACGTGCATTACGAATATAATCAGTGGGAGCCCTGTGCTTGTTTCCCTGCAACAAGAAGGTTCCATCTGGGGGTGATGGAAGATAGTGACACCCTCAGTGTGTTTGAAATGTCCAGTCGATTGCGCAATTTGGTTTTAGTTGCAGTCATTGCCGAAAACCCGGCCTCGCATAGATAGGCCTACGTGGTGGGAAATGGTAGCAAAGTTTTCAGCGCTTTTTTACGGCTATCTCGGGATATTCTGCTTTGGTTTTGATCCAAAAACCTGCCAGAGAGGTTTCCTCATACACACTCTTAAGACCACCGTCATTTGCAATTTCGATCAATTGCTTTTCCTCCTGCGCTGACAAGTTATGACTATTCGGGATATTGACAAATGGGTTGCGGACCCACTCATTGGTTTGCCGTGGATCTTTGGAGGATGGGAAGTAATGCTCAAACTCATTTGAAAGCGCAACAAGGTGATCGCGCACCAGCTGCGAGAGAAAGGGCCCTGCCTCAGTCTCTCCTAAAACCCCCACTAGGCTACTGTTTGGAACATATCAAATACACCCCGGTCCACTCGTCGTCCCCACAAATCAAGCTTGGCTTTAAATGCAGCGACTTTATCTGCCAGTTTAAAGTATCGTCATTCTCCCCTGGAGTGACAGGTTGATGTCATTAAGCAACCCGAATATGTCACACAGGTAAGCGAGTTTTGACACCCAGCCCTCATCACTAAAATGTGCAGCTAACGGTGACTTTTTTTCTGTAAGAAATCTCTGCAGCGGCTCTCGCAGATCAAACACTCTGGCCAGTGACCTGCTAAAGATGCTTGTTTTTTGTTGCCCATTCTAGCAGTTTAGCTAACTTCATGTGACACTACCGTTCGCCAAGAACTGATCAAGTTAAGTGAGCTGACCTGAGGCTGCGCAGCGCTGAAGGCAATATGTAAAGTGTTGAAGGCGGGACAGACAGACGTAAGAAAATAGACCTTGCAAAATGCAAACATGTGTGCAATCAAACAACTGCATATAGGCCTATGTCATGTAAAAACGTGACATTATTGCGAATTAAATTGAGTTTAGTTTGCATGCATTTTTTTTAAAACTCATGTTTACGTGATTCATGCTACACTGCAAAAAATGAAATCTAACCAAGTGTTGATAATCTTATATTAAGATCAAAAAATCTATTTGGTATTGTTTTTAGTATGAAAAGTCTTACCTAGCACTCTCTCGAAAGATCATTTTGACTTAATTTAAGAAGACTTTGACTTATTTTAAGGAGTCTTATCAAGACAAATTTGCTCAACGCACTGGCAGACAAATTTGCTTGTTTTTAGGACAAATTTGCTTAACGCACTGGCAGACAAATTTGCTTGTTTTCAGGATGAGATGTCTTAATTTAAGAAATGTTTGACTTATTTTAAGTCAAATGATTTCATGAGAAAGCGCTAGGTAAGTGTCTTTATACTTAAAACAATACCAACTAGTTTTTTTATCCTGATATAAGATTAATAAGACTTGGTTAGATTTTGTTAGATAAGCAGTTTTTGCAGTGTACGGCCTTGTTAGGAATGTCCTGCGGCCCGGTACCGGGCCACGGCCCGGTGGTTGGGGACCGCTGACCTATGGGACACAATGAAAATAAATGAACACTCCCCTCAATGTCAACATAATTTCTTTGCATTGATGTGTGACTTTAGAGTTGACGAACTCCGGTGATATGCAAATTCCTTGCTGCAGACATTGCAGAGGACTTTATTTTTATCAACACCATCAGGCCGTTTTTTTAAAAGTAAATGTTCCAATCAATGATCTAGGCAGCACATTTTCTTCTCTCTCCATTTTACAGTCTAATGGTTACTGACTACAACGGCTCAGGGTCAAATGGCACTACTTTGCGTCGGACGGTTCACGCCTCCACGTCATCCATTTATTTCTGATAATGGACATCTCGTCGAGCATTATCCCTTACATATACAAGTTTCATTCCATTTAAGAACTTTAGAACTGTAGACAAATTAGATAGATAGATAGATAGATAGATAGATAGATAGATAGATAGATAGATAGATACTTTATTGATCCCCAAGCGGAAATTCAAAGGTCTCAGTAGCACACAGACACAACATGCACTTACAGCAGAAATGGTAAATATAAGTATAAGTATAATCATATAACCAAACTCAACTGTACAATAGAGACAGTAGAAGATTAGAAAAACTAACAAAACTAAATACTAAATATACTATATAAATTAAATTATTATTATTATTTTTTTGAATCCACAGTGTGCTTGAGGGTGCTCAAGCATGAGACGCTTGCAGTGACGGGGTCGGGACTGGCCTGTAGTTCTGTGTGCGTGGTGAGGTGCTCAAGAGAGTGAGTGTCATGGTGAAGGTGCAAAAATAGTAGTCCAACAGTAGTCCTGTAGTTATGTGTGCATGGTAAGGTGCTCAAGAGAGTGTCATGGTGAAGGTGCAAAAAGTAGTCCAACAGTAGTCCAACAGTGCAACAGTGCAAGCATAAGGTCTAGAGACCAGCATAAATAATATGGACAAATAGGAGAGTAAAGTATAATGTAGACAAGGTAATATAAAAAACTATGTCAGTGCAAGAACAGGTTGAGGTAATAGGGTTATATGTGTGCTAATATAGCATGAAAAACAGTGTAGCAGTAAAACAGTAGTAAAAACATTAGGCTGTGGACATTAGTAAAACAGTAGTAAAGCAGTAGTGGGCAGTCAGTACTCAAACATGGAGAGGCAGACAGACTAAGCAGAGAAGTCTATCTCTCCTCTTCACTTTAGTGAAGCATTACACAGTTCAATGGTCCTGGGGACTAATGACTTCCTCAGCCTTTCAGTTGTGCATGGCAGTGAGCGAAGTCTCCAGCTGATCAAGCTCTTTTGCTTTTTAATAGTGCTGTAGAGTGGATGACATTCATTGTCCAAGATGTTGATCAGTTTGTTCAGGGTCCTTTTGTCAGATATTGTAGTGATGCACTCCAGTTCAGCTCCCACTACAGAGCCAGCTTTCCTTACCAGCCTGTCAAGTCGCCCAGCATCCTTCTTCTTTGTGCTTCCTCCACAGCATACCACTGCATAGAAGAGGACGCTGGCAACAACAGCCTGGTAGAACATCCTGAGGAGCTTGCTGCACACATTGAAGGACCACAGCCTCCTCAGGAAGTACAGCCTGTTCTGCCATTTCTTGTAGAGTGTGTCAGTGTTGACTGACCAGTCCAGTTTATGGTCCAGGTGGAGACCCAGATACTTGTACTGTAGGTGCTTACCACCTCCACACTGACCCCATCAATGGAGACTGGTAGCAGAGTGGGCTTAGACCTGCGGAAATCCACCACCATCTCCTTGGTACTTCACAAAGACCAATAAAATCAGCACAATTAATAATATTAATTGAATTATAATTTATAATATATTGATTTAGACAAATTTGGGGGCAAGTTGAAGTTGAGGACAGCTGCAGGTCAGCTGCTGGGAAATCGGGCAATTTTCCTATTGGGACATTTTTGCTCTCCCTTTCCTATTGGGACAGTCTTTTGCTCTCCCTTTCCTATTGGGACAGTCTTTTGCTCTCCCTTTCCTATAGCCTTAACCAGGGTGTAGGGTAGGATAAGACAGGGGATAAGTTTCCTCACTGCAACAAATAAAATCTAAGTGTTATTAATCTTATATTAGGATCAAAAACTCTATCTGGTATTGATTTTAAGATAAAGAGACTCTCTGGAAAGATAATTTTGACTTGATTTAAAAAGAGTTATTAGAAGACATAAGGATTTTATGGATTTTTTTTTATGGATTAAGGATTTATCTCAACACACTGGTAGCCAAATGTGCTTGTTCTTAAGACAAATTAGTTTAACACACTGGCAAATATGCTTGTTTTAATGATAAGATCTCTTAAAATAAGTCCAATTAAATTAAGTCAAATGATTTCACAAGAATATGCTAGATAAGTCTCTTCATAATGAAAACAATACTAACAATATATATTTTTTTATCTTGATATAAGATTGATAACACTTGGTTAGATGTTATTAGATAAGCAGTGTTTGCACTGCATCACCTGTGTCTGGCAAACCTTCTACAAATACTTCACTTCCTTACCCTACAAATATTTCATGTGACTCTGGAATGGGGTCCACTGACAGTGGCATGTTGAAGACAGAGGACAGCTGCAGGCCGGTTGCCGGGAAGTCAGGTGGTTTTCTTACTGGGACAATATTTTGCTTTCAGTTTCCCTATATGAGGGTGTAGGGTAACACGAGCCAGGGGAAGTTTCCTCACGCTGCAAAATGTAGCTTATCTAAATCAAACTCTCTTTAAATTAAGTCAAAATGATCTTTCGAGAGAGCACTGGGTAGGTCTCTTTATACTAAAAATAATACCAAATAGATTTGTTGATCTCTGTCATGAATTATGTGACTGTTGTTCCTTTTTTGGCCATGTGAGGTCCTCAGTGTTTTTGTTTGATGCCTGTCACATGTTCAGATCACATGTTCTCATTATTGATTTGTTAGTTTCACCTGAGCCTTGTTAAGTTGCCTATTTAAACCCCCTGTTGTTTTGAGTTCTTTGCTCAGTCTTGAGTTGACACTGGTGCAGTCCTGTAGACTAGCCGTTCCGTGAGTTTTTCTCAGAGTGTTTCCCTGTGATTGTTTGCTTGTAACTGACCTTACCTGCCTGTTTTCTGGATTACGAGTTTGCCTGCTACTTTTGGATTGTTCACTGTTTTCTGACTGTTTTGGATTGGACCTTGCCTGGATTGTGACCTTGGATTTTGCCTGTTCCCTGTTTGGATACCTTTGCCCTGCTTTTCAAGTAAAAACCTTGAACTGAGTTAACGTGTGTCTCTGCATTCTGAGTCTCAACACACCACCTTGTGGCGCCGAGGTAGGGCTCCCGCCTGCTATGCGGGAGACCCGGGTTCGATTCCCAGACGAACCTTACAGCAAGACTGAGTCATGGACGTAGACTCAGCAGAGACCCAGCAGGCACAGCCGAAGCCGCAGACACTGCCTCCCCGTCCTTCGACCATGGAGCAGATGTATGCAGCGGTGGTCAGTCATGATGCTACGGTGCTTCGTCACGAGGAGCGACTACGGGCTCATGACAGTTCCGTTAGCCGCCATGAACAACTTCTCCACCAGATCCAAGGGACATTGACCACATTAGTCAATCGTTCTCCTCCACCTCCAGCTCCTGTCCCTCCAGCTCCACCGGTTCCAGTCCAGCCTGCCTGCGAGCCTCGTCTGCCTACTCCCGAGAGATTTGACGGTGACCCAAGAGACTGCAGGGGGTTCCTGACCCAGTGCTCGCTTACCTTCGAGCTCCAGTCCTCCACCTTCCCTACTGATCGTGCCAGGATTGCTTACATCATCACCCTTCTGACAGGGAAGGCCCGAGCTTGGGCTACTGCCATTTGGGAGCAGCAAGGTCCTTCCTGTAACAACTACCAGGACTTTACTGCTGAGATGCGGCGAGTATTCGACCATCCAGTTGGAGGGAGAGAGGCTGCCAACCGGTTGTTCCAGCTGCGTCAGGGCAACTCTAGTGTGGCTGAGTATCCACATTGGCGGCAGAGAGCAGGTGGAATATGGAAGCACTCATCGCCGCTTTCCATCACGGCCTGTCTAATGGCATTAAGGATGAACTGGCTACAAAGGATCCGGCCACAGATCTCGAGTCCCTGATCGACCAGACTATTCGGCTTGACAACCGAATGCGAGAGAGGAGACGTGAACGACAACCAGAGCTTCAATCCACCCACAGAGCCAGTGCCCCAGCCTCGAGTCCACTGCAGGGGTTCCAAGAGTTCCAGAACGTGTCCCCTTGTCCAGAGGAACCAATGCAGCTAGGAGGCACCCGACTTTCCCAAGCCGAACGAAACCGCAGGATGAGGGAGAGATGCTGTCTCTACTGTGGGAAGCCGGATCACTTTCGCTCATCTTGTCCTGAGCTTTCGGGAAAAGTGCAGTCCCGTCCAGGAGGGGGAGTACTGTGACGGGAGCAACTCTTACTCCCACAACTTCTACCACGTGCCTGCGGATTCCAGTCAAGATTTCCTGGGGACATCAACATCACCACACCCTGCAGGCTCTCGTGGACTCCGGCGCTGCTGGAAACTTCATGGATTCCTCCCTAGCTAGTGACCTTCGTCTCCCTGTAACCAACCTGGACCACCATCTCACTGTGACTGCCCTTGATGGAAGACCCTTGGGAAAAGGTACCGTTGATCTTATTACTACTCCTCTTCTCTTGTCAGTGGGCGAAAGACATCATGAGAGGGTCCAGTTCAATCTCATCCAGTCTCCTGAGTTCTCTGTTGTGCTTGGTTTTCCCTGGTTGTCTCACCATAGTCCCCATATCAACTGGTCTTCAGGGACTGTGGTTGAGTGGGGCCCTAATTGCCAAGCTACCTGTCTTCTCTCCAGAGTCTCCCCCTGTGCTCCTAAGTCTCTTGGTCCTCTCGAGTTGTCCCGAGTCCCTTCCGAGTACCATGACCTGCGTGAGGTTTTCAATAAGAGGGCCACATCACTGCCACCTCACAGACCTTACGATTGTGCGATTGATCTCCTTCCAGGGGCCTTTCCTCCACGTGGTAGAATCTTCTCCCTCACATCCGCTGAGACCAAAGCCATGGAGGAATATATCACAACCTCCATAGAAGCTGGAATCATTCGTCCATCATCTTCTCCCGCGGGGGCTGGATTCTTTTTTGTTGGTAAAAAGGATGGCGGTCTCCGACCCTGCATCGATTACCGTGGGCTAAACAAGGTGACTGTGAAGAATCGTTATCCTTTACCACTAATGTCTTCAGCCTTTGAGTTGCTTCAGGGGGCAACAGTTTTCACCAAGCTTGACCTTCGCAATGCCTATCATTTGGTTCGGATCCGAGACGGGGATGAGTGGAAGACAGCTTTTAACACGCCAACAGGACATTATGAGTACTTGGTCATGCCCTTTGGGTTAACCAATGCTCCAGCTGTCTTCCAGGCACTCATCAACGACGTCCTGAGGGATATGTTGAACAGATCCGTCTTCGTTTATTTGGATGACATCCTCATATTCTCCAAGTCCCTACATGAGCATGTACATCATGTCAGACTTGTTCTTCAGCGTCTTCTGGACAACCACCTTTTTGTGAAGCCGGAGAAGTGTGAATTTCATGTTTCCGAGGTGTCCTTTTTGGGGTTCATCCTGTCCAAGGGAAATCTTTGTATGGACCCCAAGAAGACTCTAGCAGTACGTGAATGGTCTCCACCCACCTCGGTCAAGGAGGTCCAGCGCTTTCTTGGGTTTGCTAATTTCTACAGGAAATTCATTAGAGGATTCAGTTCAGTGGTTGCACCACTGACCAACCTAACCAAGAAGCGATCGGGTCCTTTTGTCTGGTCTCCAGAGGCTGAGCGGGCCTTTCAAGCTCTGAAGGTGAGGTTTACTTCAGCTCCAATACTTACCTTGCCTGACCCTTGTCTTCCTTTTGTTGTTGAAGTAGATGCTTCGGATGTGGCAGTGGGTGCGGTCCTCTCCCAGTGTCTTGCAGATGGCAAACTCCACCCTTGTGCCTTCCTCTCCTCTCGTCTCTCTCCTGCTGAAAGGAATTATGATGTGGGTGATAGAGAGCTTCTGGCAATCAAGATGGCCTTAGGAGAGTGGCGGCATTGGCTTGAGGGGGCACAGCATCCTTTCCTGGTTTGGACGGACCATAAGAATTTGGAATATGTGCAAAAGGCCAGGCGTCTCAATCCTCGGCAGGCAAGGTGGGCCCTTTTCTTCAATCGTTTTGATTTTGTGCTCTCTTATCGTCCTGGTTCTAAGAACCAGAAGCCAGATGCTCTGTCCAGACTCTTTCAGAACACTGACCATGACGACACCCCGGCGACAATCCTTCCGGATTCCAAGATTGTGGCTCCTGTGCAATGGGGAATTGAGACGGTGGTGCGACGAGCCCAGAGGATGGAGCCGGGTCCTGGTAATGGTCCTTCGGGACAACTTTTTGTTCCAACCTCTGTGCGCACACAAGTTCTACAATGGGGACATTCCTCCCAGTTGACTAACCATCCAGGCACAGGCAGGTTTTTGAAAAGGCGGTTCTGGTGGCCCAGGATGAGTACTGACGTTAAGTCCTTTGTTGCTGCCTGTCCTGTTTGTGCCCGAAACAAGAGCCCCCACACCCGCCCCCATGGCCTGCTTCACCCCCTGCCCATACCCAAACGGCCCTGGTCCCACATCTCCATGGACTTCATTACGGGTCTTCCCCCCTCCCAGGGTCACACGGTCATTTTAGTTGTTGTGGACCGTTTTTCCAAGGCCTGCCGTTTTATTCCCTTGCCCAAACTGCCCTCCGCTCAAGAGACTGCTGAGCTTGTGTGCCAGCAGGTTTTCAGAACGTTTGGCCTTCCTCTGGACATAGTCTCGGATCGTGGGCCTCAGTTCACATCTCGGTTTTGGAGAGCCTTTTGTAAACTGATTGGGGCTGATGTCAGTCTCTCCTCTGGCTTTCATCCAGAGTCTAATGGTCAGACAGAGGCTCAACCAGGACCTCGAGACCACCCTCCGATGCCTGGCCTCCACCAAACCTTCTTCTTGGAGCAGGTATGTCATTTGGGCGGAATACGCTCATAACACCCTGTGTTGCTCTTCTACAGGTCTCTCGCCCTTTGAGTGCCAGTTTGGGTTTCGGCCTCCACTGTTTCCGGACCAGGAGGCAGATGTTGGGGTTCCTTCAGCCCAGAACTTCGTCCGGCGGTGCAGACGTGTCTGGCGTAAGGTCCGGTCGGCTCTTCGAAGGTCTGCGAGCCAATACCAGCTTCAGTCCAACCGCCGTCGCAGGCCTGCTCCACCACTACGCCCTGGGCAGAGAGTCTGGCTGTCGACACGAGATCTTCCTCTGCGGGTGGAGTCCCGCAAGCTGGCGCCTCGGTTTGTGGGACCCTTCAAGATCTTGAGGAGGATTAATCCTGTCTCCTATCGTCTTCAACTTCCCCGGGCCATGCGGATTAACCCTACGTTCCACGTCTCCCGTCTTCGGCCTGTTGTCACCAGCCCGCTGGCGCCTGCGACAAGACCACCACCGCCCCCTAGACTCATCGATGGTGAGCCGGTGTTCGCGATTAACCGCCTCTTGGATTCCCGTCGAGTTCAACGGGGTCTTCAATATCTGGTGGACTGGGAGGGGTATGGCCCAGAAGAACGATCCTGGGTCCCTGCTCGAGATATTCTGGACCCAGACCTCATCAAAGACTTCCATCGGAACCATCCTGATCGCCCCAGAAGGAACGTCAGGAGACGTTCGTAGGGAGGGGGGTCCTGTCATGAATTATGTGACTGTTGTTCCTTTTTTGGCCATGTGAGGTCCTCAGTGTTTTTGTTTGATGCCTGTCACATGTTCAGATCACATGTTCTCATTATTGATTTGTTAGTTTCACCTGAGCCTTGTTAAGTTGCCTATTTAAACCCCCTGTTGTTTTGAGTTCTTTGCTCAGTCTTGAGTTGACACTGGTGCAGTCCTGTAGACTAGCCGTTCCGTGAGTTTTTCTCAGAGTGTTTCCCTGTGATTGTTTGCTTGTAACTGACCTTACCTGCCTGTTTTCTGGATTACGAGTTTGCCTGCTACTTTTGGATTGTTCACTGTTTTCTGACTGTTTTGGATTGGACCTTGCCTGGATTGTGACCTTGGATTTTGCCTGTTCCCTGTTTGGATACCTTTGCCCTGCTTTTCAAGTAAAAACCTTGAACTGAGTTAACATGTGTCTCTGCATTCTGAGTCTCAACACACCACCTTGTGGCACCGAGGTAGGGCTCCCGCCTGCTATGCGGGAGACCCGGGTTCGATTCCCAGACGAACCTTACAATCTCAATATAACATAACAGTTGGTTAGATTTTATTTTTTTGCAGTGCACCACTTGTGTCTGACAAACCTTATACAATTTGTTTCATGTGACCCTAAATTTAGTTTGCATTCTCCATCTTCACCCTTCTCTAGAGAAGAGAATTATGTAGAAGTGGTAGTGGATAGTGGTGAAGTGATTTTTTTTTTTTTTTTTTTTGGGGGGGGGGGGGCATATTTTGTGAGGTTTATTTGGGGGGCATATAACCCATAGGAAAAGCAGAATTTGAAATTAGATCTCAACTGTTTTCCCCAAGGAACCCTTTGTTCAATGTCAAGTTTATTGTCACATACTTGAAATATGTCAATTAATCAATACAAATAAGGAAATTCTTTATTAAAAATAACAATTTAAATCTTGCAAAAATAAACATATAAGGAGTTATCATTAAAATGGCAATAGTAAACAGTGCAGACAGTAAGCCACTGTAAACATTTAGTAGTGTGTTGGGTGATCATATTCCCCTAAGACCTGACTATTCATTGTTGTCCTCTGTGGAGGACATGGGTCTAAGACAATTGCAATTCAATGCAATATCCTTTCATTAAATTAATATTCTGTGAAAAATGAAGGCTTGAAGTCCACTGCAAGGGACATTTGATAAAAACATTTTGCAACATGTTTCTTTCAACCACAATGTTTTAATCATCTAAAAAAATCTTGATGTTAAAACTTTTACCAGGAGGATAGGATTTGCATCAAGTTATGGCCGGAGCCCTGTACAGTCCACAGATATCTCTCTATGGACAAACTGTTTCCATACCCCACCTGTGAAACTTGGCTGCCCCCTATGATTTTCAGTCGGCCAATCATGACGGCAGTGGATCCAGCCTGGTGTATCTCCACCCATACTGTACCGCACCACTATTATTGGGACCCCAACGGAAGGGTGCCAAAGAGTGGTATGGGTCGATGGGTCGGTAGTTTTGGTACCCTTCACAAATTTCAACCATGGAAACGCAAATAATTGTGTACCGTACTGAACCATACCGGAAACAAGACATAATTATCAGATTGGCTGACTTATAATCTATGAATTTGTGTGTGTGTGTGTGTGTGTGTCTGTGTGTCAGAGCACATTCATTTCTTTGTGTGTGTTCATAAATGGATGTTCGACCGCATATGTGTGTGTGAGATTCTCTCATTTTTCATTGTCCCATCTTAGGACATGGCCTCAAACACATGGCCAGTTCAAAACAAGGGTTCGTGTCAGCAGTGTAACAATTCTCAGAAGCTACAGATAATCACAATGGGCACCAGTGGCATCCTGACAATGAGAGGGGCACACCATACTGCGCGGTCAGCCAGAGAGCCTGGGGCACTGCTGCTATTCATGTGGCACTGGGGGTCACAGTGGCCACGAACCATTCTGCTGACCACAATGTCATTACAGTAAAATGTTGCCTTCATCTGACCAAGGCTTGGATTTTTTTTTTGTCAGAGCAAAAGAACAAAGAAGCAGAGACACAAGCTGCTTTCAGACCTGCGTGTAAGTCCGGATGTTCTGCGGATGTCAAACGATAAAAAAAAAACATGTTGCAACATATTTCTTTCCACCACAATATTTTTATCATCTAAACAACAATCTTGATTTCAAAACTTTTAGGAGGATATGGAATGTGTACGCTTTTAATAGTGAAATGTTGTCAGTATAAGTGTTAATGACAGTTCATTTTCCTGATGACGGGATATAAAAAGTGTAAGAAGTATAAGAAATAAGGTGAGATTGGAACAGATTGAGAAAGAGTGTTTTCAGATCTTAAGTTGTACCTGATCTTGATTAGGGCTGGGGGGTAATCCAGAACTGGTTGTTGGGTAAAAGAAGAGGTGTTGTAAATGTAAATAAGGTTTCAAGGAAGTTGGTCTCTGCATTTATCCCATCTGTGAATTAGTGAACACACAGAGCACATACAGTGAGGTGAAGCACACACTAACCCGGAGCAGTGAGCTGCTGGAGCTCGGGGAGCAGTGAGGGGTTAGGTGCCTTGCTCAAGGGCACTTCAGCCGTTCCTACTGGTTGGGGATCAAACCGGCAACCCTCGGTTTTCAAGCCCGAAGCCCTAACCAGTAGGCCACGACTGCTTATGTGTATATGTGTATAATGTGCATACACTGCAGCTTCAATAACACAGGCAATGAAGCTTGCTGCTAATGCATACAGGACAGACTTTAACATCCATGGATCAGCCATTGTTTTGATTCGCTATGCAAATCCCATGGGCATGACCAGACGTATTAAGGACTTTTTTGTAGCGGTAATGGGAGGCCTCCATCTTGAGGTGAATGTTACGACTGGGAAATGAGTGGACTATTGTCTAGTCAGAAGTCTGAGCCTCACGTCAAGCTGACGCAGTCTTGAGAGGGCTGTATTTCACAAGTCCTCCATATTTGCATCAAGTTATGGCCACAGCAGCCTACAGTATACAGTCCACAGCTATCTCTCTATAGACAAACTGCTTCCATACCCAACCTATGAAGGAGGCCCTCATTAGGCTCTATAGACAAACTGCTTCCATACCCAACCTATGAAGGAGGCCCTCATTAGGCTCTATAGACAAACTGCTTCCATACCCAACCTATGAAGGAGGCCCTCATTAGGCTGAAAAAAAACAAAAAAAAAAAAACAATCAGACAGACAAAAGAAACTTGATGTGTTCTTAAAAAGTAAATACATGCACATTAGGCTGTAAGGTACCATAGGGCTATGAGGCTCTGTATGGTTAAGGGGTTGATTTGTGTTGAATTATCAACTGTTATCCGCACATAGTGAGCACAACACACAGGAGGGGGGACACGGAATATGATTTCCAAAAGTGTACAATTTATTGTCTCTATTGTCAAACAACAAGCAGCGTCAGTCGGACAGGCCTTCAAACAGGCACTCGACCCAACCGGCATGCAACCACGAGTGTCTGCTGCTCTCTCTGCCTGCGGAGGGGAGGAGCTCCAGTGATTTTAAAGGTTGTATCAGTGATTTCAGGTCCAAAAAAGGCCCAAACATAAATTATCACATTCATCTATTCTTTCCTAACGATCCGCTAGCTGTCTGCCCCATAAGCAGGCCATCAAAAAAACGTGTCTCGAGATCTGTGCACAAAAATAATAGCTACCAACAGGGGTTGGCAACCACTCAAAAGCAAAATAAAGTGTTTCAACCAATAACCGACAAGATGCGCGTTTAGGAGAGTTTTAATTGAACAGGAGGGAGGGGGAGGGAGCTCTCTGTTTTGTTTGAACATCAACAGAAGTGACGTATCCCCGCTATCGCTGATACAACCTTTAAAGCCAACACGTGACCTGTGCACCGGTGCACTCAAGGGCGTAGGTTTGGTCTCAGCTTTGATGGGGGTCACAAATATTGCCACCTTTGGAAGACAAACACAGAAGAGACTTGTACAGCCACCAACAAACAGAGAGAGAGCTCCTAATCCTCGCTCCCTCACACTCCACCGTAGCATGTTGGTGTGTTTGAGATCCGTCGCAGGGCCTACGCTGAATAGGCCGACACCACACCCATTACATCATCATCCTGCAAACTGCAAGTATTTCAGAGCTGAATAAACAAAGCTCTGTTATTAGGCCTATAATAAAAAAAGTATTGGCGTAATTTGCCATAAAGAAGCCACAAGATCTTTATGCATCTTTTATGCATGGCCTCCCTGTTTGGTCCTGGTTGCATGGCCTCACTTTGGTCCGGATTTATAGCTACTTTGTATGACTGATAGACTTGTATTTTTCCAGGAGGCTGCAATGGAATATGGAAAGTAGCAGTTTGCATTTTACATGAATGCACTATGGGGGGAATTCTCCCATGTGCGTAAGTCAAAAAAAGCGTGTAACTACGTGCATTTCACCCTCACCATTTCACCCCATCATCTACCATCTTTCTCTCTCTCTCTCTCTCTCTCTCTCTTTCTCTCTCTCCTCTCTCTTGTTAAGTGACTAGCTGCCCGAGCAGTGGCGGTGGCTAATGGTGTCAGCAGACTTCAATTAGCTCAGTGCTGTGCTCCGCTGCCCCGTCCCCTCTCTCCAGCAGGGCTTCAAATGCTCTGAAATACCACAGCCATTAAGCGTGAATGTTTGATGGGTCTTTAACCACGGACAGAGAGAGATGGGGGGGCGATGGGGACACAGTAAAGTCAGTGAAGCAATCACCCCAGTGTCTCTCCATGGCAACAACCACCCCCCCCCTTGCACCATCACCGCCCTGCCCTATGACCACCTACACTGCACAATCAATGGGCTTCCAGATTGCAAGTTGCCACTAGTTGCCACTTGCTTACCAACAAACGCTTGCAACAAATACATTCATGCATGCATGAATAATCTCAAGTCTTTGCAACATTAAACACTTTGTTTATGATATTCCACCCTATTAATATTATTATTACCATGAGTTCAACTGTTTCAATCATATGTCTGTACACTATGGCCTCACATATATCTCTGGCATTTACACATACTGACTGATATTCTTCAGTTAAATATACTTGTTCCCATAATTCAAGTGTGTATATACAAGTAATTGAAAATGACCTGACAACTAATCACAGGTGCAACACAACAGATTTCATAGGGTTCACAAGGATCAACAGGCCAGAACTGCCATTTGCAGGAACTGAATATGCATAATATGCCTATGCATCCTGTCCAGGGGTGAACTACAACCACTAGTTGTGCAATCAGAGACTGGGGAAGAGTCTACATACTATAACTTGAAAATTAAACTTTCCATGGCTCCCTCTCTGTCAACTTTTTATTTTGTCAGAAAAAATAATGTTTCTCACTACACCGTAGCCAGTGAAGAGAAACATTTTGAATAGTGTCAGGGATCCACAACTAACTTAACCACCATGTTGTGTTTGCAAGAGGGCTACACTTGTTCATGTGATGGCCATGTAATTTAGAACAACCCTTGTGTCTTTTGATGTGTGTGTTATTTTTGAAGAAAGCACTCTCCATTTCAGTTACCAAACTGATTGCATTGTAGAGAATATGGCAACTCCTAAAACTATGTAATACAGTTTTTTTGAAGATGGAAGAAAATATTTGTATTACAGTACTGAAACGGTTTCAAGTTTCAACATCTGGACATTTTTGACCAGAACACAACATGAACAAAACACAAAGCTGTCGGACCAACACGATCGGATCATCCTTTTCATTGATCGGCCCAACGCGTTTGTTAAATAAGCTCGGCTTACCAGGCCCTGCTTTGAGATTGATGCTCTGGGATCGTTACTTCGGGGCTTCAATGAGAATGCAGTGTTCTTTGCGTGAATGGGCAATCTGGGGGAGCAACATTTATCCCTTTCAGCCATCACGGCCCACAGTCCACAGCTTTACCTTCGCCCTGGAGCCCCTGCAATTGTTCGATCCATTCCCGTCCTGATGGCCACTTTCAATCACGGGGACTTAGCGGTTGTTTTCTTCCTTCGAGTCCTGGAGAATACTACATACTGCGGAAAGGGGGGAGTGTGTGTGTGTGTGTGTGTGTGTGTGTGTGTGTTATTTCTTCCGCCGGAGGTGCAGGGACCGGCCGCCCATCCAGCAGAATACCACTGTGCCGCTTAGCATTTGATAAACTAGCACAGCATGGGGCTCCCAAATATTATCTTTGGCATGCAGCGAATGAAGAAATCAAAGCGGAAAACGATAGAGAAAAAAACAGAAGAGGAGGAGAGAAGAAAAAAAGAGACAGATGTTTAGACGACTGTACTGCGTGTGCCTCCGTGGAAGAAATATGTTTTTGGACAATTCAGGCGGGTAGAAGCCTATGGGGTGCAGGGTGTGTGTGTGTGTGTGTGTAGCAGGGAAGGGATGCTAGAAAAGGAAGCAGCGGCTGTCACGAGTAATCACACTCTAAGTGAGAAATGGGGGCCGACAGCTCGGCGTGACGGAGATGTCCCGTGATGGAGTAGAGTTGCACTGAGCAGCGACACCCAGGCAGACGCTCCACACACATGCTCCATGCTTGATGGGGCTGACTGGTGAACTATCACACACACACACACACACAAGCACATGCACAGCAAATCTACAGACGTGCTGTGTGGGCATTTATATAAATTTATGTGTACATATTTACACATCCACACACTGCATAACATAACACACACTGTATAGTGATAACAAACGCACACACACACACACACAAACACACACAGACACACACACACACCCACACACACTTGACAAAAGAAAATTGTGTGTATGTGTGTGTATAGCTTGCTATTTACCTGCTTGAAACATGAAACATGTACCAGATGCCACACACAGTGGAAAAAAGATTTATGGCTCATTTTGAGTGCTGGCTACCAGCTCTAGGCCACTTATTCTATAAAGGCGTCACAAACAACTAACCACAGCACACTTCTGAGCCTTCAGGCAGAGCATTTTCAAAGCTCACATACTATACAGTAAAGGTAAAAAGATAAGGAATGGAAAAAAAATGCCGTCACCTGTCTGTTGGAAATTCTGTTTCAGTTGGCTAGAGCCCAATCTAGTCAGCCGACATGGACTGAGAGCATACCCACAATCCCCATCACCCGACCCCCACCCTTCAGACCCCCCCCCCCCCAAGAGGTGATTCATGACTTTAATCACGTAGGCCCCCGGTGAGGGGACCCGTCGGCCCCCAATCCCCTCTCCCTCTCTCTCTCTCTCTCTCTCTCTCTCTCTCTCTCTCTCTCTCCTGTGAGCTTGACACATGGCCGCCCCGCGCCACAGTGCCAGCATCATTTGTCCTACTTACACGCTGACGGTGGCACCGCAGGTAATTACACCCAGAGCCCTCTGTGCTGCCACGCGCCTGGAAGCCGCTGGAGGCCCAGCACTCACACTGACGTAGCGTGACGGAGCGAGAAGAGGGCGGAGGTGTAAGATGGATGACGACGCTAGCCGTGCCTCGTGTTACTCCGCGACAACGCCACTGACACCAGCAACCATCAGCTGCCAGGAGCTCGCCACTCTAACTGATTCAGTACTGATTCAGTAATCCTAACCTGAGCCTTTGCATCTCATAGAGTTTATAATGGAGCCAAAATGGCAGGTGACACCCAGTCAGAGCCACTGAGTTTACCCGCGGTATAGCTTCATTTTAAGGTGTTTCCCTGTGCAACTGGCTCTCCTCAGACCACAGGGAGGTTCTTCCTGTTGCCCTGCAGACTGCTCCATTCCCTCATGCGGGTCATCAAACCAGACGTCCAAAGGCTGAAGTGATTTCAGAATGAAGTAAAAACAGATAGAAATCCATCAGCGTCCATTTGTGAAGCAGGCACCCTGCGGTCAGTGCTGGGCTGGACGCAGTAGTGACCGCACTCTTAAGAGGCACTCTAACATGAGCTGTGTCCTTGCTGTGTAAAGGAATTTATATAACCAGAGAAAGGAATGTTGGAATGACTAGAATTACCTTGTGTGCGTGTGTTCTCTGTGTGTGCGTGTTCATGTGCGTGCGCATGTGCATGTGTGTGTGTTCTCTGTGTGTGTGCGTGTGTGTGTGCGTGTGTTCTCTGTGTGTGCGTGTTCATGTGCGTGTGCGCATGTGCGTGTGTGTGCGTGTGTTCTCTGTGCGTGTGCGTGTGTGTGTGTGTGCGTGTGTGTTTGTGTGTTCTCTGTGTGTGTGTGCGTGTGTGTGTGTGTGTGCAGCGAGATAGTGAGAGACAGACAGAGAGAGAGATAAACAGTGTTACATCTGATTCAGATAAGCGTCTGTTCAGGAAAATCTGTCACAGAACAACAAACCACACACACACACATACACACACACACTCACACACACATAAACACAAACAAACACACACACACATCTCCATCTCTCTCACACACACAAACAGGCCCCTGGCCCCACTTTAGTCATTTTCAGCCCCATGCAGCTGGGTCAGGAGGCCGGCATCATAAGGGGTCAGTTCCTGTCTCAGCGTCCTGCTCCCTCAGTGAGTCCATCTACAGGAGCAGCTCAGACTGGCTCAATACTGTAAACAAACCCACAGCACCACACTCAGCAGCAGCACCACACTCAGCAGCAGTAGCACACTCAGCAGCAGCTCCACACTCAGCAGCAGCAGCACCACACTCAGCAGCAGCACCACACTCAGCAGCAGCAGCACCACACTCAGCAGCAGCACCACACTTAGCAGCAGCAGTGGTCCACAGGGCACACAGATGGGTGCACAAACTTTAGGGTAACATCACCCCCTCCACCCCCCCCCCCCCCCACACACACACACACAGACCCATGCGCACAAGCATACAGATATATACCCCCTTTCTCTTTCTCTCTCTCTCTTCTTTTCTCTCTTTCTCTGTCTCTCACACACACACACACACACACACACACACACACACACACACACACACACACACACACAAGCATGCAGATATATACCCCCTTTCTTGCTCTCTGTCTACACACACACACACACACCCTACACACAGATACTTATTGCCCTCTTAAAACTTTTAGAGCTTTTTGCATATGCCAAGCAGTAAACAAACAGTGAGGAGGAGGAGGCGGAGGAGGAGGCCGCCGCCTGAAGGATTGTGCATTTACCAGTCGCAAATCTGCTGCCAATACGGAGCTTCCGCACCTAACACCTTGATGTCTCTCAGCAGGCTCCGCCACCCGAAAGAATTGCCATTTACTTAGGGCTTCGAGGCACTGTTTGTTTATAAGCATTAGTGTGAGCAAGAGTGTGTCTGCGTGTTTTGTTTGATGTGTGTGTAGGTGAGTGTGAAGAATGTGTGTGTCTGTTGTGCGCGTCACAGGGTGGGAGTTTGGCTCTGCATGTACGTGTGACTTTTCACAATGTCGGCATCTGCATGCATGCCTTTGTGCCATGCAAATGAGTTTATACGTACACACATTTGCACATTTCTATGTCTATGACTGTGTTGTGTGCATCAAAAATACAGTGTGTGTGTGTGTGTGTGGTTCTCTGGATATCATCAGTATTCAGAGTGAAGGTATAGGATTTGATTCACATGAGGCGTCTCCCTCCCAGCTGACACAGAGCGGAGTGGTGACTGATGCTAACATCACTTAAGCACTGATTTACATCCCACAGAAGGGAACGGACAGAGAGAAAGAGAGAGAGATAGAGAGAGAGAGAGAGGGAAAGAGACTGAGATGTTTGGATTTTGAGTGGGGGAATATGAAGGCTGTCCACCTGGTTGTATCCCAGAATGCTGCAGGGCTCTCGACTGAAAGCATTTGAGGGGTTGCCTCAGTAGACATGACACTGGGACTGTGAGTGGATGTGTAACTTTTTATTTCTGGCAATTTTGTGTGTGTAAATAATGTATTTTGTGTGTGTGTGTGTGTGTGTGTGTGTGTGTGTGTGTGTGGAATCAAATCACACCTGCCTCTATTTCTGTAGTATACAATATTCATTTCATTAGCATTATGCACTCAAATGGGATGAACATATACACATTTAGGCAAATTACCTGCAATTGTGATCAGTCGAACAACACCGAACTCCATCGCCCACATTAAGCAGTGCAGTATCAAAGTGAATGGCCCACAATCAAATTCAGTGGGATGACGATGGCGAAGAAGGATCCCATTACCATGAAATGAGTGGAGCGACAGAGCAGGCAGCCTAAACCCCACTCATCAGCAGGGTCTGCTCAGGTGCACTGGAACGAGACGCAGCCGACACGTCTCGACGCTAGATAAACATGCATTGCAAATAAAGCTCAATATTGTGGATTGATTTTGTCTCAGGCGATCCCAGAGTGATGCAGCATATGCAGTGAAACAGAACAAACAGGAGCCGCCGTGTGCGTCTCGCGTGTGGCTCGTTGATGCCTGTCTGTCTGTCTGTCTGTCTGTCTGTGTGTGTGTGTGTGTGTGTGTGTGTGTGTGTGTGTGTGTGTGTGTGTGTCTCTGCCTGATTCTGTCTGGCTGAAACTCGTTGATGCCTGTCTGCCTGTCTGTCTGTCTGTCTGTGTGTGTGTGTGTGTGTGTGTGTGTGTGTGTGTGTGTGTGTGTGTGTGTGTGTGTCTCTCTGCCTGATTCTGTCTGGCTGTTAAAAGGCTAATCAGTGAGCATTGTGAAGATGTCGTTTTTTTATCCCGGGCCTGTCTTGTATAAAACGTCGATTGTCGATTCGCCCTGATCGTTTCCATTTGTTTAAATCAGCCCTATCCTCCAGCAGTCATTTGATTCTCAAGTCTCATCGTCCAGCAGCACCCCCCCCCCCCCCCCCACCTCCCCTCAAAACACATCCCCCCCCCCACACACACACACACACACACTCCCACCCACTGTCTGCCTCTGTCTGTTTTATGGAGGGTGCTTCTTAACCAGATAGACTCGTCTGGAAGTGGCAGAGTTAAGCAGGCGAGAGAGAGAGAGAGAGAGAGAGAGAGAGAGAGAGAGAGAGAGAGAGAGAGAGAGAAGAGAAAAGAAGAAGAAGAAGAAGAAGAGGCTGCCCTCCGGAATGACAAATGGTGCGGCGCTCCCTCGTGTCTTTTCAATTACAGGCGGGCATTAACACAACTGTTTGTGTTTGTTTGTTCCTCAGCGACTCCACTTCAGACACCCAATTATCTGGGCTTTGTTGGGGGAGTGAAAGAGGGAGGAAGGAGAGGAGGGGGTGGAAGAGATGGATGGGAGAGAAGAGAGAGGGGGGGGAAGGGGGAAACTGGATGGAAGGATGGAGATGACAGCCAAAAAGGAAGATGGGGAAAGGGGATGGGATTAGGGTCGGTGAGCAGTGTTGGGTGTAACGCGTTACAAAAGTAATGTAATTACTGTAATATATTGCTGTTTGCGGTAACGTGGTAATGTAAGGCAATACAAAAAAAAATTGGGTAATATTTTACTCGGTACAATCTTCAGTAACGCACGTTACAATGCATTTAACCCGAAATTAAGTGGTGTTTTGTTTTGATATTTGCAAACACCACACGAGAACAACAGAGGAGAAAAAATCAGCGCAAAATAGTAGAACGTTATCTCCTGATACTGGTTGAATATGACTGCTGCAGCAGACTCGCAGGCGGACTCTATTTGCGGGATGGACATAAGCCTACGCTCATTATTTTCAGCTTGTCAGAGACAAGGCTATCAAGGACATAATAGTTAGTGCACTTTGTGTGCGAAACCGAAAGATCTCTCTATGCCTCGCGAAATAGCACACGAAGCACATGATATGCTGAGTCGACTGAAACGCATTCCATTCAGATAGCTAGGTGGATACCAGGCTCATAATTCACTTGTATTCGCAAAACGAAATGTGAAGCAACATGTCATTGCATACTTCCATTTCCAAAGCAATGAAGGTTGCTTAAAACAACTTAACATTGTGCATATTATTGTTAATATTGTGCTATCAATGTAACTCAAACAAATAAGGCTTGTAAACAAGAGCTGGCAAAAGGGCATTATGACAACGTAAAGATCGATCAATGCTCTTAAAGTGACAGTGCACCATTTATAGGTAAAACAGCATTTCTTCAGAAATTAATGTTTAAAAACACACAGGTGTTTGAGTGTTTGAGTTATCATTTAAATGTCATTCACTCAAAGCCACTCACTTAGGGCACCGAAATGGCCAGCAGGCCACCATCTTGACATGTCTTTATTAAAGGAACCGTATGTAAAAAATGTATTTCAATTAATCATAAAATTGCCCTGATATGTCACTAGACATTAAAAAATCATGTTCATTTCAAATACTTATATCACTGACAACAGTAGTCTGGCCAGGATATTGTCATTTAAAAAGTGAAGTTGCAGCCCTCAACTGATGTTGATGTTGTCATGTTGTGTTTTGGCCTAATGCGCCACCCTCCACCTATCTACTAATCACAAAGTCAGTAGTGTTTCGTCATCCGGTTGCCAACTCTGCCAGTTTTGGCCACAATCTTACATACGGTTCCTTTAAGCTTTGATTTACAATATAGTAGGCTCTCTATTGATTTTAATGAGTAGGCCTAGGCCTTAAAGTTACAGTATTTCTATCACAATTTACCAGACTTCGACCTTTTGTCGGTTTTTAACAAAATTCTGACTATGATTGTTCCTTGTATTGCATCATGAGCACTGCGCCTATTGCATTCTACTGTTGTTAGCCTTAAGCCTAGCTCAGTCATTATGCTAAACCACATCTCCCTCCATTGGAAGAGCAAGTTGCATTGAGCGTAATAAACTGCATTTAGAATGGCAAATCCATATTTCTAGATATTTTGGTGGAAGTAACTTAAAAGTAATGCAATAGTAGTGTAATGCCTTACAATTCAGAGACAGTAATATTATAATGTAACAAATTACTTTGAAATGACAGTAATAAGTAATACATAATACATTATGATTTTGAAGTAACTTGCCCAACACTGTCGGTGAGTGAGTGAAAGAGTGAGAGAATGGAGGGAAGAAGAGAGACAAGGATGGAGAGAAGCGGCCACCGGCACTACTGCCCCATGAGGAGGAAAAGAAACACATCTCTCATTCCCCATGCCTCCATGACTCAGTTATTGGGTGAGGAGCACAGGGCTGTTTCCAGGAGTACAGCATGGAGTGGCCAGGAGGCAGAGGATGAAGAAGAGGAGGATGAGGAGTGGGGTCTTTGTCTCCTGGAGCAGACCTCAGCGAGGGGAGAACCCCCCCCCCCCCCCCCCCAACCCCTAGCCCCAGTAAGAGGCCGGAGCTCTGCACTGGGAGCCCGCTGGTCCGATTCCTGGGCAGAGAGAGGAGAGGGGTTGCCATGGAGCCCCATGCGGGTGCCCATTCCAGCGACACACTAGACGAGCTTCAAAGAGAAGAACACGAGGGCCTGGTCTGTTCCCACTGCAGGAGAGCCGGCCAGCCCAGCCCAGCCCAGCAGGAAGCACGGACCAGGGGAGCAGAGCCGCTCCATCTGCCATCAGCACAAGCTGGAAAACACTGGCCTCTGCTCCAGCTTTACAACCCACTGGGACAGGCCAGAGGAGGGACTGGAGGAGTGCCTCACACGAAACGCCAGGGTTCTGGGTCTTAAGATAAAGCCTAGACACCCAGTGCAACCTACATTTAGACACTGAAAGTTGATTTTCTTTTGTCACGTATTGCTATGTGAAGGTACAGAGGCCTAGCGGTGCATATACAGTACACAGGGGTTTTGGCTAAAGCTGGTGAGCTACCTTGCTATCAGTCAGCGCACAAGCTAACCAAATACCATCAACAGCACAGCTGCCACTGATAAAGGTCACCCACTTTGTCAACTGATATATTTTGACGATTTGGCAACGGCATACTATGATACCGTTCATAAATAATCATTTGGTTTTTCAGCTGGAGTATGGAGCTACAGTCGATAGCCTTGGCAGTTATTGAGAGTGTCAGCTGTGTTTATCTCTCCTTCACATTCCATCAAAGTGAATGTATCAATGTTATTCAAGCCATCTACAAAAACTAACTTTTAAAATGGTAAAAACTCTGCATAATGCTGCCGTAATGCTTCCATCTTATTGAGATTGAGTGCTGGTGCTCTTCCTCTGTGGTGTTTGCTTCGATATGAGTCACAAGGAGCACCGAGAGTGCCGCTCCGCATTTCCTGGATGAATCTGAGGTGTTGGATTCATTTAAATTCTAAATTAAAATGTGCGGATAAATAATTCATACCCACTAATGCTTGTAATCTGATGCCCACAGCAATGCTTTTAAATATTCATAAGTTAAATAATATGTTTTTAAAGAATCACACAATGAAAAGCGCGGCCAATCCTCCTGGTGACGGCTTATTTCTCCCTGCAGTCTAATGGATATGCTGGAATATTAAAATCAACAAGTACAAAAGTAAGAAGCTACTTCCTACACCAAATCTACTCCCTACACAGTATGGCTCCGCAGAAGGCAGGCAGGTCAAGACAGAAAAGTTCCTCTGGAAAAAAGGACGGGATTGGAAATGTCAGTCATTCTCTGTCAACTTTTTTTTTTTTTTTGTTCTCACAGCTTTTCTGAATCTTCACCAGCACTCGACTGTTTTTTTCCCCCTGGTGACTGTGGCCCTTTCAAAGTGGTGGGGTGTGATCCGTGGACAGCATATGGCCACCACAGCATATTGCCACCACAGCCTAACGTCACAACTGCAGCAAACTCCCTATTACAGACAGAGAGAGGGAGGGAGAGAGTTAGAGAGAGAGAGAGAAAATCAGAGAGAGAAAGAATCAGCCAGAAAGAGAGAATGAGTCAGAGAGAGAGATAGAGAAGGAAAGAGAAAAGTAGAGAGAGGGGGAAAGAGAATGAGAGAGAGAGAGAGAGACAGAGAGTGACATTTTTCATGGCTTCAGCTCGTGGTTAGTGTCTGCCGCCTGACATGACACTGGGGGAACTGTTTGAGGAATGACACTGGAAATGTTGCCGTCTGTGCGTTCAAACGAGCCACGGAGGAGCGAGAGAGAGAAGGCAGGCGTGAGCAGGACATGGCAGCAGAGCTACAAATCAATTTACCTTCCTCTGCGCCGCGTGGTGCCCCCCCGGTCTCACAACAAGGTTATCTGCCCCGTGCAGGAGCCTGTGATTGGCCGGACGGCTCGGCTCTCTGTGTGTTGACACTCGTCGTTCCACATGAAATAAAAGAGGTGCCTTGGAATCCAGAATCACACACACACACACACACACACACACACACACACACACACACACACAAACACACACACACACACACACAATCACACACACACACACACAATCACACACGTGGCAGATGTGTGGCCTGGCCAAGTCTTTGTTCGTCACATCAAAGAGGACAGAACAAACATCCCACACTTTGTCCGTCTTCGTCTCTACGCCACGCTTTAGAGCCTCCGCCATGCTTTATTTGATGGGAAACGAAGTCGGGACACGCGTTCAGAAGGCTATCATTTCCAGCATCATCCTCTGATGTGCTTGGGTTCGTGTGCAGCTTTCTTTAACTCTTTTGAACGTCCCCCGAGTTAGATGTTCGTCCTGCTGTCTTTCTATTTGGGGTCAGACCCTATGGGGAGAGACGGGCCAAAACAAACGGCAATCTGACACTGCTTGCTCCAGACACATGAGCTTTAATGAAACTAAAAAGTCTCCCAAATCCCTTGATGGTCATGTTGGGAGCCCCAAAATGCTGGGCGTTTAATCCCCACTCTCCAGACCCAGATCCGCCTCATGACATCCATCCTCTCGGTCTTAAGCTAATAGCCATATGCTGCGCTTTCTTTCTCTCCTCTATCACACTCATCCCACATTTGCAAGACACAGCTTAAAAAAATGACACTATGATGATGCAGATGTTTGGAGGAGATGGGGGGGGGGGCTTAGCCTCTCAGCACTGCTTGGTTATCCTGCTGCCTGCCTTTGCCTGCCTCATGGTTTGTGCTGCGAGGCTGAATTGGAGCCCTCTTGAAAAACGTGTCTAATTCTGTGATGCGGGTCCCCTTTCATGCTCGGCCCAGGGCTGTGCTGGGAGACCGGGTGCCATATGCTGCTCCAGCTGTATTGACAGTCATCCCTCGAGCTGAGAGTGCCAGCAGAGAGACAGAGAGAGAGAAAGAGGGAGGGAGAAAAAGAGAGAGAGAGAAAGAGAGAGAGAGAGGAGGTGGAGGAGGCGGAGAACTCAAAAACCTGCCAGCACAACCCACCCCCCCCCCCCCCCCGAAAAAGAGGTTGGTGTTTGACAAACGTCACCTCGACTGCCCTGCAGGACCGTGTGAAAGGCGAGCACCCGTTGGAATAAAATAAGAAAAAGAATTCTGCTGGTTTAAAGGAAATTTAAAGCCCTTTAACAGCTCAGCTGTGCCCAGAGCAGAGGCGACACAGCGTCAGGCATTTTAAAGAGCTGGCGGCCATTTAAAAATCATTTCTCCTGACGGGAGCGAGGGAGGGAGATAAAGAGAGAGAGAGACAGAAAGAGAGAAGGAAGGAAGGAAGGAAGGATGGAAATAAAAAACAACTGAAGTGGGGCACAGCAGCAGCAGGAGACCAGCTTCTTATTATGTCTAAGGAGCAAAGTGTAAAGAGCCTTTGAACGTGTGAAGCCCAAAGACACAGGGGCCTAATTAGTGGAGCCAAGTCTGGCCCCCTGCTCCAGCGGGCCGTGATGGAGGGACCCGCGTCTGGAGACAAGAGGTGTCAACCCGAATGGAGGCACCCAAGAGTGAGGAGAGCAATGTGGCTGTCATGGCGATGGCTCTTGGGGACACTGTCTGTCAGTACAATACGTCCACTCCTCCTCTCTGCCTCAGTCCGCCTTGTTATGTGTCACCAGCTGTCTCTGTGGGGATCCAGAGGCCCTGTGCTGTGTGGGTGTCCAATGCCAGAGCCAGTGGACTCTCATCTGAGGTCTGGTGGCTTAATGCTGACTGGCATGAGTCTATGCCTTATGCCATTTAGTATCAGTCTGCATGCAGTGGGCAGGCATGTAGTGGGTAGTGCTATGTTTTGTTTTATATCATTAATGACTGAAAGATTTTCTTAATATTCTGTAGCTTCCTTTCTCCTCCTTACATCACAGCTCAAATTTTAAGTTTAGCACAGTTTGCATTAGTCTAATTCAAAAAATGCCTATACGCTATGTAGGCTACACGCACTCACAGATAAAAAAATGCATTTACCATGGCGACAAGTCCTACCAGGGTTGTGCCTTTTAGCATTACTGTAACAATCCATTACGGTAACAATAACTTCGTGCACAGAGGAAATAAGCGAACAGTTACATACAAGGTGTGTGGCACCAGGATAAATGATGCCTGTTCAACAACGTTGAATTTCATCTGACATCTCAAAACGCACCCAGATAGGGCAGTCACCTGCTAATGTGAAATAGACGTTAAAATTTGCATAATCGTTGTTCTAACGCTGGGAACATGCAGATAGCATCTTTATAGTTGGCCTGCCATATAATGTGACAGACTAAGGTTAATATTTCACCAGGTCTGAGGGCTAGAGGCGAGGGTGTGTCAACCCTCTTTTTGTGTTCGTTTTCTGTTCACTAGTTTTGTGGTCCTGGTCAAAAATGACCATGTTATAAATCCATAGTAACACATATATTATAATCTAATTTTATGATAGACCTTTGTATCAACTTGTTCTATTGTATTTAACCAGTTTTGAACTTCCATTTGCTATTTATGGCCTGCAGGCCTCAATGACCTGAGCTCATGCAAGTCAGAAAAGGGAAGATTCTATTGGGGAAAGGTTCCAGTGGAGGCTGGCATAGAAGCAAAGAGGGGGAGTGAGGGTGTGTTTGTGTGTGTGTGTGTTTTAATGTACAGAAGCACACAGTCCATCTGATCAATAGGTATGTGTCTGGACCCAATTTTATACACTGACCATTTTCTCACCCATTCATTGCTAATGGCCGGTCACTTTTGACCGTGAATACACATGAAGTTAAATAAAACAATAATAATACACTAAATAGACTAAAGTTAAATAAAACACTCAAATTTTTATGAAAATGATCATTGTTTGATTGTTCATTGATGATTGTTTTGTGTGTTCAGATGCCCTGTGTTAACAAAGTCATGGAGCCTCATGGTAGTCAGAATAAGTTAACAATATTTTTGAGAGAAAATCAGTCACATTTGACCGTGAACACAACAGGAGGGTTAAGTAGCAGAAGATTAGACTATACAATGCCCTAAGGTTATTAAGGTTAGGTTAATTAAGCTAGCTCCATTAAAGCATACGTGATATTTCTCCTGTCACAAGTTCACATCCACTCTTAGCTACCGTTGCAACATTAGTTTAGAGCTATTTCCCCCCAAGAACACTACACATATGTCAGTTGTATCATGCAGATTGTATAAGAGGCAAGCAAAATAAACTATTGAAAAACAAGAATTGAAACAAAGTTCTTAATTTGTGTTTCTTCAGATTGCATTGCAGTAGACCCCATTAAGTTATCCTTAAATTGATTTTGATACTGTACTGTTTGGATGGTAGTAACAAGACATGCTTTGAATTCATTAGATTTGATAATACAAGGTTAGGGACAGATCAGTCAGCCAGAGACTTGAGACTTGACTTGGACTCTTGACAAAAGACTTGAGACTTGACTTGAACTTGCCAGTCAAAGACTTGAGACTCGACTTAGACTTGTCCTCAAAGACTTGAGACTCAACTTAGACTTCCAAAAAATAACTTGTGAGCATCTCTGACGCACACACACACACACACACACACACACACACACACACCAGAGATGGGGACTTGAGTCTGAGACTTGGACTCGAGTCACACTTAAGTCACACAAACAATGACTTCAGACTTGACTTGCGACCACCTCTAAAGACTTCAGACTTGACTCGGACTCGAGCTTCGAGACTCGTGAACAACCTGTGTTTCATGCAATTATTGCCTTTTTTTCCCATCTAAGTGTATTCATGTATTTCTATCTTATTAGGGAAAAGTATGATGAGCTGCATGCCCCCTTTGCATTAATGTGCAACGTAACGTATGCGCCATGTGCACACACTCACATTTAGAAAAAAAAAGCATTTACCATGGCGACCTACCGGAGTTGTGCCTTTTATCATTACTTTCGGTAACAATATACTTTGTGCACAGAGGAAATAAGGGAACAGCTACATGCAAGGTGTGTGGCACCAGGATAAATGATGCCTGTTCAACAACGTCGAATTTCATCTGGCATCTCAAAACGCACCCATATAGGGCAGTAACCTGCTAATGTGAAATAGACGTTAAACTTTGCATATATCATTGTGCTAATATGCTGGAAAGAGGCAGATTTCATCTTTATAGTTGGCTTCACTGGTGCCAACTTCAGGTGAACATTGTGGGGTGAGCACCTCTGACACACACACACACACAGAGAGAGAGAGAGAGAGAGAGAGAGAGAGAGAGAGAGAGAGAGAGAGAGAGAGAGAGAGAGAGAGAGAGAGCGAGTTCTTCTGTGAATTATGCAGCTAACCAATCCCTTGTGCTTGGTAAGGATGAGTCACTGTTTTAAATCCTGAACACATTGTCTTGACAAAAGTGGGAAAGAAACTTGACAGTCTTGACTAATTGGATTTTCACACCTTAATGTTTAGAATCTTAGATCCGTTGGCTGTGGGCATACACACACGAAAATATAATGTGTAGGAAAATATATATATCGGGGGTGCTGAAATCATTGCGACGGCAAAGATACATCACCTAAGTGAACTCTGGGTGCCGCTGTTGCACCCCTGTTTCGGAACTGAACTGTTGCGACTCAACCGCTGTCCATGGTCCTGAAGGAGATGCTATGGGTAGCATATCAATGATACTTGGTTCAGCTCATCCTTTTTCGCCATGAGATAATTTATTTATCTTAAATCGCTGGGATTACATTTTCATTCGTAAACAGGTCTTTTGCATTAGCACATAATTTGAATGCAGAGTTTCACAATGACAAAGAGCTCGACAGCAAAAGTAAACATCGTACTAAACCTTTAGGGGCTTCATTCGCATAGAAGGCAGACGAGTTTATCAGGTTTCAGGTGCATCTTCCCTGAACTGTAGTTCTGAAAGGACTATAGATGGCGCTGTGACAATAATTAAATGTGTGCTTCAAGATACGGGATACAGAGTGCATTCTGTCAGTCCCCCAGCAAGACATCGAGGCACACGCGTCTTAGCGGGCACCGCTGTGAGAGCTTCAACCAGGTCTTAACCGACGAGTGTCTCACTCCACCGTTCACCGTTTCTTCTATGGACTAAAGTACACTGAATGCTGTTCCTGACAGACTTCGATTTGGAGCTTTCAATCCGACGTTGCAGAACATCCCTTGGGGACATTTGCGAGTCCGTGCGCTTATAGATATATTTTGAAAAATGTTCGCCGGTTTTCATGCACAGAAATCATAGTCTGCAGTTATGGTCTTGTGCGACTGTGGCACGAGTTTAGGCGCAGAATTGTAAAAAGACCGCTATAAATGTCAGATTGATCAGAAGTCATTTTTTTCAGACAGTTGTCACATCGAGTTGAGTGGCGGAGATTCTAACATATGGATATAAACAAGCAAACAGTTTTTTAACCTCGCGCCGGATTATTACGTTTTCTCGGCGGACCGTTAGGCGAGCACAACATGAGCGTGTATCGGAGCCTCTGCCCTCTTTACGATCTGAGGTTCATCATGTCAGGGGTCGTTAGTCCAGCTGCGCGTTTTGGAAAAGGATTGCTGTGAACTCAGACGGTTGAATAATGGTGAGAAGATGCCTTGTGACGTTCAAACCGTTCAGGTGAGTGAGTGTTAGGATCTGTTGCACTAGTGTTTTTTCTTCATCTTGAGCAAGTAGCTTACCAATGCCTGCTGGTAATGTGCGCTAAATGTATTCTATGAATAATACACATGTGATATACGAAGTGCGTTCTGTCTAATTAAGCCCGAAGTGCTCGTTCTGTGACTAATAGCAATTGCATGTTAAGTAATGTGATTTTCACTTCATATTAGTGTGAGCACTGATGACTAGCGTATGATAAACTCAACCCGAAAGGTAATATATGTATATGAACATAATGTCTCTGTCATGGTGTAAACTGTTTGGCGGCGTCCCTTTCAGGGAAGTAAAGTTAGTTTAGATCTAGCGTTATCTTGTGTAAAGCAATGTTAGTTTACAAACCTATGTGGATTTATATTTTACCTTATTTATGCGTGCACAGTAAAAATGTGAGAACATACAGTGCACATACATTTTGAGAAACAGTGATGGAGTCAAATTATAGGGGGCCTGCTGTGTGGTAGGAAATGGGCGTGTGAATAGATGCTATGTTCAAGCGTAAGCAAGGTTATGAGCGAAACGACTAAAAATACTGCACATTTGTCAACAAACAAATTAGATGCCGTGTGGCTCCCATGCGTCCCTGCGGTGCTGAATTGTGAGTGGAGTGGCGCGCACGCGCCAGCCTGCCTGCCATCAATCTTCAAACTTCCCTCTGACAGTGCGTCTTTCCTGCCTCTCCTCGTAGTGTCGCACATTCTCTATATACTGCACACATGCTATCATATCTCATGAGCGAATATGGCAACTTTGCTTAATGAGGGGAAAGGACTTCGACAGATGTTGCCTCAATACAATACGGTCTGATGACCACAACGCTCATTGCGCGCTGACCCAACATGGACCTTTAGAGCAGCTGCTCCCCGGTTGGTAGGCTCGCTGCAAATGTTAACTTTTGTGAGTGGTTATGTCACATCCAAATGATGAGCTTATTTCCCCTCTGGTTACCTAAATACTCCGACTTCGAATGCGTGAAATCCACCGTGAAGTCATAGCAATCAAGCAATGTATGATGCTCAAGGGCTCTTATATAATCACCTCAAAATCCTCGTTTTGATGCCATGACTTGTCTACCTGTAATCTATAATCACGCGCCAACTGGGCCACGAGCCAGTCACTAGCCTCGAGGGAGTTCCTCGAGGACCTCCCGGAGCTCGCTCTAGTTTGTAGCAATCATCATCAAGCCATGGCACAATCTGATATCGGTGCACGTGTAAAGCCAATTAACAGATATCTGATCTCTCCCTCTGATCCAATTAAGAGACCAAAGCATTTACTTTAAACCCTGTAATTAGAGAGAGCCTGGCAGAACACATAATCCCCTCCTCTCACCCACGGAAAGGCTTTGAAAATGGATAAATGATAACGATTGAGGATATGGCCTTAGTCTGATACCACAGTGTCATGTCATCACCGCTTTGATCTCCATGTTAAATGCTGAGTGAGCAGAAGTTGAGCACGTAAACTTGTGAGCCTTGAACACTAGATGGACTACCATCAGTCAGTCGTTACATCATATCAGAGTTCACTTTCACTATATGTTCTTGACGATTCGGCATAAACCTTTCCAGTCACCAGATGGTCATACTTCACAGGCTAATCCCACATTTTGCCTCAATTTTACGTCTCCGGATGAAAATGTGTTCAGATCAGAGACAGATTGATTTTTTTTTAGCAGATTGGAAATCGACATGAGCAGATGGTTTGAAATTATCCGGGTTTAACGACAGAAAACTTCTATCTGAAAGTGTTTTAGTTTTCAAAGTTAATCTAGATTTTCTTGCACTAAACAGCCTCTTCAGCCCATATTGGGGTTTTGATTGGGCAGTGCATCTGCCATTCTAAAACTTAGTAGTAAAGAGATGGCTTTCAGTCAATTAAAGAATTGTTGCTATCCTGCCATATGCTGTTAGCCTGTCCTGTATTGGAAGGCAGGCTAATGTGACCTGCCTTTACATTAGTAAAGGTAGAAATGATAATCCTATAATACTTGTGCTGGGACAATAGATAGCATGCAAGACGTCTTTGTGGCTCACTCAGAAGTATGCTAACATTTTTATAGCATTTTAAGAGCCTTTGCCTTAGGGGAGAGCAGGGTAAGATGAGCCATTTTTTACATTTTTAATCATTCTGACTTGTCAAAGAGGTTTTGTTTTGTAATTTACACCAAACAAAATGTTAAAGTATTATATTACCTCTATAATCAACACATCTTAGATATCTTATATGGTTAAAGAGATATACTTTCTAAAAAAAGTTGGTCTTGTGGTTCAATTTACCACATGTGTGGGGTAAGATGAGCCTATGTGTGGGGTAAGTTGAGCCAACACAAAGATTTCATGTAAAACAATTAGATTTTCTTTAAACAATAATTTAATTTCTACAAACACCAACATTTAATGGTGAATTTGCCAAATAGATTCAATGGAAAATTTGCCAAGACATGTTTAGCCTAGGCCTATAACTGTTTACCTTTAAATTCACCCCTTTAATTCACATAAATAAGTCTGATTAATTTGCTGCCTAGTCTCTTTAGCTCTTAGTAACACTGAGGAACCATGAAGAACGAGGTCACAAAATAAAGGCAAACTTAAAAATCTTACAGATTCAATAGAAGTACTAATTAGCTGGCTCAACGTACCCTAGCCCTGGTGGCTCATCTTACCCCACAACCACCATTTTGAAAGAAAATGCTTCTCACAACAATCTAAGTTAACATTCATGATTTTGTTTTGCCTTCACATCATAGCTTAAAAGAGCACCAATTGAGGTGTATTGCATTTGAATGTTGTTCTATTCGCGTTTTCTCTAAATCACCCTAACTCTGGACATGAATGAAATCCATTTGGAGAGCAAAAAAATCTTATTTTTACACATATATATTTTACCACGGTTGCACATTTGCCATATGCTGTGCCTTTCCACATATTGTAAAGAATGATCCCCTCTTCCTTAAAATGCTGTCACATAATAACATTTGTTTATGGTTTTCTAAAAAAAGGGGTGGCTCATCTTACCCCATGCCCATCTTACCCAGTTCTTCCCTACCTGCAGATCTTGTACACCACCTGAAAACATTCACCTATAGAAGGATATTTAGAGGGACACTTCCATAAAATACAACTTGTACATCTTACTGTTGCTTCAATCAATCCTATTCACCAGCTTATCTCAGGACACTACAATTGGACAGTAAACCAACTCCAAAACAACCAAAAAGAACAGCAAATGAGATCTTTTGTGTCGCCCAGAGAAAAGAGATCTCCAGATCTGTCCAAACATGTCAGTTCTGGAAAATTCTCTGGCTGCATTATTTGAGAGAAACACAGCACATGCATAATTCAGTCTGTCTCCTTTCCCTTAGTGAGGGTTTTAGTCCTCCAACGCCGCTAGTTTGTTATATGGAAACACAAGTGGCAGTCCCCACTATCAGAGATAAACAAGTGCGCTTGTCAATGGGTTTTGATGTAGGAGATGGGGATGGAAAGGGAGAGAGAGAAGCAAGCAATTCCTCACGGCTCACTAAAAGCAGCCTGCTCAGGGGCTCCGGTGAATGCATTTGTGCGTCAGTCTCAGGCTAGCAAAAAGAAACAAAAGAATGGACCACATTCACTTCTTCTTTTAGGGACACGATGTTTGTCAGGTGCATTTACCAGCACTGGGGCTTGTTTACTTCTCCTCACTCCTTTTCTTCTCCCCCAACTGTTTCTGTGAGTCAGTGAATGACAAACCTGTGTACAGAGTACATGTCCACTAGACACTAAATGCTAACCCTTCAGTTGTCTTACTCTCTCTATCTCTCCCTCTATCTCTCTCTCTCTATCTCTCTTTCTTTCTCTACTCAGCTTCATATTATGCTACACTGACACTGAAGTCTAATGTTTTCACCTATTTTCCTTCCCTCTGCTTTTCTTTGTTTCCCCCCTGTTTTAACCCCTTGCTCCCTCTTGTCTCTTCGTCCCTTCCTCCGTCATTTTCTCTCTCCATCCTCCGCTCCCTCCCTCCCTCCCTCTTTCTCTGTCTCTCCCTCCCTCTGTCTCTCCAGGATCTTCGTGGTGGGGATCGGTTTCTTCAGTCTGTGCTTCCTAATGACGTCCCTCGGTGGCCAGTTTTCGGCCAAGCGGCTTGGGGACTCGCCCTTCACCATGAGAACAGAAGGTAGCGGAGCGCTGGTGCATGTGCTGTGTGTGTGTGTGTGTGTGTGTGTGTGTGTGTGTGTGTGTGTGTGTGTGATGGTTCCCATGCTTTGTAGCACATGAACACACAAGACCTGATGTCGTTACAAAGCAACACAGCTCTGGGTGGAGGCAGAGCAAAGGGAGAAGAAGGGAGGGAAGAGGAATAGATTATAAATGGAACACTATTTGTAAGGAATAGATTATAAATGGAACACTATTTGTAAGGAATAGATTATAAATGGAACACTATATGTAAGGAATATATTATAAATTGAACACTATATGTAACATATAACATATGTTACATAATAACATATGTACAGAAGCACTCTCCACATAGATTGGCACCCCTGGTAAAGATTTTTATCCTGGAAAAGTCCAACCTTGAAAAGAAGCACATTTATTCCGAGAAGGAAAAAATCTTCACAAAGAGATAGTTATTTTAAAACAAAATAATGCCACGGTAATGAAGACAATGGTTTACTGGTGGAGGGTGCTGTATATTTTAGCAACATTCATATATTTACACAACAACATATGCATATTATAGCGTAGACAGGCTACAGCCTGATGATCCTGCAGAGAGGAGAGTGCATAAGAAGTCACGGAAAAGCCGGGCAGGAGCAGCGGGCAGCGGAGAGGCATGCGCTCCCTCCCTCTGTATGTGGACCTCCCTCCTGCTGAGCGCTCGGTGCTGGCTGTGAGCAGACATAAAGAGAGGGTCCTCCCCGCTGGGCGCAGCCCTCTCATTAAGACTGGACGATGCTCCGCGGATCTCCCGCTGCGTGCCCACCCAGGGCTAAATAGCAGCGTTGGCGGCAGCGTTGGCAGCGACCTCGTGATGGTGGCGGTGGCGATGCTGATCGGGCTGAGGTCACTTCCATTTAGAGGTCACTGGGTTTCATACACTTAGAGAGCAAGAGTGCTGGAAATGGCCCTTTCTCTTGCTTGGGCAGGACATAGGTAATGTACTGAGAGGCTCAAGCCACAGTGTCACAGCCATTAAGGGTCTCTCAGCCAAAGTGGTCGTCTTCCTGTTATACTGTACTGTGGTTATACTGTGTGTTGTGCTGGTGGCCTGTGCTTTGTGGCCAATTATGCTTCACTACAGTATGTGTGTGGTGATGGTGTTTCACTGCTGTTGTTGTGCAATTGGTCTAAGGTGGGATGCATTTGGCTTGTGGGATGCATTTGGCTTGTGATTCTGGTGAGTTCCTATCCTAGTCATATGCCCCTGTGTATCCTAGTATGTGTGTGTGTGTGTGTGTGTGCTTGTGTGTCTGTGTGTGTGCGTGTGCGTGTGTGTGTGTGTGTGCAGGGGTGAGTGTTTACTCCGGAGGCTCTGTCGACGAGCCTTTGGTCAACTGATTTCTTCCCGGGAAGAAATCTCATTATCAAGTCAGTGGCAGGGGTCGTCCAGTGTCACATGGTGACGTCCGGCCGGCGCACTGCTCCACGGCGGTCATCTCTCGTCGGCTCAGCGCAGGCTGAATTTGAACAGCTCCTCCGCAGTCTGGCTCTGGGTCGTCCCATTTACTGCCTATGAGAGACTCGAGACCAGTCCATTACCGGTCAGATCCAGCAGAGAAACACCAAAGTGGAGAGATAAGCTCCTGGCATAATGCAGGCTGTGCGTTTGGCCATTTTGTGTTCACGAGCTGAAGTGGAACACAGGCATGTGGAGTTGGGCTTTGTGTGGGTCTGCCATTACCTGGGAGAGCCTAAGTGGCCCACTCTGTTATTTTGCTTTGCAGTGGTTCACCACCATTTTCTGGTTTCTTATATTTCTCTAAGTGTCTGTAAGTGAGTAAGTGTGAGAGCATTTACCTCAGAACCTGTACTTAGTGATGTCTATACGGTATGTGTGTGTGTGTGTTTGTGTGTGTGTGTTTGTGTGTGTGTGTGTGTTACATACATTATAGGGTTCTATCTACGTTCTGAGTAGTTCTGAGATATTGAGCTTCAAAGTCTTAGAATTCCATAGACTTATACTGATAAGTGGAACAAACCTCTTCAGATATAATGTCCAATGCATACAACTACAAGAAACACCTCACCTCATCATCTTAAGGTGTCACAGAATAAGAATATGTAAATAACTCAATTTTGACAAAAATGTAAGATAGAACCTTATTATTCTAAGGGGACGATATTGCAAACCTCTTGTGTTGGCTCGTAATCAGAATGCTGTGAAGGAGATAAGTGATGGCATCCTCCACACCCACTTTCTCCCGGTATGCAAACTGTAGCAGGTCTATTGCATGGCATACCTGGGGTCTGAGTATCGTGTGATGTTAGAGTGACAGGCCTGAAGTCATTAAGCTCTCTTGGGTATGTGTGTATGTGTGTGTGTGTGAGAGAGAGAGAGAGAGAGAGAGAGAGAGAGAGAGAGAGAGAGAGAGAGAGAGAGAGAGAGAGAGAGAAAGAGAGAGAGAGAGAGAGAGAGAGAAAGAGAGAAAGCTTGTAGATTTATTTTTGTTCGGATATGGTGTGTCTGTGTGTCTGTAAGTGAACTGTGAAGTGTCACTGAATGTGAAGTATGTGTGAGAGTTTGTAGACCTGCATAACCTGAGTATACAATATGCATAGTCATACAAGTGTGCACTTATATGAGTAGCTAATGGTGTATTAACTCTTAATAACTGTGTTATTATAAGAGAATATTCTTGATATGAACAGGGAAGCAAAATTGTAACTATTAACAGGGAAACAAAATTGCTTATAAAACAGTTCAAAGTTATCAGGCAAAACCGAAATTACACAAGTTCCCCAGGCAATTTCTCTGTTTTCTTGTGTCTAGCACAGAGCCCAGGCCTTATTAACCCCAGTCAGAGTCAGGGCCTGAGTTGTCTGGGAACATGAGTGCTCTGTAGACCTACATAACCTGAGTATACAATATGTATGTGAAGTGTGTGTGTGTGTGTGTGTGTGTGTGTGTGTGTGTGTGTGTGTGTGTGTGTGTGTGTTAAGAGACAGACAGACAGACAGACAGAGAGTGTGTGTATATGTGTGTGTGTGTGTGTGTGTGTGTGTGTGTGTGTGTGTGTGTGTGTGTGTGTGTGTGTTAAGAGACAGACAGACAGGCAGACAGAGTGGGTGTGTGTGTGTGTGTGTGTGTGTGTGTGTGTGTGTGTGTGTGTGTGTGTGTGTGTGTGTGTGTGTGTCTGTGTGTGTGTCTGTGTGTGTGTCTGTGTGTTTTTGTGTCCTTCTCTCTGTCTTCACTCTTGATTAATTACTCACTCAGGTGGTGCAGTCCAAAGGGATGTCTGAGTTGAGCTCATTAAGAACTAAGTGAGGTGTCCGTCTCTAGAAAGCACCAGAGGTAAAACAGCAGGACCGTGTGTGTGTGTGTGTGTGTGTGTGTGTGTGTGTGTGTGTGTTGTGGTTATGATGTAGTATCTGGTAGTTTTCTTCACATCTTTACAGGTCACACATCTTCTATTTATGTGTATGTTGTGATATGATTGAGTATTACTTTGTCATGTTATGGGTAACACATGATGTGCTTTTACAATGTGTACATACAGTATTTCAATGGTAGCATGTGTTTGCCTATCTGCTTGTTTTGTCTCTGTGTGTGTGTGTGTGTGTGTGTGTGTGTGTGTGTGTGTGTGTGTGTGTGTGTGTGCATGTGCATGTGTGTGTGTGTGTGTGCACGTGTGTGTGTGTGTGTGTGTGTGTGTGTGCATGTAGGGATGTGCATGTGTGTGTGTTGGCACAGTAGTAAATTGGCAGGAGCTGTGTGTTTAATGGGCCATCATTAGAAATATGGGACAGGAGCCGGGCCGCAGACCCACAGACTGTGTGGCGAGTCCATCTGCTCACCCCTCCTCCCTGTCTGTACCAACGACTGTGCTGCACTACAATCAGTCTCTCCAGGGTTTTGTTCGCCTTTTTTGAGATTGTTGCGGCTTAAAATGCCTGATTTATAATTTTTTTCTAAAAAATTGCGATGAAAGTTGCAGTGGTTTTAGGCGTTTGTTGCAAAGGAATTGCGGGAGGAAGGGAAAATTGCAAAATAGTTGTGATTTAAAAAAAATAAAAAAGACTAAGATTAGTAAGACCAAGATCACACTGATCATCTTAATATCCTTATTAAAAATAATAAGAAAAGTAAAGGATTTAGTAATTTCAATTGAATGAATTGAATAATTGAATGCCTGTCACTATAAAGATGTGAGAGTAGCCTAGTTACATTTCTGAGTGGATTGGAAGGCTTGCATCTCACTGTTTTCGTTTAAGAGTGGAAATTACTTTTTACATTTACTATGTCATTACTATGTCATTAGTTAAAATAAATGTTAAATGTTAATAACTCAAATGAAATTTTTCTTGGATCATATAAGAGATAAGTGTCTTGCAATGTTATTCATTTCTATGATTTTGGTAAGCACTACACAAACTACAAGCAAACATGACATGAACTAACAAGGATGTAAAAGTTTGCCAATGGGTTGCATTGCCTATTCAAATGTCAGTTAACCCAAAGAAGGCCTACATTAACTTACTTTCATAGCCTAGGCAGGTAAGCAACACCAATCATCAATCTATATTCTGTGCGAGGGACTATTGTGGAAAATTCACAGGGAAACTACAGGCGCGCGGGAACCTATTTTTGACCAGGGGTGCTGAATAACAAAAATACTGGATGTATTAACCCTTAATAACTGTGTTATTAGAAGAGAAGATTCTGCAGGGAACAGGGAAACAAAATTGTAATGCTTATAAAACAGTTCAAAGTTATCAGGCAAACCGACATTACTAATTATACTTATTATTAAGTTCCCCAGGCAATTTCTCTGTTTTCTTCGGCTGGAGTCTCGCACAGAGCTCAGGCCTTATTAGCCTGAGTTGTCTGGGGGCATGAGTGCGCACATTAGAGCTGAAATCTGTTAAATAACTTAATGTTGGCTAAACATAGCCAGCGACTCGTTGACACCCATCATAACCCTTTCTTAATCATTCCCGCCCGCGTCCTTCTTACCACACCCCCCCTCTCCTTCCATCGCTGTTTAGAGCGCCGTTCCAATTTTCGACTGAATGCAAATGCGGAGGCTCCCCCACATTTCCTCGCTAACGCTTCTTCTTTTTTGTTGTTTCGGTGCGGGCGGTCTTAATCGCTGTGTAATTGCTAAGTCCATAACAGAGGCCAGAGCCACAGACAGAATAGCAGAGCAGAGTTCCGCCGGACCTGGAATACATATTAATGGCATCGGGTGTGAACTGCTGATACCAGAGGTTTTTATTGTTTGGAGGCTGAAGTGATTTGCCTCGCAGGAAATTGCAAGTATTGTGTGGGTGTCTGACACAGAGAAAAGGTGTGTTGGTGTATGTTTGGGTGTCTGTGTAGGTGCGTGTGTGTGTGTGTGTGTGTGTGTGTATGTGTGTGTGTGTATGTGTGTGTGTGTGTGTGTGTGTGTATGTGTGTGTGTGTATGTGTGTGTGTGTGTGTGTGTGTGTGTGTGTGTGTGTGTGTGTGTGTGTTGGTGGTGTTGTTGAAGTGCCTGTGTGGCCCGAGGGCGGGAAATTGAGGAGGCCCATGTGAACGACACCTTCCCTCTGCATTACGATTCATCTCGTTTAGTCTCTTTTTTTTGTTTGTTTGGTGTTCTCCTGGTATCTGTCTCCAGGTAAACACACAGACAGGGCTAACGAGGCTCCATATGTCAACATGGCACGGCTCCGGAGTCGCCCGCGTCTAAATGACCACCTTCCTTGTCAACTCCCCCGTCTCCACAAATGAGCAGAGATGTGGTGACTCCATCAAAGAGAGAACTCTGCCCTCCAGGATCGGTTTATTCTGGTAATGGGGTTGGCTCTCGACACCAGAGCAGAAATACAACCTCACCAGGGAGGCATTCACGCTGGTTAAGATCCAGTGTGCTGATCACTAGCTCCCCTGAGGTCGACCGTGAGGATGAGGAAATGATCTTTCTTTCTTTCTTTCTCTCTCTCCCTTTCTCTCTGTCTGTTTTTATTTCTCTCTCTCTCTCTCTAATTCTCTTTCTTCTCCTCAAATGTAGTAACTCCATTCATACATTACAGAGGCAGTCCCTATAGTAATTATCCCTCTTTAGCTAAGGAGTCCGTGGAGGACCAAACAGTGCCAAAACAGCATTTGCTGTGCTCCATTGTTGCAGATGTGTTGAGTGTGATGAGAAACAGTGATTAATGAGAAACAGTGATTAATGAGAAACAGTGATTAATGAGAAACAGTGATTAATTACGTCCCTCTTTGTTCCTCCATTCAAGAGAGCTCTAGTTATTTTTTAGATAGCAAAAAGCTGATTGAGCTGTTTTCACAATTAGTTTAGCGTAATGATGTATAATATATATATATATATATATATAGGTTATATAGGTATATATAATAAACATTACAGGAACTGTTAAAATATGGAAAGCCTCAAGCAATCTGAGATTCAAAAATGTAAATTTTTTCATTGTCAGTTTACTGCTTTCTCTCTCTTGTGTGTGAGAGACGGCAAAGTACTGTAGAGCAAACACACGGGTGCGTTTCCGAAAAGCATAGTTGCTAGCAACCAGCAAAGTTGCTAACTATGCTTTTGGGAGACGCACCCCTGATTAATGTGCACTCATACCAATGAAACGATGAAAAAGGTGAAACATCTTTATTGAATGGTTTTACTAAAGCACTATAGATAATTGTCACACATACATCTTTCCCATTTTTGCAGTTGTTAATTCAGACATTAAATATCATATTAAGAAATCCTTGCACATACTTGTACGTGCAATCATTGAAGCTACCACATCGCATACTAACACAATACCAAAGAGAGTTATGGCATTATTTCCATATTGTGTGCTTGGTTAGACAGCTCTTTGTAGTGACAACCACACGGCATGACTGTTGGACCTGAATGACCCCTATCATCTGAATGTGTTCATTAGAGAACAAACACAAACAGCAGTATACGGTAATGAGTTGGATCATAATCTGATGCTGTCATATATTTGCAGTTGTCATCACATAGATCAAATCATATGAAAAAGCATATCAGAGTAAATGTTTGTCTTGTCCAGACAGACACTAATCAGGAAATAGAAGTCAGCATCAAGCCAGTCGTGCACAATCGTGATAATTCCAGAATAAATCTGAAGTGTTGAGCGAGATGCTTTATCCGCCGCTGGTATTCCTCCAGGAGCGTCCTCGTCCTTGTCCTCACCGCCACTGCCGCCATGACCGTCTCCATTACCCTTGTCATCCCCCAGAGAGCTGCGTGGAGGGCTTTTGTGCACGGCTCCGGAGACTCGGGGCTCTTTCCTGGTCTAAGCCGTCCGCCTTCCGCGCCATGCCACGCTCCATGCCACGCTGGCCGGGGCGATGAGAGGGGCTTAGTGGTTACAGTCCGTGGCAGCGCTTTAGAACTGGAGCACATTTTAACCCACAGGTGAAGTGCCCCCCCCCACGCCCCCTGAGATTGGGGCCGCTGGATCGGTGCTATAGGAGATGCTGAGAGGAAGATAGGAGCGCTGAGATATGAGAGCTTTATGGCCCCTAGCACACACACAGGCATACTTAACACTCACATTCTCTCTCTCTCTCTCTCTTAAACACACACACACACAGGCATACTTAACACTCACATTCTCTCTCTCTCTCTCTCTTAAACACACACACACACACAGGCATACTTAAAGGAATTATCCGGAGTAAAATTTAGATCGATTTACGGATGATTGGGGGTACATACGTTGAGTTGACATCAAAATCATGTCATTCGGATGTGTTTTGAGAAAGTTCGATTGTACCGTTTTCAGGTCACAACTCGTAGCCTGGAAATGAGCAGGGCATTTCAATTTCGCCACTACAAAACGCTATTTTTATACCTCTTCTACAGTTCCAAACAACATAACACTTACGTGGTAGTGAGTAGAGGGTTCCTAAAGCCAAACCGAAGTATCCCGAGGTCTTTATGTGGTCGAATAGAGAGTCCAGAATGAATTTCATCAAGCCAGTACCTTTCCGGAAATGTTGCCATCTTTGCTGTAGGAGTCTTATTGCTGAGTGTGTTGTAACACGCTCTGGAAATTCACAATTTCGTCGCCGTTTAAAAAAAAAACAAAACATAGTCCAGTCCATACAACTTCATTTCAATTTCGAAAGAAATACTGGACTATGTTTTTTTTTTTTTTTAAACGGCGACGCAATTGTGAATTTCTCAGCAAAGATGGCAACATTTCCAGAAAGGTACTGGCTTGATGAAATTCATTCTGGACTCTCTATTCAACCACATAAAGACCTCGGGATACTTTGGTTTGGCTTTAGGGACCCTCTACTCACTACCACGTAAGTGTTATGTTGTTTGGAACTGTAGAAGAGGTATAAAAATAGCGTTTTATAGCGGCGAAATTGAAATGCCCTGCTCACTTCCAGGCTACGGGTTGTGACTGAAAACGGTACAATCGACCTTTCTCAAAACACATCCGAATGACATGATTTTGATGTCAACTCAACGTATGTACCCCCAATCATCCGTAAATCGATCTAAAGTGCATTTTACTCCGGATAATTCCTTTAACACTCACATTCTCTCTCTCTCTCTCTCTTAAACACACACACACACAGGCATACTTAACACTCACATTCTCTCTCTCTCTCTCTTAAACACACACACACACAGGCATACTTAACACTCACATTCTCTCTCTCTCTCTCTTAAACACACACACACACAGGCATACTTAACACTCACATTCTGTCTCTCTCTCTCTCTCTTAAACACACATACACACAGGCATACTTAACACTCACATTCTCTCTCTCTCTCTCTCTCTCTCTCTCTCTCTCTCTCTCTTAAACACACATACACACAGGCATACTTAACACTCACATTCTCTCTCTCTCTCTCTCTCTTAAACACACATACACACAGGCATACTTAACACTCACATTCTGGCAGTCTCATCTAGGATATAACACAGGTTGAAGTCAACGTCAAGTTGGTTCTATTTAGGGAGGTGAATGTGTGTAAACATCTGTAGATGACTCAGAAATGACATCGGAAGACAAGGAGTGAATAGTGGCAAGAGGCAAGCCGAAGTCTGCTGACAAGGGCCCGACGGTAATTGTAAAGCAATTTACAAAAGATTCACTGAACAAAAATGCTGATGTGGTACATGAAACTTTAGCTAAAAATGTGGACAATGCAATGCAATCAAGCATTTTGGACGATATATTGTCACAAGCTGGCAGAATAGGCAACAGGCCGATGTGCGTTTTATTTGGAGACTGTTTTGCGCGACAGAGACTGAGTTTGCTGCTGATATTCTGGGGATAGGCCTAGCCAATGTACGACTTTAGCCTTTTAATATATTTGCTGCATTAGATCAGTCTTTCTAGAACAGGCAAGGGCTTTCTAGCCTCACGTCAGCAGCGCTGCATCACCCATAGGCTATAGCCTACATGTACATTAAAACAACCAGGGTGCGGTTTTGAAAATTGGTCAACAAACTTTGGTGCTGATGGATGGCTGATGGATGATAAGTTTTGCTATGCAGTTATGGTTGAAATAATAGCCCATCAGCGCATTTCTAGTGTGTGTGCCTCTTTTGTGTGTACTTTTTTGTGTTTAACTAGGTGGCGCTATACATGAAATGAGTGGTTATGGAATGGGTTGACATGGCCCCTTGAGATCAACATACAAAAAAAAATGGTCCTCCTAAACCCTACTGTTTTCGAGATATTCACAGAAAACTGTGTCTGCCCTACCTTCCAGTCCAGCGGGGGGGCTACAGATCAAAACGAAAAACGATGGTTCCATGCTATCCATGTGGGGTTAAATGCCCACCAAGTTTCGTGTACCCCGGTCCTTCAGTGCCCCGGGAATCATTGACAGAAATTTGGGCATGCGAAAAAAAAAATAAAAAAAAAATAAAATCTGACTAAACCTATATGACCGCCGCTTCGCTGCGCGGCGGTCATAATAATAGCCCATCAGCGCATCTCTAGTGTGTGTGCCTCTCTCTCGCTCAGAGGGGAGGGAGAGGCTGAGGGTCGATCCAGCATGGATTCTAAACTCTGTGGTGGATAGGATCTACAATTAGGTGTTAATAATATTACCATGCTAGGTCGAAGTACTCCCAAGTGCTATTGCGCCACACATTGTAGTTCTCCTGTTTATTCGCTTGGAAAATCGCCACGTTTCATGTTGTGTGACGTACACATTTTTATCAACTACTCGTGCAACTGTATTTAAGTAGGGAAAATGTGGAGGTGTTTGATTACTGCTATGTTCCTCTCTCTACGGCCACGGCAGAGCCCGCTAGCATAGCAACATGCTAACACATTCGCGCCGCGCGACAGAGCGTTTGAGTGCACCTACCGGCGCGGGAGAGGTATGACTCAACTTGTGAAAGTTAAGGTAAGAACATATATTACTACTGATTTTGGGTGGCGGCTCTCTCACACACAAAAGCAGTCTACGATGATGCCAAGGCAAAATCTCCCCCCCCCCCTCTCTCCTTCTGTCCACACAGTTATACATATAAAGACACACAATTATTCTGAACTGGAGAAAGCAGGGGATTTCATTTGCAATCATCAAAATACAGCATACCCTTCCAGAACACATACACGAACACACACACACACATACACACAGTCACACACACACACACTCACACTCATACTCACACTCTCTCTCACATACACACACACACACACACAGTTTCTCCCTTCACGACACAAAGTAATTTCTGGGCACACAGCCGTTGGCTGTTCGCTCCCTTGTTTTGCATGACCGTCTCTGGGCAGAGGTCGGCGCGGTCGGCGCGGTCACTGCGGTCGGCGCTGGTGTAAGTGGCAGCAGTAATCATCATCTTGGTACGACACAGCACGGCTGAGCTATTCGTTTATGTCCTGACACCCGTGACCCCCCCCCCCCCTTCTTCAGGGTGGCAAATGAAAAATGAAGCCTCTCAAATGTGCTCAAATATACACCCCACCCACCCACGACAAAAGTCAGCCAGCCGATTATCCCAATTCTGGATTCTCCCCTTCACTGCTTCTTGACAAAGATTGCAGCAGTCTTCTCCCAGTTTAAAGGCAACGCTTCGCTCTTGGCTGTTGTTGTGGCGCAATGGCCATCAGGATGATGAAGGTATTTCTCCTTTAGGACCTTGCACAAGCTGAAATGGCAGCACCTTGTCATTTTTGATCTCCTGCTCACATTTTTCAGTGCCCGTGTTAGACCTTTGCAAACGACAGCAATGCCCTCAAGTCGCTGTTCTCCTCTTCTTAAGCGTCCTCACAGAGAGAGGGCCCTTTTACATTTCACAAACACTGTCCGTGTGATTCTCTGTGCTCCTCTTCTTAAGCGTCCTCACAGAGACAGGTCCCTTTTACATTTCACAAACACTGTCCGTTAGGGTGCATCAAAAAACAAAATTTTTGAATTTTGATATGGCTGGGTGCTAAAAGTGTTCCAATATATGTAGAAACAACACATGCAAAATATTTTTCCAGTACATTATGATTTAGGGGTGCCACCGCACATCTGTTTTTGTTGGATAAAGTGGTTAACAGTGCTCAATGGTCGCCATGGAGATCTGAGGTAAACAATACTACAGCTCAAGAAAACTGAGGTGATCTTTCTGTTTGAGGTGATCTTGAACTGTGTTGGATGTGTTATTACATATTACTATCATATCTGTAGTTGTTTCCCCGCCCCCTCTGCAAAGCTAAGTGCGTGCCCACAGCTGAACCACAAGCGCAGTTGAATAGTTAACCAATTGCGACATTAAAAAGAAAAAAACTTTAGCGATCATACATGACGATAAGATGTCAACGAGCAGCGACATACAGAGTAGGCCTAATAGTTCTACTAATCTACTTAAAAATACTTAGCACAATGAAGAAAACTGATGCTCTGAATACTTATTCAGCTGTCTCTAAAAGTTTCTCTAATTGACTCATTCAACCGCGATTTTGATTACACCTGCTTTTAACAGGCGCAAGTTTTTCACCGCAAAACAGACATGCGCTGTTTTCATACATATGGCGGAATACCTAATCAATGCTATTAGCACTTGTCGTCTCCTGTGTTTGTGCGATACTCCCACTTTCTCCTGACCCTCCTATGAATGCATATGCATGACACGGAAAAGCGCTAATAGCCATTTGCAGCTCCCACAACAGGCAGTCTACGCTTTTTCCTCAGTGCGGCCTGTTTGTACATACCTCGCCATGCTTTTACGTGCACTTTGCGAATGAAATATGCCTGATGTGGGCACAAAAACATACATCTGGCCCTGTCTCTCCTTTTTTCATCCGCTTTCTCTGGGTGTGTCTTGCTTCTCTCCATTGCATCCCTTATTCTCTCTCTCTCTATTTATCTCTTTGGCTGTGGAGAACATGTGTGTGTGTGTGTGTGTGTGTGTGTGTGTGTGTGTGTATGTGTGTATGTCTGTGTGTGTGTGTGTGTTTGTGTGTGTGTATTTGTGTGTGTGTGTGTGTCTCTGTGTGTGTGTGTGTGTCTGTGTATGTCTGTGTGTGTGTGTGTGCGTGTGTCTGTGTGTGTCTGCGTGTGTCTGTGTGTGTGTCTTTGTGTGTATGTCTCGCTCTGTGTGTGTGTCTGTCTGTGTCTGTATGTGTGTGTCTGTCTGTGTCTGTATGTGTGTGTGTGTATGTGTGTGTGTATGTTTGTGTGTGTGTGTGCGTGTGTCTGTGTGTGTGTCTTTGTGTGTATGTCTCGCTCTGTGTGTGTGTCTGTCTGTGTCTGTATGTGTGTGTGTGTGCATGTGTCTGTGTGTGTCTGTGTCTTTGTGTGTATGTATCACTCTGTGTGTGTGTCTGTGTGTGTGTGTGTGTGTGTGTGTGTGTGTGTGTGTGTGTGTGTCTGTGTGTGTGTCTGTGTGTGTCTGTGTCTTTGTGTGTATGTCTCTCTCTCTCTGTGTGTCTGTCTGTGTCTGTCTGTGTGTGTGTGTGTGTGTCTGTGTCTGTATGTGTGTGTATGTGTGTGTGTGTGTGTGTGTGTGTGTCTGTGTGTGTGTCTGTGTGTGTCTGTGTCTTTGTGTGTATGTCTCTCTCTCTCTCTGTCTGTCTGTGTCTGTCTGTATGTGTGTGTGTGTGTGTGTGTGTGTCTGTGTCTTTGTGTGTATGTCTCTCTGTGTGTGTGTTTCTGTCTGTGTCTGTGTGTGTGTGTGTGTGTGTGTGTGTGTGTGTGTGTGTGTGTGTATGTGTGTGTGTGAGTTGAACATGACCGCAACCAACAGCCAAACCTTTGCCGCTGCAAACCCAAGCTAATCCCTGAATAGGACGGTTACTCTTGGGTGGGGGAGACATATCTGGGGGGAGACACACTGGCTAGGTTCAGAGTTCAGGTTCCATTCCCTCTCTCTTTCTCCCTGGTGATGTTGCTCAGTGGAGCAGAGACTCTGGCACAGACTGAGCAGTTAAGTTCGGAGTTTAGTTAGTGTCAGCTCTTACCATTAGGCCCTGTTAGTCAGTGAGTTAGCCACTAGAGAGGGTTTGTTCTTTTAAGTTTGTCAGTATCACCCTTTGTGTTTAACAATAAAGTCAATTCAATTTTATATGTGTGTCCGACATCCATCACTGCTGCACAGAACATGTGAACATGTCCCATTGACCTCCATTCATTTTGTCTATAGGACAAATGAATGGAGAATCTTGAAAGTTGAATTCTGAGAAATGCCCAAGTTGCCCAAAGGGCAAACAAACAACTTTTACTTTGATAACCCTATAGAACTTGTTAATGTATAAAAGTTCACTGTACTCAACATTTCCAGGTCAACTTTTGGCAATTAGACTAAAAATTGCACATTTTTCGAAATTTCGCCAAAGTTCATGTGTTAGGTGGCACCCCTAAATCTCAATGGAATTACTCAAAACTGTGCAAAAGTCATTTTTATGTTAATTGGAACAAAATATTTTGAAATTAAAATTTCCCATTCAAATTTGATGCACCCTACTGTCCGTGTGATTCTCTGTGCTCCTCTTCCTAAGCGTCCTCACAGAGAGAGGGCCCTTTTACATTTCACAAACACTGTCCGTGTGATTCTCTGTTGGGGAGAGCTCTGCTGGACAGTGTTACGTGTTTTTTCAACCTTACGTGGGAATTGTGCTCAAGAAAAGGGAGACAGATGCAAATGAATTCGGGCCTAGAGAGATGGAGAAAGAAGGAGACGTGAGAGAGAGAAAGAAAGAGAGGGAATAAAAGAGGGAGAAGGGGAGGTGATTTTTTTTTTTATCCATCTGGTGCCCTGAGGTTTCAGGTGATGAGTCACAAACTTTTAGCATTTTCCTTTCCCTCTCCTCCCCTCCTCCCCAACTCCCCTGATCCCCAATGAATCTTTTATCCTGTCAGATAACACAGGGGAGCCTGCGACAGGAGAGACACTTTGGCAGAGGGGGAAAAAACAACTTTAAAAGAAAATAAAAAACAACAACAATAAAAAACAACCTTTTGAGCTGAAGACAACTTCCGAGGAAGAAGAGAGGAAAAACAGGGGGAGGTGTGACACGGTTGATGACTCCTTTAAGTTGTCGACTTGATGAAGGACTTGAAGGACAAGTTCTTGACTTGAGAGCAAAGACTTGACTTCAGACCAAGTGAATATGTTCTGTTTTTGGGGGGGGGGGGTTGAAGAAAATAAATAGGTAAATAAAAAGATGTGCTTACACTCAAACACAAACACACACACACACAGTCAAACACACACACACACACACACCTGAGGCAACAGTGCACACCTTGCTTTGTCTCACGTTGCCTTCTGGTCTGTGCCGGCTCCTGTCTCTGTAGCCGTGGAAATATGAAGTGCCATCGTCTCCATCTGTGCATTGTTGTGCTGTTGTTGCTTTTGTACAGTTAGCAGGAAGGATGCCAGTAATTACCACGGCACCTTGACCCAAAATGCTGTTACTGTCAGCTGCTTCCACTTTCACTTGGACAAATTGAGATGAGCAGCTCCCCTTGTTAGGGGCCTTGTAGGCTGCATATTGGACACTGGCAAGAGACAACTCAATAACATGAGTTGAGAAATGGCGTTGGGAGGGTATTTTCTGTCAGTCTCACAAAATATGAATCTTGAACACTTGAACTCGTAAAGAACTAAGCCATATACGTATACATTTATATGTATATACAACGATGTAAGTGCTTTGGAGGTATTGATTGATAATACTTTGAAATAATGGAGAAAAAAAGGAGTTTGTCTCCGAGCATTTGTCTGATCCTTCTTTATAAGCTGTTACATCTCTGGTAATGGTTTCAGTCCTGTCGAAAAACAACAGTGGGATCTGAAAGGAAGCTTCCGAGAATCCCCTGGGAAAACATGGGTTTGAAGTCGATTTAATTCATCTCTGCAAATATTTGTCTGCTGCCTGTAAGCCGCAGGATTGAAAGTTGGGGCATGCGTTCTTAAAATAGAACCTTCTTTTTAAAAGAATTATTCACCCCTACTGATACAAGGACACTGTGTGTTTGGACTTATGAGGCTGCATCGCACTGTGTCGGGTCAACAAAGATGTGCAAGGGTGCAGAAAGGCCTAGATGAACTACCACATAGTTTTACCTTACTGTATGTGTACTGAGTAGTAAAAAAATGGTTAGTGACTTCATATTTCGGTAACACTTTATAATAACGACACACAATTCATCATTTATTAAGCCTTTGTTACTTATTAATTAATGGTTTGTTCATCATTAGTAATTTCTTGTTCATACATAATTTATCATCAGTAAAGCATTTGTTCACACAATTACAAATGGTTTGTTCATAGTAAATAAGCCTATCCAAAAACATGTTTGTAAGTACATGATTTATACTTAATAAGTAATGAAACAACCACTTATAATGAAATCATTTTCTTATTATAAACCAGTTGCAAACTATTACAAAATGCTTTGTTCATCATTTGTAAAGCATTGTGCCTATGTTAATTCTCATAAAAAAAAGTATTTGTACACACAGTTATAAATTATTTGTTCAAAGTAAATAAGTCTATATTTAAAATATGTTTTTAACTTATTGTTAATACTTAATACATTATGCAATATACACATGCACTAATGATTAGTTAGGGTGAGGATACATATTTATAATATAAAACACTTCCTAATACTATAATTCATGATTAACTCAGGGGTTACAAGTGGTTAGTTAATGATATTTTGTGAGCTTATCTAAAGTGAGGACTTTCTATGCCTTACAACACAATTTTCAAATAAGTTGTAAAGATTACATTCACATTCATTCATTTAGCAGACAAGCAACGTACACATGTCAATTAAATTGAAGGCCATTGACATAACAGTGAAAGCCAGGAATCGAACCCCCCAATTTTTCAGACTACTGCATGCTAGTCCAGCTCCTTATCCACTACACTACCTTGGCCCAGATAGAAACCCCTACAACTATGCTATGAGTTTCTCTTTTCTTCTACTACACACTGTTATTAAACATCTGTAAACTATTATTAAATGCTGTATTCTTCATTTGTAAAGCATTATTCCTACATTAATTCTCATCTGTAAATCATGTTTACACAAAGTTAAAAATGGTTTGTTCATAGTAAACAGGCATATCTTTATTAGATTTTTGAATTGACTGTTGTAATACCACTGGGCAGAGGAAGTGTAGTGGATAGAGCCGGATTAACATGCAGTAACCCATAAAGTTGGGGGTTCAAACCCCGTCGTCCACCAATGTGGCCTTGCCCTTTAATTTCATTGACACGTGTAAGTCGCTTTGGGTGAAAGTGTCGGCTAAATGAATAAATGCAAATATAAACTTTATAACTCATTTGTAAATGTGTTGCAAGGCATAAAACGTCCTCACTTTAGATGAGCTCACAAAATATCATTAACTAACCACTTGTAACTCCTGAGTTAATTAGTAATTATAGTATTAGGAAGTGGTTTATAAAATATGTATCCTCACCCTAACTGATCATTAGTGCATGTGTATGTAACATCTGTTAAACTAGATGTACCGCAGAGCGGTACAAAATATGACCGCTGCCCAGTCCAGCACATTTTTTCCACAAAAAGAAATCACGCTGAAAGGCCTATATGATTCTAACTGTCTCACTAAATTGCATTATCCACACTCAATTCTCACTGGTATCTGCTAGACAACAAGTACCAAAACATGATTAGTTCATAGATTTAACATGTAAAATTAATTTTATACAACCCCACCTCCATCTTGCCTGTTCATAATTATGAGAAATTCTTGATTGTTTGTGTTATGTTTATGTTATGTGTGTGGGTGTGTGTGTGTGTGTGAGTGTGTGTGTGTGTGTGTGTGTGTGTGTGTGTGTGTGTGTGTGTGTGCGTGCCTGCGTATGTGCCTGTGCATGGAAGCGTACATATGTCTACTGTGTGAGTATGTGTCATGATTACTGTGAATGTGTGTGTGTGTGTGTATCTGTTTGTGCACATGTGTGCACATGAACTGGGTTAACATGACCCCTGGAGGCAAATATACGGAAAAAATGGTCATCCTAGGCCCTACAGTTCTCAAGATATTCACAGAGAACTGTGTCTGGCCTACCCTCCTTTCGGGGGGTCCAGTCCAGCGGGGGGGCTACAGATCAAAACGAAAAATGACAGTTCCATGCTATCCATGTGGGGGTACATGCCCACCAAGTTTTGTGTACCCCGGTCTTTCAGTGTCCCGGGAATCCTTGTTGGTGTACGTCACTAAATGTACACATAAATTGTTTTATTGTAAGGCCCCCCATGAACGAAAGTACACAAAACTTGGCATGCATTCGGAGGGTGTCATAATGATCCTACACTTTCAATTTCGTGCAGTTTTGACCATGTCAGCCAGAGATATTGTGATGAAAACACCTAATTTTTTGCTTTTTAATTTTTAACTAGGTGGCGCTATACATGAAATAAGTGGTAATGGGATGGGTTGACATGGCCCCTTGAGATCAACATACAAAAAAAAGGTGGACCTCCTAGGCCCTACGGTTCTCGAGATATTCACAGAAAACTGTCTCCGGCCACCTACAGGCCAGTTGGTGTATAGTAACATAAATGAATTTATTGTGTGGCCCCCCATGAACGGAATTCCACGAAACTTGGCGTGCATTCAGAGGGTGTCATAATGATCCTACACTTCCAATTTCGTGCAGTTTTGACTATGTTAGGTCACAGATACCTGCGATTACAACACCTCATTTTTACTTTTTTGTGTTTAACTAGGTGGCGCTATACATGAAATGAATGGTTATGGAATGGGTTGACATGGCCCCTTGAGATCAACATACAAAAAAAAAATGGTCCTCCTAAACCTTACGGTTCTCGAGATATTCACAGAAAACTGTGTCTGCCCTACCCTCCTTTCGGGGGGTGCAGTCCAGCGGGGGGGCTACAGATCAAAACGAAAAACGATGGTTCCATGCTATCCATATGGGGTTACATGCCCACCAAGTTTCGTCTACCCCGGTCTTTCAGTGTCCCGGGAATCATTGACAGAAATTTGGACATGCGAAAAAGAAAAAAAAAAAAAAAAAAAAAAAAATCTGACTAAACCTATATGGCTTCGCTGCGCGGCGGTCATAATAATGGAAATATTACTTAATCAAAAACATATTATTGCATAATTTATTAAGTATTAACAATAATGTATAAACATATTTAAGATATAGGCTTATTTACTATGAACAAACTACTTATAACTGTGTGAACAAATGCTTTACTGATGATAAATTAGAAATTACTAATGATGAACAAACCATTAACTAATAAGTAACAAAGGCTTAATAAATGATGAATTGTGTGTAGTTATTATAAAGTGTTACCCATATTTCTAAAGTCTATGAAGAGGTTTCATCTGATATAGACGACTATGTCTCCATTTGCACTGATTATTGTATTTTTTGCATATTGTATTATTGTTATGTCCAGTGATATATTATTTGTGGACATTATTAAATCATTAGAAGCCATAGCAGTCTGTCTTACATGGTTAGAATCTGTCATAGCCCCGCTCAGACTGGATAATGTCGTGACAGAAGCTGCTTCTGGTCACATGGCACAGCGCTGAACAAAGAGTGTCAAGAGCATATGACTGGAAATGCCGACCGATATGGCATGCTTATTACAGTCACGTCATTCCTGTGGTGGAGAGTTCAGGCAAAGGGTTCAGTAACTCACCGTGAAGGCCCACAGTGGTCCACCAGAAGAGAGCTGCTACGGTTTGTAAAGTCTGAAGACAAGAATAAGTCACGCAGCCTCAATCTCCGTGTGTCTGTGAAATGTTTAGCGCCCACAACATTATAGTTGGGGCTCCTCACTTTCAAATGCGTTAAGTTGCGATACGAAGCAAAGTGCCAGCGCATAGAGCGTGGCATGTGCCTCTTTCTTTATTTCATTTATTTCTGCAGCGCACATCTTTGATATGGAGTTTCCACATTCATGCTGATTTTCTGATTTCACACTCAGGCCCGTGGGGTGTCTTATTTCTTATCTCGTCTTCTCCAAAAGGAACGCCGTTGTTTTTCTGTTTTTTTGTTCATGGGCCTGATTCATTCTCTGTGAAGTTCAAGGCCTGTGCCTCATCCCTGCCCACACACACAACACACACATTATGTTGGATGAGAGGAGAGAGAGAGAGAGAGAGAGAGAGAGAAAGAAAGAAAGAAAGCGAGTAGGAACAGCCGCTAGAACAGTTTTGGCCTCCTGTCTTAACGCCATCTTTGCATGTCATTTTGTTTTTTGTGTGCCGTCGCCTGAATCAGTTGCACATTTCGATCGAAGAAGTACCTTGGGCTCTTTTGACAAACTTCCCAAAGGTAAAATGAAAGCTCTCTCAGAAACCATGGGGCGAACCACAACATCTGTGGGTATGCGTGTAAACATCTTTAACATCACCAATTCCCACAGAAATAAAAATAAGAAATTGGGTTGCATGTAGCATGAGAGTTTGTGAGGTTTTTGACATCGACGTCCTTTTTAATAATTTAGCCTCATTTGTAATGCTGACTGCAGTACATGACTTGTCCCAAAGGATGATCTGGTCAGTGGTTCTGCCATGTTGGCACACGGCCCATCAGCACCGGTTACCCGACCCAGCCCACACGGCCCATCAGCACCGGTTACCCGACCCAGCCCACAGTGGCCCATCAGCACCGGTTACCCGACCCAGCCCACACGGCCCATCAGCACCGGTTACCTGACCCAGCCCACAGTGGCCAATCAGCACCGGTTACCCGACCCAGCCCACAGTGGCCAATCAGCACCGGTTACCCGACCCAGCCCACACGGCCCATCAGCACCGGTTACCCGACCCAGCCCACACGGCCCATCAGCACCGGTTACCCGACCCAGCCCACAGTGGCCGACACTGACCAAATCCAGTGCTGGGTCTGTTGAGATGGCCCAGGAAGGAACATGAGAGGTTTCATTTCTCTCTCTCTCTCTCTCTCTCTCTCTCTCTCTCTCTCTCTCTCTCTCTCTCTCTCTCTCTCAATTCAATTCAATTCAATTCAAATTAGCTTTATTGGCATGACAAAAAAACATTGTGTTGCCAAAGCTTACACGTGTGGTATAATTGTACAGATTTAAATAATAATAATACAAATAATGGTAAAATAATAAAATTATTATTATTATTAATAATAATAATAATAATAATAATAATAATTAAAATGTATATTAATTAGGCAAAATAATACAGTGGAATGTAAGAAGGAAAAGGAAAAGGACTCTCTCTCTCTCACACACACACACACACACACACAGACAGACAGACAGACAGACAGACACACACACAACACACACATACACTCACAACATGGTGCTTGACATGGCTGATCCGCATGCTGTCAGATCCTCCAGCCTTCTTCCTCTTCACACTCCCCCCCTCCCCTCACTCATCGAGTCGTCACGAAGGGGGAAAGAGTCATGGCCAGCCTGGAGCAGGGTCACCTTGCTGGGGGGCATCTAGCAGGATCTTCCCTTAAGAGTGTGGAGGGCTGTCGGTGGGAGTGAGGCTGGATTAAAAGAGGAAATCAGGTGGGAAGTGTGTCCTTCATACGGTCATGTTTTTGAGCAGGCACACCATAAACGCTGGACATCAAGAGAAAGACATCAGAAATAGAAGGAGGAGGGAGGGAAGGAAGGATGGATGGGATAAAATGGAGCATCGCGTCAGTTCAGGCAGGCCACAGAGTCACGCCCAGCATCTCAGAGTCTGCCTGGGACTGGGCTGACTGCTCAGCTGACTACCCAGTTGATCGCTCAGCTGATCTTCGCTTGCTCTTTGGTGGAGATCATTCAGAGCTATTTAAGCTGCCTCAGTCTGCATATTCTTGCCACCTTCTTTGCAAGCCCTTTCTCGTCCTCATACATCAATATCTACAGTAGTTGTTGTCATTGATGCCTGTTCTGTGCTGTACCCTATGGGGGGTTTACTGTATCTTGCTGCTCTCATTGCATTAGGCTTTCCTTGTTTGCACATGGAAGGGCTGGGGGCTCTTATTTGCCTGAACGTTGCCTTTTAGGAATTAATAAAGTATCTCTTGGAGCCCATACAGTGTGCACACCATCTCCTTCTCACTCTGACACGTTTTGTCTGGCACCTGTTACAACATATTTTGGATGTGCACACCCGTTTCTACGGCTCCCAGAACAGAGCCAAATGAAACATCATGCAAATAGTAATAAAACTACTTTGACAAAGTGGTCCTGACTGAATGGATGATTGCATTCTGCATAGAGCCTGACCCAGCCCACCTACTGTATATCTCAGCTCATTTTCATTTAATTGAGACACTAGTCTGGCTTCTCTCAATAGGCTTACATTTCCCTCAGCCACCAGCATGATGAGGGCCAATCAGCAACGAGAGGGTATGACGTTGGTTTTTGAAAGCGAAAGTTTTCGAGAAAGACGGTGGAAATATGGTAGTAGCAATGCCTGTGGTTTCCTGACTTGCCGATGCAGTTTATTATGTAAGGGAAGTAAATGCACGGTCGAGGTTGTAAAACGGCCCCGACGCGAAGCATTCATTTCTGTGAACAGACCACCGTGGAGTCCATTATCCCGCTTATTCCACTGTTGCCACTTGCATTGTTCATTTCCTGTTACAATTTAAAGGGACACCAGGCAAGCCTGATGCTTTTTCTCTACGAAACTCCCCCTCGCTCGGTCTGAAGCTCTTTTCCTTTTCTTTGCGTCTTCCGTCAAGGGTTTTCGCTGCTTCTTCGCCGGCTCTGCCATTATACACACTTTGGCACCAATCTCTAGCGTTTCGTTAGCCTGCCTCTGTGCTGTAAACTGATTCTGCTTCGGTCGGCGGGTAGGATACACCGAACTTCCAAGTGGGATATTCTTCCTACAGGCAGTAGGGGCGGGCGAGAGAGCCTTCATTCGCCCCGTAATGAGTCATTTAACCATATACCGACTTACGAAGATGATTAATTAACACGAAAACGTTGCCTGGTGTCCCTTTAAACGTTTTAATCGCTAAAACTGTCTTGTTTGTAGAACTAATTTCTTCCGACACATATCAACTAATTGTTGCTACGGCCAAAGGCCAGTCGTTAGTTTTTATCTCTCCCGTTGTCAGGCGGGCATATCCCAAGATTCTGATGAACTTTAGCTTTGAAACATCGCTATTTTACTTGCTGTCATCCATCTAGCTATAAGCCACCTCCGTCATATGCTACAATGTTGCCATGTTCTGAACGTCTGAATTTTACAGCTCGGATGCAACAGTTCATTTAAACTTCACAACGAGTTCGGCGAATTAATATACAAGTGTGATACGGCCAAAAAAATGGATCTACTTCATAGGTGTGCAAATAACATACGGTTAATGGTCGTTCTAAATTACGTAGGACAATGGGAAATTCAACCAAGCAGTGGAATAACAGTTTCTAAAGGTTGTAAAGGTATTATGTTAGGAATCCCTGATCAATGTGATTGGTTAGGCTGAACCAATGATTTCAAAGTTGACGCAAAGTCTACGCCCATTACGATGCTAGGTTTGAAGAGCACCTAGACTCTCTTAACAAACTGAAGCAAAGTGATAGAGTCTGGTGGTACCAGTCAAGTGTGGTGGATCCTTCATCCATGACTGTCGATCACAGGAGAATGTACAGTTAATGGACGGAAATACTCTTCATTAAGAGAGGCGCTAAGCACATATCTGAGAAGGACCAAGTGGATAATGTGCGTTCTTCTGCCAGCACGCCCGCCAGCCTGCTGAAGGAGGCACAGATGCTGGGTTCCGCTCAGGACACCCACAGGGGTGCCCCTATAAATAGTTCTGGCACCCGCAGAGTCGTCGCTATTAATATTTCAGAGCAGAAAACATTCTCTATGGGATCAAATATGGAAAAAAAATTCTCCCCAAATCACGTCTCTGAAATGTGTGAATCAGAAAGGGTGTTAATGTGCGTACGTGTGCATACTTAGCCATCTCTCTTTCTGTGTTCTGTTAACATTAGTATTGAGGTTTGGATTTGAGTGTGTGTGGGTGTGTGTGTGTGTGTGTGTGTGTGTGTGTGCTTTTGCGCTTTTGCGTATAACTGTGTGTGTGTGTGTGTGTGTGTGTGGAGGAGTTGAAAGCCCTCTAGTGCTCCAGTGCTCTTTCAACAAGATAAAGCCTAATTACCTCCACCATCCTCAGGTGACTGTCTGCCGCCAGTGATGAAGGTCTGTAATGAAACTCCACCCTGCTGCTTGACTGATGGTGTATGCATGTGGGGCACACGCGCTAATGCTAATTTTGAGCCCTACTGAAGGCTGCTCAGGTAACGGAGCACCAAGCAGGAGAAACAGATTGGAGGTGAAGAACAGCCAACATGCTTCACTGGAACTCATCAGAGTTGGACATGATTGCACGGGAGAGGAGTCTGTGTGGCCCAGTTTTTGAGCCAGTCAGATCCCAGGCCTGTCCAAAAAAAAGAGAAAAACATTGTGTATGGATTACATGCAAAAACCAACAGCCATGAAAAAAACTGGGCTGGTTTCATGGCTTCAGTGCTACTGAGTTGGAATGGCACCAGCTGGTGTTTTTGGACTAGGCTGAGGGAGAAAAAAAGTAAATATGTTTCAGAGAAATATGTTTCAGAGAGGAGTTTGTACCATTTGGTTGGAAATTATAAAGGAAAAAATAAATATCTGGGAACCATAAATGTCTATGGTGGCAGGTGCTTTAGGGTAATATTACTGCTTACATATTGTAAAGGACACGCAGCACTGTTTCAGGTTAATATGATATTTGTTATAATCAATGCATGTTTTGCAATCAATGCAATTGTTTAGGCCAAAAGCACTGCAGTATTGCACTAGGTACAATGAGTCATATTAGAGTAGCTAGTTATTTGCAATAGTCTGCATATCTCTCTCTTTGGGCTTTTGATGAGCAGCTGGGATCAGTGGTCTGGGCTGTATCGGTAGTTGGATTTTACTGTAGGTCCACAGCCTCACCTTGAAACGATTTGTAAATCATTTTAATATTTGTAGCTATGACTACAGTATAAGAACATAGTGTGTCAGTCAAATACACTATATCAAAAGCAATTGCATTTGACTAAGGAGAAGTTACGGGAGAAGGAGCAGTATCCAAGTTCACAATAATATCAATAGGGTTTTTAAATGATTCTTTTTCTTCGTCTGTCCTTAAGAATTAGGCTTCTACCCAGTTGACATAGTCTTCATTGACTGATTATTTTACTGGTCACTCCACTGATCTTGACTGGTTTGTTTTGGGTAGCACAGAGCATACCCCTAGACATCAATCAGGGTATCATTTACAAATATAAGAAAACACCAACAGTAGTTGTCATGAGAAGGTTAGCTGTATAGAAATAGCTGCATATGTGTGCTACTGCCCATTATGTTGCTGCTCACTGATCCTGCTCTTCCTGCAGTGATACACGTGCAGGGCTACTGGACAAATCCAGAGGGCTGTTTACATAAATACATGTAGTTGTAAATAAATGTACTGAGGTCTTGGATTAGGATTAGGGACCAACACGCCTCAGTATTATCCATAACATGGATATTTAATATTATGTGCATGGGAGCCAAATTTGTTATCATATTGGAGTAACTCTGCTCTTTGGTAGGCTTTTTGGTCTGTGGGATTTCAAGACTTCAGTCATCAGCACTTTCTTTGCTCCATCCGTTATTGTGATGTTAATCAAAGAAATATGCGAGTGAGCCAAGTCATGCATATTTACAAGTAATATGTTTGTATACTCACAGATTTGAAGTTTACAGCCAAGCCAGCCACACTATGTGAGGTATCAACTAGCTCTGCTTAGCTGGGCCGCAGGAGGAGAGAATGCGCTCTATGTTAGTTCTGCTTATTACTCTGTGAATTGACCATGTTGTTGTTCTTGGCCAGCGATGTGGCGAGGTGTGGCACGACACTGAATCAGGAACCGGCGGTCAGACAGACGCGCTGTTTGCTTTAGGTGGGCGGTTCATTACCTGTTGGTTTTAATAAATAACGGCGTGGGGGGAAATGTGCCAGAGCAATGAAGTGTGCCATCTAGCAGAATGCGCAGGGCTTTGCCAGAGCTTTTAGCGGGGGCCGCCACTGACAGACGCTAATATATCTGCCGAAGGGTAAATTACGCGGACAGAGGGAGATAGCGGAGAGGGAGGAGAGAGAGGAAAAGAGGAGGACAGAGAAAGAGGGAGAGGACAGAGAGAGATAGTAGAGAGGGAGGAACAGACGAGAGAGAGAGGATGCACACTGGCCATTAAATAAGAGAGCAAGCTGAAGGCCATGTCACGTAGACTAGCACTTTACTTTCCATCATCTCTCTCTCTCTCTCTCTCTCCACAAAACATGATTAGATCAATTTGTTAAACAAAACAGACTGACTTGATTTCTCCTTTTTCTAAAATTTGGGCCATTAATTGATTTACCTGCAGGGGCCTTTCTTTTCTCTGCCTCTCCTGTGTGTGTTTGTTTCCACCTTGGCCTGTTTGTTTATCTGTTTTCTTTCCTCCGAAGGACTCTTCCTTGATTGCAGACTAAGAGGTATACATGGATGGCTGGGGAGCTGTCACATCGTATTCTCCTTAGCAAGGGGGGCTGGGTCTCCCTTCTCCATGTTTTTGCCCCTGTGCTTTTTTCCCCTCTGATTGCCACAGTTCCCCCATCACGCTAACCCTCCCTGACGTGTAGAGGCCTGTTTAGCGCAGAGAAGAGCCTTGGGGCATGTTTCTTTTTTACTGTAGCAGTATGACCTTAAGAAGCATTATACAATTCCATGGATGTGGTTAAAGTCATCAATTTATGAATCAGAGCAACAGTGATGCAATGGGGAGGGATTTTTTTTAGCTATTCACTGGTGAAGGATTACCCACGCCCCCCTGCTAGGCTACATTTGGGTTTCCACAATGATTTGGGGCAGAAACATGAAAATACCTTCCTAAGGAACAGAAAATGCAAATCAAATGAGATACAATTGAAGACAGAATTAGAAGCATCTCATTGCAACTATAGTCTACCTATACGGCACTCATATAGCCGTATAAGCGTATACCACATACACCATTTCACCATTTTTGTCTTAAATCAATGTATTGTATGCATATTACATGTAATGTGGGCTATTGTTTGCTGCTTTCCTTTTAAGGCTAGCCAGTGAGTGAACAAGCAGCATGACCTCCTTTCATGCCTTTCTGAGGCTGGCTAATGTGTAGTGGGTTTTGTTGAGCCGTTTTCTTCACTGTACAAATGGGATTCAAGGCCTGGGTTTCAAGGTCTGACATCATGTTCGCCTCAAAGACCTTGTTTTATAATTATGGAGCCATAGAGACAAAAACGCAGTGGCGAAGTAGGAGATAGGAGGAGGGGGGGGGGGGGGGCTGGCAAGAGCAACTGATACAGCTTGGGAAAAGCTGAGACATAGAGGGGAACAAAAGATCAAGCTCTGCCTGGGAATTCAACCGGAGGCGAGCAGGATTGAACCATGGGGGAAACTGAGGTCTTTATAATTGTGGCCACAGCAGCACGGTATAGACACAGGGGTGTGTGTGTGTGTGTGTGTGTGTGTGTGTTGGGGTTGGGGTTGGGGGTGGGGTGAGATGAGCTATGGCTAACACACCCTCCGCATCTCAGCACTGTCGGGGGCTCTGAAGACAAAGCGACACTCAAAGAGGAAGTGACAGACGACGTCGGGGCGGATCAAGCCAGTCTGAAGCCCTAGACGCAGACGCACGCAGACTGTACTCCCCGATATCAAGCCCCACTGTACGTCAGCGGCTCAGAGGGGCTAAGGGCTTTTTACCCAGTGTTATTAATGTGCGAGGGCCCAAGACCAAAGGCTTCGGAGTCATGTATTTATTCATGTTGTGTGGCGCACATGAAAGACGCACTCGACTCTCATTTATGTATATTTCATCGGGGGAGATTCCCCGGCCTGTTCTGAGATAGTATTGTGATGTTCAGCCAGGCGTCTGAGTGCAAGCAGAGTTTGTTTCAAGTGTTCTGTGAACTCTGATCTGTTGTGTTGAATATCGTATAAGAACACCTGGATGACATTTGTCTCTCAGTACAATCTGAATAGCAGATTTCAACTCTTTTATTTTGCATAATACTTCATTTTTTTCTTACGTTTCTCACTGCTTTTTCCCCTATATTTAAATGAAAGAACTTGCAAAACAGAGGGAAAGAGAGAGACAGAGAGAGAGAGAAAACAACCCTTGGCCCAGATTTCATAATCAATACTTTAACTTTCATCAGGTAATGAATAAATAAAAATCTACCCCCGCCACTGCAATTAAGCTGCATCTAATTTTCACTAATTGTGTTTTTGTTGGAAAAATGGTAATTAGATTTAGGCCTGGCAAGAGAAAGAGAGAGGGGGAGCGGTGTGTGTGTGTATGTGTGTGTGTGTGTGGGGGGGGGGGGGGGGGGGTGGAGGCCATTAGACAGCCCAGGTCTTCACTGCGTCCCCACCGAGCAAGAGATGGCTTTCGTTCTGCACCCCATGCAGAGGAGCTCATCTCTATTTTATCTGTGTGTGTGTGTGTGTGTGTGTGTGTGTGTGTGAGGTAGAGAGATAGAGAGGACAGTGTGGTATGCAGAGAGGAGAGTGGTGCTCTGGCCACTGCTAACTTTGCCACCCTAAACGCTCAGCTTTATTCGCCTGACAGGCCAGATTAAGAGCAGTTTAAACGGGGTAGCACGGTGTGTGTCTGTGTTACTGTGTGTGTGTGTGTGTATATGTGTGTGTGTGAGAGAGAGAGAGAGAGAGAGGGGTGTGTGTGTGTGTGTGTATATGTGTGTGTGAGAGAGAGAGAGAGAGAGAGAGAGAGAGAGAGAGAGGGGTGTGTGTGTGTGTGTGTGTGTGTGTGCTCTACCAAGGAGTTCTGAGAATGCCTTTGATGTTGTTTTAGAGCCCTCTCTCTCGCCATCGTTCTTGATTCTGTCCCAGTCTCCAGCCTTTAGTCTGGCTCAGACTGCCTTTGTTTCTGTCTCTTCCGTTTACTGTTCTGCGACACTTTCTTAAAGCTCTTTTCATTTGGACTTCTATTTTCTCCCCTCCCTCTCTTTCCCTCACTGTTCTCTCCACTCTATTCTTTTCTTCTTCTTTCTCTCTCCTTTACTGTAACACTCTCTGTTTTTCTCTCTTTCTCTCTTTCCCTCAGTCCCACAGTCATCTCCTCTTTTCCCGTTACCTTTTCTTTCTTTCTCTCTCTCTTTCTCTCTGTTTCCCCTCTGTTCCTCCGTCGTTCTCTCTCTCTCTCTGCAGTCCTGTCCTTAGATACCTCCATATGGGCCGCGGCTGTAGATGCGCCTTAGCTCATGAATATGTAAATAGCCTGCGGATGATTGTCACAGCATCATGCTGCTCCTCTGGCCCAGTCCTTCTGTGTGTGGTGATGCTCTGCCTCTCTCTCTCTCTCTCTCTCTCTCTCTCTCTCTCTCTCTCTCTGTGACTCATCCTCCATCCTCTTCAGCCCCCCTGCTCCATGTGCTCCATGTGCTCCATGTGGGCAACACAGCAGCGGTGGCGAGGGCCGCTGCACACACAGGCCTTAACAAAAACAGACGTGGACCTTCATTACAGGAAGCTGCTCGCTCAGATGTGTGTGCCTACGAATCCCATAATGCAGCTGTGTGGGTCAGGCTGCTTAAAGGTGCTCTAAGCGATGCTGGGTAACGCCCCTCTGTTGCCATTCAAACAAAAAAGAGAGCTAGCTCGCTTCTTCCTCCCCCTCCCTCCCATGCAATTGAAACTCTCCTAAACGAGCATCTCGTCTGTGATTTGCTGGAACAGTTTGTTATGGTTTTATGGGCTAGGTTTGCCCAGGTTGTTTTTGTTGCTGTTTTTGGAGCCTGGGCTGTCCACAGAGATCACATTTTTTACAGTGTAATCAGGAAACAGAGCAGCTAGCGAATGGTGAGGTGATGTTTGCTGTTAATGACAAAAAAAAGTTTTAGCCTAAAAAGCACATGGCATCGTTTAGAGCACCTTTAATAGTTTTGTGTCTGATTTCCTGATGAGTACGGTGAGAGGGGGAGACGGCAGGGGAGATTTGTTAACCTGCTAGTTGCCCTGGAGATGGCCCCGCCCCCCTGTCCGTGACCTCTTGGTTTTATCACCATGTTCTCTCGTAAACCACAAGTGTGTGTGTGCGTGTCTGCATGTGTGTGTGTGGTCACACCATGGCTTTAATGGAAGTCACCCGTGTTAAGGGCGTCTGTCTCTGGCTCTCAGCCGTCCGGTGGGAGGGCGCCGCGTGTGCTTTCTTTCTGTATCTGTTGTGGCCCTTCATTCCTCCGGAGTGGTCAGTGAGCTGAGCTGGGGCCTCTGAAGGACTCCAACACACCCCCCTCTTCTCCCGTGCTCAAACACTCCTATTTTCTCGTGCTTAAGCCTGACAGGAAAGCTACGCCGGGTGCATATCTGAAGCGTTTCCGTTCGCGATGCGATGTAAAAAAAAAAAAAAAAACATTTTCAAGGACTGGTTTCCCAGAAGCCTCTTGTGTATCATCAGCACAAGGAGAAAAACAACGGGCCCATGAGCCGTGCACCAGCTACGCTGAGAAATGGGTCATCCAGCTATTATTCATGAAGAGTCATTTGTCAGCGGCCTGTGATAAGGTGTCAGAAGAAGTCTGCAGTGCTCGCGCCTAGTTAATACAGCACATTAAATCTGCATTTACTACTCTGCCCTCTGGTGCAGCAGACGGGTTTCTTTTTTTTTGCGTGACTCCCTCCTTCAGCTCTCCTGCTGCACGGGCTGAACATCACAATGTGGTTATTGGATAGTGTAAAATATTAACGGCGCTAATTACGCTAATTGGATTGGTTGTTCCTCTTTCAGGGAATCCTTCCCCCCCAGACGAGGCTAAACTAACTGAGGATGCTGCAGACATTAATCACCAAACCCAACCCCCACGCGCTCACCTCTCCCTAAATACACCAGAGCTACTGTAATTACTGTTACAAGATCTGGTGAACTCCCGGATTAATTTAATGAAAACAGGTCCGTGCTAATATAGCCAGCATACAGTGCAGGCTACTTGGAGAAGCTAATATGCTAAAACACTTAGAAAAGTTTGCTAGCTTTTGACACTGACTGACCGTAAAAGCCCACGTGCTGGCAGACCATCCACAGCACCCACACTGCAGGGGTGGACAGGCTGGGGGAGGGTAATAAAAAAAATGAGGCGCTGTTGTTATGGTAATATTCAAGACGACGGAGAGGCTAACGCCGCTGCACCGCGCCGAGTGGGTGATTCATGCCTTTCATTCACCCTTTCATCGGCAGAGTGCCCAAACAGGCCATGAAACGCGCTGCCGTCCACTCAGTCTGTCCTGCTCACCACTGTCCTCCTCCTTCACCGCCCCCTTAAATCCCGGAGAGTCCCGTCTGCCTTCTCTGCTTGATGTATGTTCTCTTTGTGGAGGCAGAAGCGGAACAGCAGAAAAATACACATAAAAACGTCCCATATATTGTAATTGATTTTTTTTTATATAACATGCTATAAATCAATCAATAGCAGCAAGGTCAGTGTGGATGGATGGGAACTCATTTATTGGTCCATCCACTGCACTGACCTGTGGGGTTATGTCTTCAACATTAGCCCGTGGATATCACTCGTAATCCAGAATGGCTCATCCAGTCGATATGTCAAGCATACAATGGACCTTCCCATGTGTCGTAAAGCGCTCTGAGCCAATGAGATTTTCATTCCCATGGGTTTGTTGTGGGCGCCCGTCATCCATGTGAGCGCTGATTGCTAATGGCGCTAATGAAGCAAATAAAACATGATAGAGGCGGACGCCTCACTTGCCCTTTTATATATGCTACATGCTGGTCTGTAATACAGCACCGGAGGACAAATGGCCTGGACTCCTCATTCCGCTACTTTTCTCATTAGCATGTCCACTATTCAGTCTGGCTAATGGCCTGCACATGTTTCCACACCAGACTGTGAAATCCCATTGGCACGGTACTGCATACATCAGCGAATTCCGCACTAGCCCGCCCTGTAGAGTAGAATGACTATCAAAATGTCAACTAGCCCGCCCTAGAATGGCTATCAAAATGTGATCGTCTCGTGCTAATTTGAATTATTTTTCCAGGGTTATTTTACGGCCTATTGAGCAGATAAACCTGACTGCCTCGGACATGTTCACTAAGTGTGTACGCACTGTGCAGCGGTGAAAAGGCCGCTCCTACCGTGTCACTTGTCTGTAGCTACCTGCGTGATATTGGCAGAGAATTTCACAGGTTATAAATCAGTGGCTCCTATTGTCTCCATGCCTGTCCAACTGAATTTCTTGCCATACACTGTAATTCTGCAGCAACTTTTTCTTATCTGTATTTAGCACCACAGCATGCCAGTGAAACATAGATCAACATCTCATGCAGTATTCATGGTTGTGAGTTTTTTCCTCTTACAGTTTTGTCACCTGGGATGAAACACATCGTACATTATACAGAAAGCGTTAAATAAATGAAATATTATTTTTTTCATATTTTCATGTGTCGAATATACAGTATAATCTGCAGGTATGGCTCTGTAGTGACACAGATGGGGAATGTTTTAATGATGCTGTTTGCCCAGTCTGAGAGTACTGCAGTAGATGTTGGTAGGGGAAGGTGTTCCTGTGTCTGCTAATAGCTGTTTAATTGGTGTTGGTTCATAAAAACCAGGGGTCAGCAGTACTATCCAGAAACTGGAGTCGGCGTTAAGTAGCTGAAATCTAATGAAACAGCCCTTGTAATAAAATCTGGCCAAGTGTGAGCCAATAAAAAATACCCATTTTCCAAGGAGTCTTTGGCATGGGCATCGGCAGGCCTCTGGAGCCTTCGCCAGTGCTACTCTCACCGTCGCTGGGTTGCCTCTCCCATAAAACTCTCGCCGTTCTAAAGCTCAAGGACATGACCGCCGTCAACCGAGTGGCTCTTTGGTGACGACAATGCCATCAACGAAGAGGAAGAGGAAGATGATGATGATGATGATGATGATGATGTGACACGGTCTGTCACTGGGGCTGTGCTCTGACTGCTCTTTAAATGGTGTGAAACTTCTCATTAAATGTCGGCGTGGAGGTTTGAGAAGGTGACTTTGTCCCTCCCTCCGTCTCTCTCCCTCTATCTCTTCCACTCGCCTCCTCGGGCTGAGAGAGAGAGGGAGAGAGAGAGAGAGAGGGAGAGAGAGAGAGAGAGCCAGACATCACCTGATGAGTTCATTTCTGTTTGGGGGACAAGTGCAGACATGACTGTCAGTCTGACTGGTGCAAGCAGTTACCATATTTGGCCTTGTTTAATGTGGACACATTGAAACACCGTCCACCCTGATTTGTTTTTCTTTAGAAAATGATTCATGTTTGGATCTAGACGTGGATCTTTTAGTGGTTATTTTAGACATTTTCTGAGCTGCTGAAATCTGTGAGTGAACTCTGGCAAACCTCCACTGTTTAGTATTCCTGACATCATGGTCCATCTCTGTAGTTGTTATGGACTGCTGTATATTAGCTGAGCTCACTGGCAGGTATTAAATCTCTTTGAAGTCATATTAATGGCCTGCTTATCGTGCTTCAGGCATTGTCATAGCTCCATGGCTTCTCAAGAGGTTTATGTCCTGTTGTAGATTTTTCTCTTTCTCTCCCTGTGTGTGTGTGTTGTGTGAGTGTGTGTGTGTGTGTGTGTGTGCGAGTGTGTGTGTGACTTTCTCTGGCTCTTTATACGTTATTTATGCATACACTTCTGTGACTGTATGTCTACCCATGTCAAGTGTGCATTACTGTGGGTGTGTTTGGTCTGTATTTGTGTGTGTGTGTGTGTGTGCATGTTTCTGTTTGTGTGTGTGTGTGAGGGAGAGAGAGAGTTATTTATGACATTAACATTACATGAGTAAATGTTATGTCCACTGTCCCTTCGGTAGCATGTAGACAACAGACAGGAAAACAGCTAAATTAATCATTTTCTCCTCTCCTTGCTATCTCCTTGCTATTGCTATCCTTGCCAATGCCTCTCCCTCTCTTCTCTCTCTCCTCTCCTTCCTCCTCTCCCTCTCCCTCTTTTCTCTCCTCTCCCTCCTCTCCCTCTTTTCTCTCCTCTCCTCCCTCCTCATCCTCTCTTCTCTCCTCTCCTCCATCCTCTCCCTCTCTCCATCTCCCTGTACCTCTCCGCCATCAGGCAGTAATGACAGCGAAAGCAAGCGTAACAAATGCAAATGGATGGTAATTCTCTTTTCCCCTGAAACATGGCTGATAAGCCATTACCTGTTCTGTGCCTTTCCCCCAGGCCTCCTCCTCCTCTTCCTTCACCTCTTTCTCTTTCCCCCTCTCCCTTTTTTAATTTCTGTTCTGCCTCGCGCACGTACGTTCACTCTCAACTAACCTTATTTTATTTCCTCACCTTCCACCTCATCTCTTTTTCAGCCCCAATCAGTCTTTTCTGCCTCTCTCTCTCTCTCTCTTTCTCCATCTCTCTCTTTCTCCCTCTCTCGTTTCCTCTTCCTCTCCTCACTTCTACCTTCACCGGCTCTCCTGTAGCCCTCAGTAATCCGTCAGGCCCCTAATAACGTGCGGCCGCTCTGCTGTAATTGACTTAATCTGCACAACGAGGCCGGTGACAGCGGGTGGTGATTTGCGACAAGCGGGCAGCAGTAGTGGCGGCAGGAGCGGGCGACGGGGCAGGGGACGCTGTCAGCCCCTGTCCCCTCCGGCCGTCTCTGCGCCTGATAAATCTCTTATACAGCTCTTTAAAAAAAGAAGAAAAAAAAAAAAACCCTGCTGGAGTCAGTGGCAAAAGCCCGTTATTAGGCCTGTCACCACGGAGACAGCTCCCTCTCTACATCTGCCCACCTGTGCCCTGAACTCGTTCACTCGACCGGGCGTTCCTTGAGTCCTCACCGCGCTAGCTTCTGGCCTCACTTGGAGCCGGGCAGGAGCCGACATGCTAGTTGGCGCTGCGAACAGGATTAAGTGCCGTTGACCACAGCATGGGAAAATGCCCTTGGCTTAGGGAGCTCAAGGTTAAAGCAGACTACTTCAGTGGCTGGTTTGGTTTGCACTCTGTGATTAAAAAGGAAAAACACCAAGCAATCATATTTTACCCTTTTTTCTCTGCAATGTTTTTTCTCATGATAATCCCTCCCTTCATGGTGGTAAGTGGGTAAGTGTGTGTGTGTGTGTGTGTGTGTGTGTGCGGTATGATATGCCCCTCGGTCTGATAGCTGGTAATCCCAGAGCAATGAGGCCACAGAACCTGGAGCAAATGAGGTAGAGCGCCGACCGAAAGAGAAAGAGAAGGTGAAAAGGAAATTAAACCCCTCTCCCCCTCCTCCCACTCTCCTCCCTCCCTCCATCCACTCCTCCTCCTCCTCCTCCTCTTCACCCTTTGGCTGGCCGCCTCGGATGACCTCTTCAATTCTGCAGGTGAAAGCCATAACATCAGTCAGAGCCCGCTGTGGTCACAGATAATTGGCTCCATTGGAGCGAGCGAGACAATGTCAACATAATTTGTTCCCCTCTCTTTTCATAATCCCGGCCAGGGCGCCACACTATTATGTATCAAAGGTTAAAGTGTTGCCTGGACGTCAGCACGTCTGAGCCTCTGAGATGGACACGTAAGCAGGACTGTTTGGTCTTCCTTTCCTCCCTCGCATTTTGACTTTTCAAAGTGTTCATCTGACCAGTTGGCCTATCCATGCTATTCTTTTCAAAGTGTTACGTTATCCCTTCTGGCACTTTTCTTTTCAAAGTCTTTAACTGACCAGTTATCTCATCTATAGTTTTACTTTTCAAAGAGTTTATGTGAATAATGGACCCTCCTTGTACTTTTGGTTTCTATGACCATTTTCTTCCATACTTTGCTTTTCAAAGCGCTCATTGGACCAGTTGTATTTAAGCCTGGAGACAAGGTCGTCAGGAGGGTTGTAAAAAGGCTGAGATCGGCGGGGTGGTGATCTGACAATTATGACTGAGTAATGACTCCTCCCTCACACGCCTCTTTTTGGCCCTAATGTAGTGCTTTTATGCCACATTAAAAGGCAAATGAAAGTATGTGTTTGAACACTTTGAAAGCTGATATGCAAATACCTTTCAATCACTGACAGGTAGAACCTTGCATATGAGGACCTGTTTTCGAGCACATTTCTAATGAAAAACTTGCCCACTCAATGTATTCCTTGCAAAGATAGATGTGACACAGTACAGTATCTAACTGAGTGTTGAGTTCTGGGTTCAGATCTCACCCCCGCTCTCTGTTCACTTGTCTCCCCCTCTGCAGTGATGGGTGTGGTGGAGTCGCGCGGCGTGCTGCGCAAGATCAGCGACATGCTGGAGGTCATCATGAAGCGTGTCGACAGCCTGTCCCGGCTGGACAACACCAGCGACGCCCGCCGCCTGGAGGAGCTCAGCTCTGCCATTAACAGGTGGGTGTGTGAGCGTGCACGGTACGTGCACATATGGGTGCGTGAGCGTGAGCGTGCACGGTACGTGCACATATGGGTGCGTGAGCGTGCACGGTACGTGCACATATGGGTGTGTGAGCGTGCACGGTACGTGCACATATGCTGCTGCCTCTGGACTCTCTCAGGGTAACACATGGTGTATGAATAAGCTGCAGTGCAACTCCTGTCCAAACCTTTGCTCATGAGGCCACGCATAGTTTTCTAAGTGAATAAGTATTAAATTACCCCAGACTTCAGAAATGCTACCTCCAGCCTCCGTCTGTATCCTTGGGAGAGCGAGAAATGTTACACTGGTCCCCAGATCCCTGTTTCACATGCTACTGTGTCTCTACAGCAGGCAGCACGCAGTGTTCTCAAGCCCTTCTCCAACCGTGTGGTTCAGGAGGAGACGCGGTGTCCAGCCTAGTCGCTCTACTGTGCTGTAGACTACTGGGCATTTCCTCCTGTGGTGTGAGGATTAGATTAGATGATGAAGCACTCCAGAAGAGTCATTGCAGCTGACAGAGCATTGTGTCATCCTGCTTGTGTCATCGTGCTGGTGTCTGCACTTCAACCTGAATAACACCCGAAGGTGCATAATAAGGCCAGACAGCTTGTTGTTTTTTCATGGACGTGTTTTATGATGTACTGTATGTGTGATGCCGCACCTAAAATTGAGTGTCGTGCGGGTTATGGCGAGATGTTGCTCAGGATAGCATTAATCAGCATTCGTGTGGTTTGTGAGCCTGTGCCACTGTTGCAGTAGTTAGACTCAGGCAGTTAGCTTAAGATGTAGAGAATGTTACAGATCCACTCTTCGTAACGAGCCCTCTGCCTCATCAAGCTTATGGTTGTTGTCATTTAATTAGGAGAATCTTCACGCTCTGTGACTTGACTTTGCATTTCCTGTTGGAAAGGAATTCGACACAACAGTCACACAGCAGAAGAAAGAGAGAGAGAGAGAGAGACAGAGAGAGAGACAGAGAGAGAGACAGAGAGAGAGAGAGAGAGAGAGAGAGAGAGAGGAGGCTTGGGAGTAACTGGCAAGATCTTCTTGATTGGTTAGCATTTTGTTTTCTTTTTTTTTTTGCCGCATGCGGCCGTTATTATAACACTCTCTGACAGAGGCTTCTAAAGAGATGTCCGCTCTGGCGCCGGCCCCTCCTCACGGGAGCGCCTCCACTCACTCGCCATCTCTCATCTCCGGATTATTCACTTCCTCCACACCGCGTGCCGCTCCCTCACAGAGAATGAGGGATGAGAAGAAGGGGGAAAATAATGGAAGTAACAGTACTTCTGTTCTTGGACACAGTATTAAATGTGCAATTTTTCAACATGCCGTAAAAGTCCCGATCTCCCGGATGGATTTTTTTCCTTGTTCCGAAGGAAACACCTCCGGACAGTATCCACATAGGCGCATCTGTAGCTAGTTAGGTTTGCAGAAGTGTGAAAAATATAAACTCATAGCATAGAATCAATGGTCTGTAATGCCCCACGCTCCATCAGGTAGGTAGGTACCTTGCTCCGGGATCAGGGTAATTACAGGAAGTTGGCTTTTTATTGCCTGCCCTAACAAGCTCTGGAGATGAGATCTTCAGGAGGAAGGGTGTCACGCACTGTTGCATCCTGCAAGGGCCCAGGCTTAAAGGAGAATTCCGGTGTGATATTGACCTAAAGCGTGTTGAAATATGATACCGAGTGTGAACGTATGTCTCATAGCCCAGCTCGGCTTGTCCCCTGCACTCCAAAATCTGGCGCTAGTTAGCCGATGCTACCAACAGCTTTTTCAATGGTGGTGCTTCGGCATCGGGCTAGCCATGCAAATAAATCACTGTTGACATGAGACATTGAGAACTTTGAAAAAGCACTGGTAGTTTACTTACAAGACGATTTATACAGACAGTATCTTCACGAAGTTTAGCGTTTGCAGCCATCTTGAATTTAGTCACGATAAGTCGAGCGACGAGTAAGAATGAACAGGTATGATAAGGGATCAGATTCCAAAAATAATTCAGTGGAAATGCATGGATTCCAGTTTCTTCCAGTAGCAGCAACTGGAATCCATGCATTTCCACAGAATTATTTTTATAATAATAATAATATTTTTATCATACCTGTTAATTCTTACTCGTCGCTCGACTTATCGTGACTAAATTCAAGATGGCTGCAAACGCTAAACTTCGTGAAGATACTGTCTGTATAAATCGTCTTGTAAGTAAACTACCAGTGCTTTTTCAAAGTTCTCAATGTCTCTTTTTAAATGTCAGGGCCTTCGGTAGTCTACCAATGAAGTGTGGAGATACATTGAGCCTTGTAAACGGTGTAAACAGTGATTTATTTGCATGGCTAGCCCGATGCCGAAGCACCACCATTGAAAAAGCTGTTGGTAGCATCGGCTAACTAGCGCCAGATTTTGGAGTGCAGGGGACAAGCCGAGATGGGCTATGAGACATACGTTCACACTCGGTATCATGTTTCAACACACTTTAGGTCAATATCACACCGGAATTCTCCTTTAAGATATGGGGGGAGGTGATATGGATGGGTCATCTCCTGCCCTGGCTGAGACCTGCTTTTTCTACTCGTTTGCTTTTCTTCCTCAACCCTCTCTGGTGGAAGATGGGGACAAGGGAGGAAGCGGGGGGGCGGAGGGGGGGGTGTTGAGCTTGGTAAGGGTTTCAGCTGAAGGGGTCAGTTGAGGTAATGGTGAAAGAACCAAGACTGCTGGGAAGGAAACCAGAATTCAGGCCCCTTGTCTTAATGGGGTGCCATGGCAGAGCACAAAAGCGAAGCCCCTGACAGAGCGCCCTGATTGGGCCGGCGCTGAGTGCCAGAGTCCCTTGGCGCGGCACCCTGCGCCCAGGATTAATGTAGCCCCAGCAGGGGAGCACGGCTATGTGACTCGGTTGCCATGCAAGACAAGCCATGTTTTCCTCTTCACTTCCTGCTCCCATAGAAACCCATTAAAAGCACCAGACCTTCCCCCTCCTGTCTCAAATCTGGGTCTTGGTGTTCCAGACAACAAATTAACCAATTAAAGTGATGTGTGGCATCGCATTCAATTATCTAAGTGGGTCCAGCACACACATACTGTACACTAAAAATCGTATAGCATATCTTTGTAATAACCTGTCAGACTAATTCTTTCAGTGTAAGCTAGGGTGCTATTTTCGTGCATTAAATGCAGACTGGGACATGAATAACCGATGAACTGAGTTGTTTATGAAACACATTTGCGAAACACTTCTGTACCCTACAGGTTTTTGAGCAACATGTCAGTGTGTTGTTACACAAGACCTTCAAAACCAAATACTGTTGAAGATCCATGTCTTACCAAACACTGGTCATGGAGTCGATTTGTCGCTTTTGCATTTAGTTTCATTATTATTCTGTAGGCGCTTCAGTCTGACCATTAAAACAACACTGTCATAATCCCACAATCCCTCACATAACATTTGATAATATTATCATCATAATAATTTAATGATATTTGCTTGTTTTGCTATCCTGATCTAAACAAACACAGCAGTCGCCTCTGTCTAACGTTTTGAATTGCATCGTTGCATTTAAAGCAAGTGCACATTTTCGAGTTCCATGTTTTCTGCAGATTGGAATTCCTCTGTTTCCCCATTGTGTTTAGTGCTGCTGCTAAAAAGGCCATGAATTAAGTAATGTTATTTGCTGACAAAACACAATAGAATTACCACTAGACCATCCTATTTTTACACATTACGTATTATGCAAAAATGGTTACACTTAAGAAATAACATTCGACCTTCACTTTGAGAATCAGCGAGACTTTCAGAGGGCATTTGCGCTGTAGTTTGTTTTGCATGATGGCTCAAACACGGGCTAATCTCTAAGTCGTTAGCGTAGCAGCGCTCGCGTACCGCGGGCATTAGCGGTCTGGGAAGGCGAGGCTACGCTGATGCTCTGTGACATGGCCAGGGCTCCTCAGTGGGGAGGCTACATCGCGGTGGCTCCCCTGGCTAGTAGCGCCACTGATATGCCTCCCTCCCTCCCGCCATCGCATGAGCCAACGAGACGCAATATCCAAGGCCTATATCTGAGATATGCCCGTAGGCCGCGTATTTGTGTAGCGCAGAGGAATTTGAGGAAAGAGAAAGGAAGGAACAAGCGAGGGGAAAGAGAGGTAGAGAGAGAGAAATAGACTGAGGGAGAGAAAAAAAGAATGAGAGAAGGAAAGTGATGGAGAATGAGAAAGAAAGAGAATGAGACGGGGGAGAGAGAGAGATAGAGAGAGAGAGAGAGAGAGAGAGAGAGAGCAAAAGCTCTCTTTACCACCAAATCTGGCTGTTTCCTCTGCGGGCGGTGTGGCCTGATGAGTCTTCTGTGAGAGCGGGCGGTGCCGCGGGCGGCTCCATCACATTACTGTAAGCCCCGGCAATAGCATCAGCCCCCCTCTCCTGTCTGCCCATTAGCGCCTAATAAGCCTCGCAGAGCTCTATAGCAACGCAAGGGGGGAAAAACTCTCTTTTTCTGTTCAGCCAATCCCTTTGAAGGCACGGATATAAGCTTGTGGCGTGCCCCCATCACCGAGACTAGCGTGATTTGCTAGTTAGCGTCACACAATTGGCGTCCATGACGACAGCGAACGTGTGAAACGCTCCCAGCCTCTCTGACAGACAGGATTGTACTTAAGCCGTCTCCCTTTCTGCCTCTCCAACTCCTTCTCCTTCTTCCCATCCCTCTCCCTCTCTCAGCCCCAGGGCTGAAGTTGTCGTCTAAAGCCACACAGCTCACGTAGCTCGCTAGCACTGTTTTGGACAGCAAGCTAATCACTGAGAACCTTTAGCGCCCATGCTCAAGAGTGAGCGGAGGAGTTAGGCTGTCAGTATTGTTAAGCTGCTCCTTGTTCTTACTCCACCACAGTTCAGTGCTTGACATTTACTTCCATGTACCTGACAGACAGTGACACTACCTATGGCATACACGCGCAATCTGCCATTATCTGACATTTAGGGAATGTTATTTTCGAGCAGCAGATTTTGTGAGCGATGGGTACAAATGGCTTGACTGTGGCGAGCTATTGAACACGCTGTGTGTCCTTGGACGTGTGTCCATGTGTCATACTGTGTGTCCTGACAAAGACATACAGGTACACACTGCATACACACACTAGCCACCACTTTCCTCCCTTTGTCTGTCTCTCTCTCTCTCTCTCTGTTGTTCTCTCTCTTGCTGTGCCCCCTTCCTACTGTGTCTTTCTCCAACTAGTTTATCTTCTTTCTGTTCTCCTGTGGTGGCTGCTGGTGACCAGCCGGGTGGATTGAAGCTGGCGCTGGGGTGGTGGGGTCGCCCGGGTGGCAGAGAAAGTGCAGCCCTCAGCAAGCGGCAAGACCCAGAGAGGCCCCCCCCATGGGTCCACTCCAGCCCAGCCCAGCCCAGCCCGACAGCCTACTCTTAGGAAGGTCATTGTGGGCCACTCCAGGGGACTCTCTCTCGAACAGCTGTGGAAAGTGGGTCTGTGCTGAACAGCACCAGGGGGTGACTGGCTCAACTAAAAAAGATAATTAAGGATTTTCTCTCTGAAATAAGGCACTGGAGGGAGCTGTTTAATTTATAATTTGTTTTCAAAAGAAAAAGGAACTCGTCACCAATGGGACCCGGTGGCCTCTAAAGGGGGAAATCAGTGTCATTTGGCAGAGTGAGACGTATAGATTCTATATGCAGAGGCCAGGGAGATGTATGACAGAGAGGCGTCCATCAGGAGGAGGGCCGCTGAGAGGGGAGGGCGGTGTGCCGAGAGGACAACATGATCACTTTTTAATAGTGTGCAGAGTGCTGCTACGGCTGAAAAATGGTGGTTGAAAGTAGCTGGCACCGTAACATTTTGCTCATAAAAATTGTGAGACCCAGGCAGGTCATGAAGAGTGCCGCCTGGAGATGGTGGCATGTTTATTTTGAATACTTTGTTCCCAGTCCGTAGGCAAGGTTATTAAAATACAGAGTTCAACAACCACCCCCCCCCCCCACACACACACACACACTTTTAAAAGACTAATACTATGATACATTCTAACTTATTTATAAATGTTCTAAAGGGGTAGCACGGCAAATGATGGCATTAATGGGCTAAAATAGGCCAAATAGGTTCCATATCCATTCTGAAATGAGTAGGTCAAATAGGTTCCGTTTTGAAATGAGACTGCTCTTCATTGTTTTGTATAATCTGGGCGGTGGTAGTGTAGTGGTTAAGGAGCTGGGCTAGTGTGCAGTAGCCATAAAGTTGTCAGTTCAATTCCCGACTTCCACCGTTGTGCCCTTGAGCAAGGCACTTAACCCCAATTTGCTCCGGGGAAAATGTAATCCCTTGTAATATAGGTGACATAAGTCACTTTGGTCAAGAAGTGTCTGCTAAATGTAATGTAATGTAATAATCTACATTGTGTACAACCACAGCAAAGGCACTTGACATTGTTTGGTTAACAATATCATAAACTGTGCCAAACGCTGTGGAATGGATGGGTGTGTGTGAGGGATAGAGAGATCATTTCAGAGATCAAGCAAGGAAATAGAACACATTAGGCCTATAGATAAGGAAAGTAGGGATAAATTAAGTAAAATAATAATTGTGTGTGTTTAAAGTTTAGTTTGTTTCAGTGTGTCAGTCATATTTCTTTATGTTGGTAAGACAGAAATACATAAAAAAGTCTCGTTATATCTTGTTTGGGACAATATGTGCGTATTGAGGTTTCTGACATGATGTCACAGACACTACTTTTAGTTAATGCTGCCATTTTGAAAGGCAAATAAACATTTCATTGGTATTCATACTATGGTCCAAAATTGGTCTTAAAGCCTTTATTTTCTTACCTATTTCAGTTAAATCTGCGGCATAGTGCAATCCAGTGTCACAATCATCCTAAATGAGTTTAGCAGTTCAGCCATTCCCACAACATTCCATAAACCTGCGAATGGAACCTATGAAACCTCAATGGCAAATACGGGCACCTGAACTTTTTCCTCATGAAAACAACGAGGCTCAGACAGTTTGTGCAGCGCTGTGTTTTGGGGTGGTGGCTTGTTTATTTTGAATCCTTTGTTTGCGCATGACCTTTCCTGTGTTCTTATGTATCACCAGACAGAGTGAAAAGACATGAAACTGAAAGGGCTTTAAAAGAATGTTCTAATTTATCATGTGCTGAACAAGCATCTCCACGCTTGCCAAAAATGGAAATATTACTGGGCCACAATTTCTTTTATTTTAGTTCCCTTACAGACTTACAGACCCTACAAGGCCTGGACTCCTAAACATGTAGCAAAAACCTCTTTTGTTTGTGTTGTGTAACTGCAGACTTCAGCTTCAGTGAATTTCATTACCACTGCATCTGATAATTCCTTGTTTGAGACCTAATGCTAAATTAACACAGACCAATTATCTCTCTCTCTCTCTCTCTCTCTCTCTCTCACACACACACACACACACACACACACACACACACACACACACACACACACACACACAGAGCTAGGGAGGGGGAGAGGAATTTAACTTTTTAACTCTCTCAGTTTCCCACCAAACAAGAGTTTTCACTTAAGCTGCGTGTCACCCCAGGCCGGCTGCTGCTATCTCACAGCATTATGCTTCGCTTCACGCTCCCCCTGTCAAATTGCCCTTTTAAGGCCAGTATCTCTCCCTGTCCATCTATAAAAGCCTCTCTCGAACATGCTCGCTCGCTCTGTTTGCCCAGTCTTATGACTAGCCACAAAACGGGGAGTAACTCTTATCCCCGAGCACAAATTGTATCGACAGTGTGGGACCTTTTCTATTTCACGCTTCATCCAAGTGCCTCGCAATTAGCATCTGCAACATTTAATGAGTTCTTTTTAAAGGAGGGGAGCAGCCGGGAAAGTTTCATAAGAAGTGGCTTGTTAGCTAATCTCTTTAGTAGCCTTGTAGCATCACGTTGGACGAATTACAACGTGTATTGACTTGCAAGTATTGAGCTGTGGGTAATTTGATTTGTTTGCAGGGATTTATTCGCCACGCTTTCAAGTTCTGTACACTCCGCTTCCAGGTATACTTGCCCTCCCTGCTCTGGAGTCATGATGTAGTGCTTTTTGAAACTGCTTACTGGTGTTTCTTGAGAGTCCACCTAACTGATTAAATTTTCTCAGGGTCTAGTCAATAGGCCTACTTATGATTCCCATAAGTTTACAGTGTAGCCTGCTCATTGTTTCAGTTCATATGCTAATTATGCTAAGGGTTACTGTCTGTGAACTTGATGCACACGGATTGAAAGACCTTAATTGTTCGAGTCAGGCCAATGTGCGTGGGTGTGTGCTGTGCCACCCCACTCCCGCCCTATCCAACGATGACCTCACTGACCTCACCCAGGCCTGAGTACTAGTCTCCCTGGGCCATTGAAGTTACATATGCATGTGCTGATCTCCCCACATGTTTTTAGCTAGCAGCCCACTCAGTTGACTCACTGGTTTAACCTGAGTCCTGAAGCGCAGTGTGTGCCTCACTGGAGTTTAATCTGCCAACAGAAAACAAATGCAGCATAAATAATATCATTATGTAACATCTCCTTGTCAGTTATATATAAAGTGTGTGTGTGTGTGTGTGTTTTAAATGCTCAGGATTCAGCCAGCAGGACTGGTGGAGCGAATTCAGGCCATCGCCCAGAACGTCTCCAACATGGCGGTGCGTGTGGAGCAGATTCTACAGAACAGCATGGCAGCAGGGAGAGGTTCGTTCTCACCACCATAAACTACAATCCACCACTGCTGGACAACATAACCTACCATCACTGGACAACATGACCTACCATCACTAAACTACATAACCCACCATCACTAAACTACATAACCCACCATCACTGAACAAGTTAACCCTTCATCACTGGACAACATAACCTACCATCACTAAACTACATAACCCACCATTACTGAACTACATAACCCACCATCACTCAACTACATAACCCACCATCACTGAACCACATAACCCACCATCACTGAATTACATAACCCACCATCATTGAACAACATAATGCGCTATCACTGAACTACATAGCCCACCATCACTACACTGCATAATCCACTTAACCCACCTTCATCACCGAACAACATAACCCACCATCACTGAACTACAACCCACCATCATTGAACAGCATAACCCACCATCACTGAACATATAACCCACCATCATTGAACAACATAATGCACTATCACTGAACTACATAGCCCACCATCACTACACTGCATAATCCACAATCTGAACTGCATTAGCCTCTATCACCGAACTGCATAAACCTCTTGTATTTTGCAGATAACACTTTTTTTTACTTGTTGCCATGTTTAATGCTGACTTGGCTATCTTTATGGTCTAGCATTATCATACAAATTGTTGCCTGGGCACGCTTGTCGTTTTCTTGTCTGATGTTCTTCATGTAGAATTGGATTCCTATGGTTATAGATGGCGTGTGGGGCGAACAGCTCTTCCTTTCGAGCCTAATCTATCGGCCGCCCGTAGACGCTCGCTCGTGTGGAAAAAAGGAAAGCCGCGGTTGTGAGGGATGGGGCCTCGCTCTGTGATTTGTAGAGCAAATTTCCTTAATGTGAGGAAATAAATGCAGCCCGTGCCACTATAAAAACAAATTAAGCACGCTGTGGCAGGCGATTCAATGGAGTCTGAAGTCAACCTCGCAAAATCCATTCCATTCGTCCGCTTTATGGCTCTCCTCCCGTGCCGGGACAGAGGCCGTGTCCTCCGCTGGTGCGCTTTAATCATGGAATAAATAATTCTCGCCGCAGCCAAGTTCATGCAGATGCATTTTTCCTTCTTGACGTTTTTTTCACTTCCTTCCTTCCTCCCTTCCATCCTTCCTCTTCCTCCTCCTCCTCCTCTCCTGCACCCCGTGGCTCCATCAGAGATCCTGAGATGCAGTGCTTAAATCTTCACCCCACTTTCTGTTTGTGTGGGGAAAAAAATAAGTTTTGCCCTTTGTTTGGTGTGCAGTGTGTTTGGTGTGCAGTGTGTTTGGTGTGCAGTGTGTTTGGGGGGAGGAAGATTGATGGAGGAGCGGAAGGGGGGGCGAGTGCTGGCATGATGCCGAAACATGATTTGCATGTCTTTATAGCCCTTTCATCTATTTTTTTTTTCATTAAATTATTCTCATTGTTCAACACTTGTTCAACACTTGATTGGGATTTATCTAGTTAGCGTCAGACTCTTTTAATTGTGGCAGCGGCAGTAATGAAGTGGAACGGCGTGACCTGTGTGGGCAGGCAGGAGAAGCCCGGTCTCTCTGCCTTTCATTAGGGAGATGAAACGCACTCGCACAGCCCAGGAGCTCTGGGTTGCAATAGGAGCACCATCATCAATCTATCAACCTACTCTCCTCTCTGCCCCCAGCCCCCCCCCCCTCCCCACACACACACACACACACACACACACATGCACACACATACACCCTTTACTCGGCAGCCCGTGCCTACTCTGAGGCCTGTTAGCCAACTCAGTGAAGCAATTAATGTGATGACTGCAGTCCCAATGAGTACGAGGATTCCCTCAGTGGACCAAATCATTTGGGATTTGACTTTCACTCGTTCTCTCTCCTTTCTTTCTTTCTCTTTCTCCAGAGCAGTTTGCTCTCTGCACAGGGCAGGTGTCTCTAAAGTGAGGTCCTTCCTTTGTCTACTTTCAGAGCACCGTTTTCCATCAACCATCTTTCTCTATGAAACGTGTTATATGGATGATGTGACAAGTCAAGGTCTAATATTAGACGCCGTTGAAATTATTATTTTCCGCACCAGAGCACTCCCTCTGCTGCCTATGTGGCAACAGCTACAGAATATATGTCTGAATTAATATAGTATGCTCTGTACCGGGATATTATATATCTCAGTAGCAGCCAGTGCATCGTGTACCATGCAGGGAGTCTGAGGGAGTGGTCGTAAATCTCCATCAAATTCATCCATGTTGCCCCGGTGACACCATCATGCATCTTTATGAGGTCGATTCAATGGGACTAAGATGTCCTCTCTCTCTCTCTCTCTCTCTCTCTCTCTCTCTCTCTCTTTCCCTCTCTTTCTCTCTCTCTGTAGCTGTCAGAGATGGAACGGTGGGCCAGTGTGAAGTTCCGCGAGATCCCCGCTACCCTGACTGTCCTGGCAAAGTGGATGTAAGTTGCCTTCTTATCACGTTAATAAATTGTTGATTGAATTAATTAATGAATTCATTAGTTAATTAATGGGTGGATTTATACAGTACCGTCAGGGCCCCTTTCTAGACTACACAAAGCCCATAATAAATGGGGACTCAACTCACATCGTCTTAAATTTCACATATTCTCACCCAGAAGTCCTGTATTAATTTGGCTGAAAGAGTTTAATTCAGACTGATTATACATGAACTAGATGTACCACAGAGCGGTACAAAATATGACCGCCGCCCAGTCCAGCACATTTTTTCCACAAAAAGAAATCACGCTGACAGGCCTATATGATTCTAACTGTCTCACTAAATTGCATTATCCACACTCAATTCTCACTGGTATCTGCTAGACAACAAGTACCAAAACATGATTAGTTCATAGATTTCACATGTAAAATTAATTTTATACAACCCCACCTCCATCTTGCCTGTTTATAATTCTGAGAAATTCTTGATTGTTTGTGTTATGTTTATGTTATGTGTGTGTGTGTGTGTGTGTGTGTGAGTGTGTGTGAGTGTGTGTGTGTGTGTGTGGGTGTGCGTGCGTGCTTGTGTTTGTGCCTGCGTATGTGCCTGTGCATGCAAGCGTACATATGTCTACTGTGTGAGTATGTGTCATACGTATGATTACTGTGAATGTATGTGTGTGTATGTGTGTATCTGTGCACAGAAATGGGTTAACATGACCCCTGGAGGCAAACATACAAAAAAAAATGGTCCTCCTAAACCCTACGGTTTTTGAGATATTCACAGAAAACTGTGTCTGCCCTACCCTCCTTTCAGGGGGTCCAGTCAAGCGGGGGGGTTACAGATCAAAACGAAAAACGATGGTTCCATGCTATCCATGTGGGGTTACATGCCCACCAAGTTTCGTGTACCCGGTCTTTCAGTGTCCCGGGACTCATTGACGGAAATTTGGGCATGCGAAAAAGAAAAAGAAAAAAAAAAAAAATCTGACTAAACCTATATGACCGCCGCTTCGCTGCGCGGCGGTCATAATTACAGTACATATCCTCAGGGTATCCAAACATGCCCTGAGAGATCTACATTGCCGCTGGTTTTAGTTGCCACTCTAATCAAACACCTGATTTTGAGGCTGTGAGAGTACTGCAGTACCACTACTGAGGGCGGCCCTTAATTAGTCTGATCAGCTGAATCCAGCAAGTTGTATTTGGGTTGCAACTAGCCTCCAGTCCACATCCAATTTGTCTCCAGACTGAAGTGAACTTGCAGTCTTCACTGGTCCCGTGAGTCAAGTTGCAAGTTGGATCCTGAATACAACTTCTTTAATTCAGCTGATCAGGCACATTGAGAGCCTTACTAGTGATATTGACTTCTACTGTATATTTACTCACAATGTCAGTCGTGGTCCTTAGTTGTCTACAAATTGGGCAAACAGACTTTTAAACTTCAACAATTTTGCATTCGATATGTTAAACATGTATTGATGTCCGGTCAGACATCAATACATTTGGGCTATTTGTGTCTGTTCCCAAAACAACAAACTCAAGGCAAATGAAAAGCTGTTTGTGAAAAACATTTACCTTTGTCTGTTAATTTGAAAGCTCCTCTGGTTGAAAAGTCTTGTTTGCAAGAGAACATCTACAGTACATACATAGATGGGTTTTAGCGTTGTCCACTCCAGATGCAGGCCTTGTGTTCTGGGGTAGTTTGCTGATTCCCACCACACTCTTCCGTTCCAGTGGATGCGGGCCAGGTGGACCTCGGACCCCTGCTACGCCTTCTACGGGGTGGACGGCTCGGACTGCTCCTTCCTCATCTACCTGAGCGAGGTGGAGTGGTTCTGCCCCCCACTGGCCTGGAGGAACCACACCACCGTCACCACTGTTGTCAAGAAGAGCTCCACCAAGAGACAGGTGAGTGCACTGCCCACCCAGGCTCAAGCTGACCGCACGGGCAGGATCAAGTGATGACACAAAGACCTGCCGCAGCACCTTGTACACTTGGATTCTGTTTCCTGTCATGGTCTAGGTTTTGGGGTGGTTACTCTTATGACTACCTATCATTTTGAATGTATTTGCCATGGTTGTTGTGTCACACAAGTACGCTCTCGGGAGATAGTACCTCTGATTAGTACACTCAAGTGCCTCTATTAGTTACCTCTACTGTCTCTAAACATCAGACAGTTGATGCCAACCTTGGAGCGCAGCGCTAGATTCAGTATGCAGAGCACCAGAGTGTTGTTGTCTCAGAGCACTGGCAGATGCTTTGTCCCATATGAGTCCGGTTCCACATGCAGCTTGAGCTGGAGGGCTGTGTGCCAGCAACCTGTGCCCTCGCCATCAGCAGGAGGTCATGGGGTCACGCCCAGCAACCTGTGCCCTCGCCATCAGCAGGAGGTCACGGGGTCACGCCCAGCAACCTGTGCCCTCGCCATCAGCAGGAGGTCACGGGGTCACGCCATGCCGCCTCATCCCTTGTGCCGGGGCTCAGGACCTCACCTGGAGCGTGTGTGTTTCATGCCCAGTGGAGGTCATCCAAATGGATGCACACGGCGTGCGCACCGGTGTTGTCCTCTGCCTGACCCGGGGGCTCAGTGGAGAGTTCTTTTCACTCAGTCGTTCTTTTCTCTTTTGGCCTCGTTTCCTGGTTCCCTCTTCCTGGGCGGTCGGTTCCCTCTCTGTTCCTTCCTCCCTTTTATCCTTCTATCCCTCCATCTAAGATCTGAAAATTCTTAGATTTTCTCTTTGTCACTCTCTTCCATCCTCTACCCCACTCTCTCTTTCTCTCTATGTCTCTCTACAGCTCCTGTTTCTCCCTCTCTCTCTCTTTCTCTTTCTCTATCTCTATCTCTATCTCGCTCTCTCTCTCTCTTTCTCTATCTCGCTCTCTCTCTTTTTTCCGCTCTCTCTCCCCCCCCCCTCTCTCTCCCCCTCTCTTAGTAATTTTCTCTCTGTCTCTCCGTTCAGCTGCACCTCTCTTGCTGGCCTTTGAGAGCTCTGCGTGTGAGGCATAAATGAGCTCTAATTTTAATTCCTCATGCAGCCAAAAATCCCTGGTGCTATTTTCAGAAATGCGATTTTTTAGGGCTTAAAGCGGCGGCGGTGGTGGTGATGATGCGACCCTACGGTGTGTGGTGGTGTGGCTCACAGAACAGTCCCCACGTCTCTGTTCGCCAGAGCCGAAGGGAGCGGAGAGACTGAACGTGGCCTTTTTGTTTCAGAGATAATGATGTGTGCCTTAGTGTGTGTTTGTGTAGGTCGTGTCAGGTTTAACTGTGTTTGTCTTTCGCCAATCCCCTGTGTGTGTGTGTGAGTGTGAGTGTGTGTGTGTGTGTGTGTGTGTGTGTGTGTGTGTGTGTGTGTGTGAGTGTGTGTGTGCCTGCCTATAAAATGCTCTGGCGAGTCTCCCAATCACAGGGCTTTTGTGATCCAGATCGTTTCTTCTTCATTTTATCGTGTCTACGAGGAGTGTGTGTGTGTGTGTGTGTGCATATGTGTATGTTTGTGTGTGTGTGTGTGTGTGTTTATATGTGTGTGTGTGTGTGTATGTGTGTGTGTGTGTGTGTGTGTGCATATGTGTATGTTTGTGTGTGTGTGTGTGTGTGTGTTTATATGTGTGTGTGTGTGTATGTGTATGTGTGTGTGTGTGTGTGTGCATGTGTGTGTGTGTTCTCTATGTTCTGTATATTTCTCTGCTCTCTGTGCATCTGTGTACACACTCTCTCTGTGTGTGCTCTCACACAACTCCCCCTCTGTCTGTAAATGTAAACGCGTTGGCGAGCCACCCAAACTAGGGGGACTCTGTGATCCAGATATGCCGGCCTCAGTTTCACACGGCTCAGCAGAGCGGCTGCTCCGCCGGTCCCCATCCCCCGGTAGTCAGGGCGATACCCGCTGAGCTGATTACACTGGTATTTACTCAATGCCTCCGTCAGCGACACACGAGCCCTCTGGGGAGCCGATGGAGAACCTAATGTCTCCCTTGCTCTCAGTCTCCTGAGAGGAAGAGAGAGAGAGATAGAGGGAGAAAATGAGAGAGAGGAGAGGGGGAGGTAGGAGAGATGGAGGTGCATCTGTAGTGTGATCACGTACTGGGTTAGCGGACCTGATTACACAGGTAGTTATCGTATGCCACATCAGTGATACCCCCCTTTGGAACCGTACTGTATGTTTTCTAAATACCTGAGATACGGCGCGAGAGAGCAAGGGGTAAAGAGAGAGTGGGACGAAGATATGGACAACCGCTGGAGTTGCATCTGTTCTGAGATCAGCCAGTATCTCGCGTTTTACATGCCAACGAAGCACATACGAAACCCATGTTTGTTTGTTGCCTACACACAACACTTCACACATTTCTCATACATAACATTAAGACGAGGATGAGCCAAGTTATCATAGATAGGAGCGTGGGTGTAATTTCATCTCCATTCCTGTTTACCCCTCCAAGCCTCACCGTGGAAGAATTGATTTCACCCGCAAGGCATAAATCCATTCAGATCCCGCGCTATGACACTTTGGGTTTTGATCATTGTGATGTAGTGGGATTCATTATGCATGGGGATCGGGCTGATTAAAGTATATTTCCCTATTGGTTTATGTCATTTGTTTTTAAAAAAAGCTAAGTGCATTATCTTGTATTTTTGTTCCTCGCCGTAGGTCTTGGAAGGAGATGAGTGATGGTATAGCGTTTGCAATCCAGGCTTTATTAAATGTGTTAGCTAGCAGGCTTGATGGTTGCTTGGGAGGGAGCTATTTGCATAGACTGCCATTGGCCCATCTCTCCACACATTTCTTTCTTGACTTTGTCTTACTCTTTTCCTCTTCCTCTTTCTCTGTCCCTCTCTTCCTCCTCCTCCTCCTCCCTCTCCTCATCCTCCTCTCTCTCACATACCGATCCAGGGAAAATTGTGTATTATGTCAGTAAGTATAGTATGTAGTGGGGCAATTCCATGCAAAATTGAATTTTTTGTAACATCCATAACGCCAATAAAATGTGATGGTATGGTATGATGTGCATGATTACATGACATTTGAGCATTTGCTATTTTTGGCTGAAGAATGTAAATGAGAAAAACATCAAGAAAAATGAAAGTTGTCATTCATATCATACAAATGCCAAGGTATTTCAATGGCGTTATGGATGTGACAAAAAGTCCATTTTCCGTGGAATTGCCCAGTGTTCAAAATAGGTTATGAATAAGGAAATCAAGCAACAAATAACAAATTAACAAAACAAATGAAAACAAAAATTATTTTAGCTCGCCTGCTGCGAAGCCATAGCATACTGGCTTAGCGATCGGATAGAGATGTTTGGGCTTCCGCTGCAGTCTTTCACCTCTCTCTCTCTCTCTCTCTCTCTCTCTTTTTTTTTTTTTTTTCTCTTTCTTTCTATCTCTCTCTCTCTCTCCCCCCTGCAGGCGGCCTTCCGTACGGACCTGGCGTCTCTGCTGGAGCAGGTGGGCACGGGGAAGGAGTCGCTGAGCTTCATGAAGAGGAGGATCCGCAGGCTGGCCGCTCAGTGGGCCACGGCTGCCCAGCGCCTGGACACCAAGCTCTACCGCCGCTGGAGGGAGCAGAAGAAGGTGAGAGAGAGAGAGGTGGAGAGAGAGAGAGAGAGAGAGAGAGAGAGGCAGAGAGAGATAGAGAGGCGGAGAGAGAGAGAGAGAGAGAGAGAGAGAGAGAGAGAGAGAGAGAGAGAGGCGGAGAGAGATAGAGAGGCGGAGAGAGAGACGGGGGGGGGGGTAAAGATGTAGTTCTTGATTATACTTATATATTATCTCTGCCAGCTCCTGTAACTATCCATCCATTGTGCGTTTCTCAGAAAGCTCCTGTGTTGGTGCAGTCCAACTGCTCTGTAGGGGAAACTGTTGAGTTACACACTATTCCAGCCAGTCAACAATGATTTATCTGTCTGTTGGCTGAAACACATGAGGTTGTTTTTTTTCTCTCTCTCTGTGTTTTTAATCTCAAACCTCGGTTTGCTATCTAGACACCAGATGTTCATTTTTCCATTTTTTCCCCTACGCTGCTTGTCTAGAGCTGTTTATCATCAACAATTAGTAGCAGACAGGAGTCGGAGTGTCAGAGTGCGCTTACTGGGCACTGCTGATAGGACCTGTCTGGAATACTATTGCCAGGAGTGTGTGTGTGTGTGTGTGTGTGTGTGTGGGTGTGTGGGTGTGTGGGTGTGTGTGTGTGTGGTTTATGTGTGTTTGTCTGTGTTTGTTTGTTTGTGTGTGTAGGTGAGGTTGTAACTCTGCTTCCAATCCCATTAGCTGATAACAGCCTCACGTGTCATCTTGAGTTCTCCGCTCTGCACTGTGCTCTGACCGTTTATGTAGATGAGCCGTCAGCTGTCCTCCGTGACCCACGCCCCCACCCCACCCCCCCACCCCCACCCCACCACAGCCCCCTGGCCCGGCTGAGTCAGGCCCTGGAGCGGATGGAGGTTCTGCCCTCACTGACGCCTCATGGCAATACTACATAGGAGGAAATGGTTAGATTGAAAATGGGTCCCCTGTTGCACAACATCAGAGAGAATGGCATTAAGGAAATTGCACTGCTGTAGGACTGTGCGCATTAATATGCCATTTTAATCAAGGGCACTGCGCTACTACGGCACAGCTCCTCACTGCTGGGCAGTCCTCACTGACCACTGAGTTGTGCACATGCCTCGCTGAATAGAATGCACCTCAGCGCTGGTCAGTTCCGGCCTCCATGTACTGCACAGACCGCTGCGGCTCACTCGGCCTCCCCACCTTCCATTTCCTCCCTCTGTGCGCAGCGGTCAGTCTCCCTCCACCGTTGCCTCTGCCCCCTCCCCCACTCTCAGCAGCTTCCTGTTTCCCAGCGTTCCTCTGGCAGCAGGGAGCAGCGATGGCAGCGGCGCGTGCCCCAGAAAGCGGACGGAGATGATGGGAGATCACAATTAATCAGGGCCAATTAAAAACATCACCGCTGTCTCGGGCACGCTTGTATCAGGAGGGGGAGCGAGGCTATTGAAAGCTCCCGCAGCGTCTCCCTTCGCCTGCCTGCCTTTCTTCCCGTCTCCTCTCTCTCTCTCTCTCTCTCTCTATTCTCTCTCTCTCTCCCTCTCTCTCTCTCTCTGGGGAGGGGTACAGGTCTGTAGCTCCACGCTTGGCCATCCGTCCTCATTAAGGCCCCGGCACGGGCGAGAGATGGAGGAGGGATGGTTGGAGGTCTGTGTGTGTGTGCGTGTGTGTTTGTGTGTGTGTGTGTGTGTGTGTGTGTGTGCGTGTGTGTGTGCGTGTGTGTGTGTGCGTGTGTGTGTGTTTGTGTGTTGTGTGTGTGTTGTGTGTATGAGTGTGTGTATGAGTGTGTGTGTGTGTGCGTGCGTGCGTGCGCATGCGTGTGTGTGTATGTGTGTGTGAGGGCGGTGCAAAGTTTCTGTTTCCCGTTGCCATCTGTGGAGAGGGCCGGTTGGGGAGCCCACAGTGCCACGGGTCGCTAGCTTCCGTCACGCGCCGCGCAAACACGATGCGCCCCGAAATGAAATAAATAAGGCCCATTCTCACCACAGGGCCTCATGGAAGGGGTAGTGTGTGTGTGTGTGTGTGTGTGTGTGTGTGTGTGAGAGAGAGAGTGTGTGTGTGTGTGTTTGTGTGTGTGTGAGACAGAGTGTGTGTGTGTGTGTGAGAGAGAGAGAGAGAGAGAGAGAGAGAGAGTGTGAGTTTATGTGTGTGAGAGAGAGTGTGTGTGTGTGTGTGTGTGTGTGTGTGTGTGTGTGACTTATGAATCCAATAAACATGAAAATGGAAACACAACATAAGAAAGGGTCAGGAATAAGAAAAATATAAATGTTAATTTATTTTGGACGAACTGAGACTTCAGCAACGATGCCAATGCTTCGAAAGCACAGTAATAAATAACTAAAAACAGATTCTAGCAAGCCTCCTAACCTTCTAATAGTTTTAAGCAAATACTATCTTACCTCGAAATAAAAATGTGTGAGTCTTCCGCACGGCTTACCTTCTACACTAACGTCCAGCTATTCTAATGTGGGAAAACAAACAAAAAAATTCATCGGCCCTTCACCAGTTACAATGGTCAGTTTTGAAAAACGAGAAAAAGAAAATACAATTTGTGAGCAGAGTAGCAAAACGGCGAGAATAGAATCCGCGGTCTGTAAACAGCATGTGGTCCGAGATCGAGCTGCGGCCATGTTGGAAAAGGCGGCTTTTATAGGCAGGCCAACTCGCAGACGCCAGCACACCTGCACACAATAAGGGGTAATGACAGGTAGAGAGAATGCAGGTAGAGGGTGAGACTAGAAATGCCAAGTAGGCTACACAAGGGCACGTAACACCCCCACCGATAAGAATAAGTTGGAGGGCAAAATTAAGGTATCAATAACATGTACCCAGTAAATACATAATTGCATCAAAGATATATAAAGATAGATATATCTAAAAAAAAAAAGGTATACTTATCCTAAACAAGTGGAGAGACTTCTTTTCCCGAATAAGAGCTCATCCTGCAGATGATAAACACAGTTAATATCTCCCGACAATTTATTACCACTAATGAAATGGGTTATACGCGAGATAACGCGTCAGTGACCAGATTGTCCCGACCACGAATGTGTTTAATGACGATGTTGAAGCATCTGTGGCATGCTCTGTGGCAGCGCCGCCGACATAGACTTCAAAGTGCTGCAGCGCGAGCACCAGCGCAAGCGCTTCCTTTTCGATAGTGGAATATGCGCGCTGGTAATGAATGAATTTGCGCGAGAAGAAAGCAACGGGGTGTTCTAGACCATCAGCACCACCCTGACACAGGACAGCGCCAGCGCCTAAATCACTCGCATCTATTGTGACAGAGAAAGGCAGATTGAAATCTGGCGCGGCCAATACCGGCGCAGTGGTGAGGAAAGCTTTCACGGAGTCAAACGCAGACTGACAAGTATCACTCCATTTGAAAACACGCTTCGTGCTCAACAAGTCGGTCAGTGGGGCAGCCACGGTCGAGAAGTTTTTGCAGAACGACCTATAGTACCCGACCATGCCGAGGAAGCGGTGTAAATCTCGTCGGGTGGTCGGAGCTGGAAAATTCGTGATGGCCTCAACTTTTGCTTGGACGGGGCGAACCTGCCCACGCCCAATGATTTTACCGAGGTAGACGACGGATGCCTGGCCGAAGATGCACTTTGCCAAGTTAACGGTTAATTCAGCGCGAGACAGACGGTCAAAAACTGTGGAAAGATGTTCTATATGTTCACGCCAGGTGGCGCTATATACGAGGAGGTCGTCTAAATAGGCCTCACAGTTTGGGACACCATCTAAGACATTATTAACCAAGTGCTGAAATGTGGCGGCAGAATTTCGAAGGCCAAAAGGCATGCGGACGTACTGCAAGAAATGGTCTGGTGTGGCAAAAGCTGAGATCTCCTTGACACGCTCGGTTAATGGGACCTGCCAATAGCCCTTAAGAAGGTCCAATTTACTAACATGGTTGGCGGGACCCAAGCGGTCAACGCAGTCATCCATACGGGGTAGCGGGAAACTGTCTGCTTTTGTTACAGCATTTACGCGTCTGAAATCGGTACAAAAACGAAATGTACCGTCGGGCTTTGGAACTAACAGACATGGTGAGCTCCAGGGGCTGGAGCTGGGTTCAGCAATATTGTTCTCGAGCATGTAATGAACCTCCTGCCTAAGTATCTGGCGCTTCAAAGGGTTGGCGCGATATGGATGTTGTTTAATTGGCCTACTGCATTCAACTTCGATGTCGTGTGTGATGGCAGTTGTACAGCGAGGAATATCAGTAAACAAATCCTTGTGTGACAAAATTAATGCTGACAGATCAGCGGACTCAGGAGCAGAGAGATGAGAGAGAAATGAAGGGAGATCTGCGAGTATTTCAGAGTTTTTAAGTCTGCCTTCGACCACCTCCATAGGAGGGCCGGGAACGTCGGGAGGCGCTTCTGAAACAACGGCGACAGTTTCAGCACCATGTGCCGTGGACAGCAACGGAGCTGGGCTGCCATTTTGAGGAGAAACGGACGAGTCTGGAGAGTTTGGAGACGACATCAACCTGGGCTGTCGCACATGATATGGCTTTAACCTGTTCGCGTGGCAGAGTGTGGATATTTTTCTGCGGTCCGGCGTGGCGATAACGTAATTTAGATCACCTACCCTACGTTCCACGCGGTAAGGACCTGTATAACGCGCCTGCAAAGCAGAACCGAGGACTGGTAACAGCACCATTACCTGGTCGCCTGGAACAAAGTGGCGGGCGACGGCCTTGCGGTCGTACAGTTTCTTCATCCTCATCTGAGAAACATCGAGGTTCTCTTTGGCTAACTGACAGGCACGCTGCAACCTGTAACGCATTTTGGAAACGTAGTCAGAGAGATCGTGATAATTAGTGGTTTCAGTGAGCCACGCTTCTTTCAACACTTTTAAAGGGCCACGCACGGAGTGGCCGAAGACGAGCTCAGCGGGGCTAAAGCCCAAACTCTCCTGGACCACTTCTCGTATGGCAAAGAGGACCAGCGGAATTCCTTCATCCCAGTCGTGCTCAAATTCGTGACAGTATGTTGCCAACATGTTCTTAAGGGTCTGGTGGAACCTCTCTAGCGCCCCCTGCGACTGCGGATGGTAGCTGCTAGAGATAACGTGTTTTATTGCTAGCTGTTCCATGACCTGTCTGAATATGTTGGAGAGAAAGTTCGTTCCGCGATCGGTCTGGACGACTTTGGGGAGACCGAATATAGAGAAGAACTTAAACAATGCTTTGACAACGAGAGGCGTCGTTATCTGTCTCAGAGGGACGGCCTCGGGGAAGCGAGTTAAGCTGCACATTATTGTGAGCAAATAAACATTACCAGACTTGGTACGGGACAAAGGGCCTACGCAGTCCAGAAGCACCCGCTCAAACGGTTCGGAGGAGACCGGAATTGGCTGCAACGGAGCAGGCGGGATAATTTGATTAGGTTTGCCTATGACCTGACATGGATGGCATGTCTTACAGTATCTGGCGACATCACACCTGGCCAAAAGAAATGGCGGAGGAGACGGTCAGCGGTTTTATTAATGCCTAGATGTCCGGAGAAATGATGGTCGTGGGCTAAACGCAAAATCTCCTCCCTATAAGGAGCTGGCACAACAATTTGATTAACAACATGCCACATATCGCGCGCTGGAGCAGTCAACGGTCTCCACTTGCGCATTAAAACACCGTCTTGTACAAAATATCCGAGGGGACTGAACTCAACATCACGCTCAGACATTGCCTCGGAAAATAACGAGGTGAGGGACGGATCCTTCTTTTGCTCAATTATAAGCTGATCACGGCTAAGAGCTGATTTACGTGAGGCTGAGGGAGACATATCAGACGGCTGTGCATTAACAGACGAGAAAGGACGGGCAATGAAAGTATCATACAAGTCGATCTCATCGGATTTGGAATCATCAAGAACAGCGCGCTGTGCCATACTGGACGGAAAAACTTCAGGATATGCTGTGGGCAAATCAACATCGCCTGAGGCAGCTGGAGAGACAATAGGTGATGGGAATATTTTTCCCCCACAAAGGTCATTTCCGAGTAGCATCGCAACGCCTTCTACTGGAAGAGAGGGGCGGACACCTACAATTACATCACCGGTGATTAAATCGGAAGAGAGGGACACCTTGTGTAAAGGCACATTCACATAGCCCATTTCAAATCCTCTGACCAAGACACTATCTCCAGTACTTGTATCGTCGCTGAAAGGCAAAACGTCTTTTAATAAAAAGCTTTGCGAAGCGCCTGTGTCGCGTAACAATTTTATGTGAACACGCTTATCAGGCTTTCCAGGTAAAGCGACGGTTCCGTCAGTAATAAAGGGTGCAAATGACAATAAAGAGCTCGTGGCTTGCTCTGTAGTTGCATAAGAGAGTTTAATCTCGTTTTTGGGAAAATTGGAGGTGCACAGGGCAGTTTCAGTTTTCAGAAGGTCGGCTTTGTTTAAACCACTACGTACCTTGAGTGTATAATGACCCGCAACACGCAACAATTCATCACGAGTTATAGTAAGCAGGCCTTCCTGCGTAGGCGCTTTTGTGTACTCTTCTAAATCGAACATGTTGCGAGAGCAAAAGTGAACAAATGAACAAACGCGTTTCAGACAAAAAGGCTACCGCAACTACTCACAAAACTCCTGGGATTTCGAAAAATATTGATTCAATTAACAGACTAAACGCTGGTGTATTTTAACACTGCAAAGAGAACAAAGGACACGCGTGTCAGCAACTGCGCGGCAGCGGGGAAACACCAGGAAAAAAATTGACAACTATCGGGCGGATTTTCGACCGTCGAAATTTTTCAAGTAATTAGCCAATTAATTAATCAATTAATTCATCCCGGACGAGCCCCCATTTATGTTATGAATCCAATAAACATGAAAATGGAAACACAACATAAGAAAGGCCCAGGAGTCAGGAATAAGAAAAATATAAATGTTAATTTATTTTGGACGAACTGAGACTTCAGCAACGATGCCAATGCTTCGAAAGCACAGTAATAAATAACTAAAAACAGATTCTAGCAATCTTCCTAACCTTCTAATAGTTTTAAGCAAATACTATCTTACCTCCTCGAAATAAAAATGCGTGAGTCTTCCGCACGGCTTACCTTCTACACTAACGTCCAGCTATTCTAATGTGGGAAAACAAACAAAAAAATTCACCGGCCCTTCACCAGTTACAATTTCGAAAAACGAGAAAAAGAAAAGACAATTTGTGAGCAGAGTAGCAAAACGGCGAGAATAGAATCCGCGGTCTGTAAACAGCGTGTGGTCCGAGATCGATCTGCGGCCATGTTGGAAAAGGCGGCTTTTATAGGCAGGCCAACTCGCAGACGCCAGCACACCTGCACACAATAAGGGGTAATGACAGGTAGAGAGAATGCAGGTAGTGGGTGAGACTAGAACAGCCAAGTAGGCTACACAAGGGCACTTAACAGTGACTGTGGTCTTTTTGTTTGTTTTACACATTGGAATAGAGTGGACTGGCCAACATTGGCCCTCGTTCACTGAGCAGTCAGTGGGAAACGTTATCTATTTTCTCCACAAGCTGCCCCGCTCCAGACTTACAAACACACACACACACACACACACACACACACACACACACACACACACACACACACACACACACACACACACACACACCAAAAGCTGTGAAGCCAGGCGTCAGCTCTGGGAAGGAAGGGAGCTGCAGTAAAACTCAGCTCTGCTCTGCTCTGCTGCGGCAGCAGCTCAGACACTCACACACGGCAGAAAACAGAAACCCTGCTGTACCCCCTCAGGTACCCTCCCTCCCTCCCTCACTCACTCACTCACTCACTCACACTCTCTCTCTCTCTCTCTCTCTCTCTCTCTCTCTCTCTCTCTCTCTCCCCCTCCCTCACTCCTCTGTGTGATGGCTGTTAAGAAGACTTTTGTATTCTGCTTCGTTTGGCTTGTCTTTCTTTTTTATTTTATGTCATTGAAATGCAATAGATTTCCCTGATTCAATTTGGTCTAACCCCCCCCCCCCCTCCCCCACCTCCTCCTCCTCTCCTTGTTTATTGATGGTTGTTCCTGGAATTGGGATGAAGCAGGAGGCGTGTTTTGGGCACTGGGCTGAGGACGACTCAACGCTGGCTGCTCACAGCGGGGTTGCCAAGAGCCCTAGCTCTGAGGGGTGGGAAGCAACTCCACCATGGCAGGATGGAGTGAGAGAGAACAAGAGAGAGAGAGAGAGGAAGAGAGAGAGAGAGATGAGAGAGAGAGAGAGATGAGAGAGAGAGAGAGAGAGAGAGAGAGAGAGAGAGAGAGAGATGAGAGAGAGAGAGAGGAAGAGAGAGAGAGAGATGAGAGAGAGAGCATAAGAGACAGGGCAGAGTGAGATGGTAGTGCTTCAGTGGTGTTGTTCTCTGGGGTACTTGGGGAGATGCGTTGGCGGCACCCGCTCCCTCCTTCTCTTTTGTGTGTGGAGGACATGAGTGCTCCCCTGATGAATGATGTACCCTTGTTCCTGACCCTGGGTCAGTTTTACGAGGAAGCAAAAAAAGAGCAGCATTCTGTGGTACATTGAAGAATTCTTCCAACATTATGAGCACAACTATTGATTTGTGGAAGGAAATGCAGGAGGTGGAGGGTCCTCTCATCATCCTCAGATGATGTGCCAAAAGATAGATTTTAACCTTTTATCATCTATGTGTGGACGGAGGCTCTAACTGACAGTCCCCGCTGAATCAATATATATGTATATAATGGCTGAAGGTCACAGAGATTTTGCTAAATGCCAGCGGTCGCATTTTATGAAAGGCAAATTCAGGCTCTTATATTTTCAAGTAGAAAATATCAGGCATATCTCCCTCTCTGTACATTCATCTTCTAATATGGTGTGGGTGG
>NW_027468564.1:53837372-53839872 GCF_046254945.1 Alosa pseudoharengus
CCCATGAGGTTTAGCTTAGCTTAGCTTAGCTCCGTGCTTATTTTACGCATACACTGCCTCTCATCTCTGAGGTAAACAATGCTATTGATTTGAAAAATAAGATCCAGATTCATGATTGGAGTTAGCCGAGTAAAGCCTGGCAATACATTTCTAAATAAAAGTAGGAAAAACTAATCAATCTTGTTTGTCTGATTCGCGCTACGGTAAACAAGCTGGAGGGCCCATTCGTTCGTGGGCATTATTACTTCGACAATAGAGTGGCGAGGGGTAACAGAGAGACGCGGAGAGCAACATTGGAGAGGGATTTGGATTTCTGCTCACAAATCACAGCGGCAGGCGAAAGAGCGGACGCACGCGCGGAGCCTTAACAATCTCATAGAAATAGTTTACAGCTATGTGTCTTCAAGTCTGTCTTTTTGTGTGAGGTAAATACAGAGAAAGTACAGTGAGAATATGGAATAGACTAGCAAGCTGTGATGGAAATTGGCAGGGCAAGGTGGCTTAGAGAGAACTTGCTGGCAGCTAATGTCACTGAAAGAGAGCGCTAGTGGCATGGAAAATAAATTGTGTGTGTGTGTGTGTGTGTGTGTCTTTGACGGTTAGGGACCCTCTCACCTTCTCATCAAAGCTAGCTTTTCTACTACATGTGATGAGGTGAAGTGTTCAATTAAATGTTGAAGTATTTTGTGGTTGGTTGAATTGTTGGGTGGTTAGGTGAACTCGGTGGCTGCTACATTGGTGCACTAATGCAGCCAAGCTCAACAGAAAGAGATGCAATTCCACTGGAATTGCTGTTTTGATAGACTTCAAAAGAACTACACCATGCAGAACACAATGTCAGTGTCTGTTCTTTGATGCTTTGTGGCTGTAGAGATATGCAACTATTCCATTGGAAAAAGTGAGACGATGTGGAGAATAGATGCTCAATGCCGACGGTTGAATTGCACAGAGGGAGAGAGAAGGACTCAAAGGGGGGAAAGCATCAATGTAAGGGAGTAGTGCGCATCATCTGAAGCATCAAGGTCGACTTTAAGTCTGCTTCTACAGACATCTGTTCCTACTGTATCACACACACACAGACATGACAAACAGTGCCAGATGTACTAACGCTTTTGCGCCCACTTCAGGCGTATTTGTTTCGCAACTTGCGTTTAAAATCATTGCGAGGTATGTACAAACAGGCCGCAATGAGGTAAAAGCGCAATCTGCCTGTCGCGGGAGCTGAAAATGTCTAATTGCGCTTTTCGTGTCATGCATATGCATTCATGGGAGGATCCAGGGGAAAGTGGGAGTTTAGCGTAAAAAGATGGGAGGGGAAGAGTAAATAGCGCCTAATTATGTATTCCGCGGTATGTACAAAGACTGCTCCTGAAAGCGCACGTCTATTCTGCGCCTAAATACTTGCGCCTTGTAAAAGCAGGTGTTAATCCAAATTTAAGTTCAATGCTTCAATAAGAGAACCTTTCAAAGACAACAGAATCGCTATTTAGAGCACCAGTTTTGCAAGTCTTTGTAGGCTACTATCAAAAGCAACATTAACTTTCGTTGGCCTTTCAAATGTCTTACTTTCACTTTCACGTCATTCACTTAAACTTTCCTACTTGCTAGATTTGACCAATTTTCCATAGCCTACGTTCACAAGTAGTTTGACTAGAACTACTGATCTTCATTATCTCCCTGCTCGTTGACATCTTATCATCTATGGTATTATTTCATGATCGCTAAACGTTTGATTCTTTTTAATGTTGTCATCAGTTAACTTCATTCAACTGCGCTTGTAGGCTCTGCCATTCAGTTGTGGACGTTGGTAAATTGCGTTTATGGGCGGAGAGAGGCAGAGAAAGGTGCAGTTTACACCAAGGATTGAACGATTGATAAATACGACGGAAACTTGGGTCTGTCAGCGTTCGCAGTCTGCGGTTTGTCCATGGCGCTGATAACGTTACGTTCGCAAATGTACGTACATCTGGCCCACAGTGTGATGTTTTTTCTCCTCTTTTTTCTCTCCTCTTTCACCAGTCAGTCTCACTTCAGGCTCTTATTTTGATCTCTGTGCTTTTCACACGTCACCCCACTTCTCTTCCACCTGCACAGGCTATATCTATTTCTTCTCCCCTCTCTCTCTCTCTCTCTCTCTCTCTCTCTCTGATTGTCTTTCAACCTCCCTTCACCTTCCCAGCACTCTACTCTCTTTTCATTTCCTCCCTTCTCACCCCTTCCTCTCCTCTCCTCTCCTCCTCTCTGCTCTCCTCTCCTCACTCACACCCCTCTGCTCCAGCTGATTCTCTACAGCGTGTGCCTCCATCTCCACCTCCACCCATAGCATGAGAGATAGAGAGAGAGAGAGATGGAGAGAGAGAGATTGAGAGAGAGATAGAGAGAGATGGAGAGAGAGAGGGGGGGGGGTTGACTGCCTCCATCCTGCTGGAAGCTCTTAGAGCTCCTAATGGGCGGTTCTCATGGCAGATGAACACAGCCATTGGCTGCGTGGACAGAGGGT
>NW_027468564.1:53847372-53862372 GCF_046254945.1 Alosa pseudoharengus
AATGCTGACTGCAATGACCACACGCACGCACGCACACACACACACACACACACACACACACACACACACACACACACAAACATGCACAAACACATAATGCATACACCACTTACTCTTGCTCTCTGTTTCTCTCTCACACATCAACACAAATGCAAACATGAACACATGTTATATGAAGTTGTGTATTAATGCCATTGTACACCCAACCAAAGACCAGAGCTCAGATTGTGCATAGGACATGAGTCCTGCAGACAGAGCAAGACTGGAGAGAGGGAGCTGCCAAGTGCACATCATGAGAGGCCTTCAGAGAGCTGGGAGAGACACAAGGCAGGCAATGGCCAGAAGGAAAGAGAGAGAGAGAGAGAGAGAGAGAGCTGGGTAGAGAAGTAACGCAGTGGTGATGATTTATCACTGAGTGAGCTCACACACACACAAATGCAGACACAGTATTCCAAGAGGCCCTCAAAGAAAGATGTGCTTTCTACCTATGCACATAACAGAGACAATTTCTCCACAAGCTAAGAAAAAAACAAACAAACACGCAGACATAGACAAGGAAGGGACACATATAAATATATGCTGATTAGAGTACAAGTTTGACCTCAACACCACTAATGTTTTGCAGTGATGAAAGTATCTTCATCCTCTCTGTAGGTTTTGGGCATCTGGTGGGTTTAGCAGAATCAGAATGTTCCTAAATGCTCCATGTCACCCCGGCTCCCCTGTGAGTTGAGCATCAGTGGGAGTTGGCGAGGTTTCAAACCCACTCTCTGTCAGGATTAGCAGATGCTGGTGATTATCCTTTTGATAAGTTCTGGCTCGCCCGACACTCCCAAATCCCAAATCACGGATAACAGGAAGATATGTGACAGCTCACCATCTTTTTCACAGCTTCAGTTTCCTCACTCTCTCTCTCTGTCTCTCTCTCTCTCTCTCTCACTCTCTCTCTCCCTCTCTCTCTCTCTCTCATCCTCTCGCTGTTTTAGTTGCCAACATACAGTATAATCTACTCTAAAAAGGTTTACCTGCTGCCAGCCCCCTCCATCTCTTAACCCATTTACTCCTAAAATGCCTGCTAAAAACGCCTATAGAATCCTATGGCATTCTAGACTAAATTTTCCTTATTTCCTGAGGGTTTTCTGAAAACATACTAAAAATTGTCAACGTCTACCAAAATGTAATATCTAAGCCTCTGTAGCACCTAGAAACATGAAATAAAAAGCATGCTGCGCTACGCAGCATCCAGCGGGAGGGTCAATGTTGCGCTACGCAGCATCCAGCGCGAGGGTCAATGTTGCGTCATGCAGCACCCAGAATGGGTTAATCTCTCTCCCCTCTTCCCTCTCTGTTTGCCAGGGCCCAGAGGTCAAAGAGTTCAGGGTCAAAGCGACTTTATTAGTCTCTACATAAGTGACAGCTCACATACTGCACAGTATTTTAAAAAGCACACGTATCCACAGTATATATGAGTGGGTGTATAAACGTGCATATTGAGTGTCCATCTATCTGTTTATCCCCCCCCTCTCTCTCTCTCTCTCAATTCAATTCAATTCAAATGAGCTTTATTAGCATGACAAATATTTTTGCATTGCCAAAGCAGAACATACATTTAGACATACATTTACATAGAGAATGCTTGGAATACAGTACATGGCAAATAGATACGTATCCAAGATTAACAAACACACTGGTGTGTGTGTGTGTGTGTGGCTGCGTGTATGTATGGTGTTTGTCTGTGTAACTATATGGATAGGTGCCATATAAAAGTAATGATTATTTAATTATTTAATTATTTAACCACTGTCCCTTGCCTTATGGCATTCGGTGACGCATTTGGCAGCAAGATTTGCTGTCTGTCCCTGCTGTCCGAGTAAGACTGCCATTATTTCTTGTTCTTCTAGATTTTTGAACCCTGGGATTAGGCTTGTAAGCCTGTCAAAGTATGACTTACGTACTGTATAGTTGTATATTTCTCACAGTGAAGAAGAAAGTGCACCTCAGTCTCAACCTCACCTCTCTCTCTCTCTCTCTCTCTCTCTCTCTCTCTCTCTCTCTCTCTCTCACTGTTAATGTGCTGGAGGCTTTATTATTATCTCCTCCCAAACTGAGGTGTTGACAAATCTGTCATAAGCATCACAGTCCTCCACTCTAGCCAAGATCTCTCTCTCTCCCTCTTTCTCTCTCTCTCTCTCTCTCTCTCTCTCTCTCTCTCTCTCTCTCTCTCCCTCTCTCCCTCTCTCCCTCTCTCTCTCTCTCTCTCTCTGTTTCTCTCTCACTCTCTCTCACTCCTCCTTTTTGTCTCTGCCACCACCCAGCAGAGTTCTTGGTTGCAGCCTCTCACTCACTTTCTACCACCTGAAAATTAAGCGCTAATGCCATTCTGGAGGAGAGCTCATTTGGCTCCCCTGAAAAATACATCCCACATCACAACAGAGAAAGAGAGAGAGAGAGAGAGAGAGAGAGAGAGAGAGGAATTGGATCTTCTACTTTTGGGAGGGAAATAAACTCTTCAGAGTGTTTCGAATAAATTATTTACCTGGGTGAGGAATCTGTGGGAGAGAGCTGAACAATGTTGCAGGGGTAAGAAACAACTATTAATGCACCAGGTGCTGCGGAGACATGAAAGAGAAGCAGATTTGACTCTTTTTTTTCTTTTTGCATCAACAAAAAAAAAAGAAACTTGCTGATTCGGATCTTTTGTGGTGCAACTGCTGTAGCTACTACTGTAGTGTTCACAGCAATTCCCCACCGCACCACACCGCACCATGCCGCCCCCCCCCCCCTCTCCACCACACACACATCCCACCCCACATCTCCCCACTGTGGGGTAATTTAGTCGACTTATTCTTTTTCTTCTTCGAGAGAGCAGAGCTGCTGCATTAATCAGTGAGAACTACAAAGCTATTATTAACATACACACGCGCACGTGTGTGTGTGTGTGTGTCTTGGTGTGGATTGGGTGTGTGCCTGAGAAATTATGTGTGTGTGTGTGTGTGTGTGTGTGTGTGTGAGAGAGAGAGAGAGAGTGACTACCAGAGAGTCACCACAGTGACACTCTTGACACTCTAATTAGTGTGTGTGTTTGTGTGATTGTGTACATATGCCATTTTGAGAGATACTCTCATTGTACTGTATGTGTTTGTAAGTAGGTCTATGTACACCTGCATGTTTTTTCACCCTTGGCATTCCTAAACTTGTGTGTGTGTGTGTGTGTGTGTGTGTGTGTGTGTGTGTGTGTGTGTGTGTGTGTGTGTGTGTGTGTGTGAATGCGTCCACACTTGTGCGTGCCTGCTGCTCACTTTACAAATGAGCCGAGCCCGCGGTGGCAGCCAGCGTGTGTCCGCTCTGCTCAGCTCAGCCTGCCAGGCGAGGCGTGGGGGGGCGTAGCCCGTAAGGCCCGTGCCTCTAAAGTGTCTGCGTCTGCAGAAACACCCACAGTCGGCCAGCAATGTCGGGTGTGTGTGTGTGTGTGGGGGGGGGGGGGCTGCCTACCGACTCCTGACTCCTCCGCGGTGGCTTCCGATCGATGCGCTTGTTAACAACCTCGCCCGCAATAACTGGCATCTCATCAGCCTGGGCACTCGGCCCCCTCAGCCGCCTGCAGCGCCAACCTCCAGACTACGGAGCTCATGGCGGGGCCCCCACGCGTGCACACACCAGACGGGGGACACCAGGAGCCTGGAGGGGTGGCTACCGTCTGGGTCTTCACGGAGAACACGGCCGTCTGCGAAAAGACTGTCGATCAGAGTCTCCCGGCGCGGAGAAGTGAGGCGAGGTCGCCTTAATTGGAAGGTTCCGGAAGGCTGCAGGTGACAGAGTGTCACTCTGCTTCCTGTACAGATAGATAAAGAGAGAGAAATAGAGAGAGAGACAGAGAGAGAGGTAGTTAGAGTAGTAGAGTAGTAGGTAGAGAGAGAGAGGTCTTTTAGAAACTTGGTGTAAGGCAGATATAAACACACACTGTCCCTCAGACTACAAAGAAATTATTCTACCATCTTTGAAAAACAAAAACATCAAACACGGCAGAGATTCAGGGGTTGTTATAATTTGGTTTAGGGAATACCTATCACCTTATTTATCCATTATAAAAAGAGATCTCACTCGTATATGGTTAAAGTTAAAAAATGGGGTTATAAGTCAAGAAGGTGACCTGTACATTTGTACAATCTACACCCCACCCGCAGAGTCACCATACTGTGAAGATGAGTTTTTTAGCAACCTGACAACAGAATGCAGCAATTTCCAGGCTCAGGGGAATGTGCTGCTCTGTGGTGATTTTAATGCCAGAACCGGCCTTGAAAATGAAATAGTTCAAATCAGTGCAAAAGAAAACAAATTTATTTCGTCAACAAACTTAGAAATCACAGCAAACCCAAGACACAACCCCGACTCTGTCACCAACAAATATGGTAAGGAGTTAGTGCATCTCTGTCGAGGCCTAGGCCTGTACTTTCTTAATGGTAGGATGAAAGGGGATTCATTAGGTCGGTTCACATACTGCTCAGCTCTTGGGTCTAGTGTAGTTGACTATGCAATTACTGACATGGACCCCTCCTCCATCAACGCCACAGCTTCCTCTTTCAGATCACTGTCAAATAAATGTATACCTTAAAAGATCTATGCAAATCAAGATAACAGATACTAAGAAACTTTTAAAACTCAAACCAACCTATAAATGGACATCTGACAGTGCATCTGAATTCACCAATGCAGCCAACTCTTCTGAAATTACTAATAAAATTAATAGTTTTTTACTAACACAATTTCATCCATATCCACCAGCTGTTAAAACAGCCGTAAATCAAGTAAATTAACTTTACCACATAATTGCACATAAAGCAAACCTCTCGAGGTAATTCCAAACCCAAACATAAAGTCCACAAAGAGCAATGGTTTGATAAGGAGTGTGATATGATGAGGAAAAATCTCAGACAACTATCAAATCAAAAACACCGGCAACCAAACAATCCAGAGATGAGAGAAAATTACTGCAAAAAACTCAAAGAATATAAACAAATGATTCAAAAGAAAAAACTAAATCTCTATAATGCAACACTAGGTGAAATTGAAAGCTCCATCAACCAAAATCAGTTTTGGGAAAAGTGGAACACCCTGAATCCCAAACAAAACCCAGAGCTACCCCTAGAAGATGGAGAAACATGGAGGAATTATTTCATGCAACTCTATGAGAAAATCCCTCCCGATAACCTCACTACTGGCCAACAAATTATAATGGAAAAATTACACCTCCTCGAAAAAGTCATTAAAGACAATCAAACTCCCCTCGATTACGAAATCACATCTGAAGAATTAGCAGAAGCACTCCTGAAACTCAAACCTAAAAAAGCATGTGGACCTGACAATATAAAAACAGAGATGCTAAAACATAGCACCCCTGAGCTGCACCAAGCTCCAAGCTGGCTGCTTTCCTGAGATCTGGAATAGGGGGCTTATATCCCCAATATTTAAGAGTGGAGATAAATTCGACCCCAATAACTACCGAGGCATCTGTGTGAACAGTAACCTGGGCAAGGTTTTCTGCTGTATTCTAAACGCCCGTATACAGGCCTTCCTTATCAAGCACAATGTTTTGAGTAAAGGTCAGATTGGTTTCTTGCCAAAACATAGAACCACTGACCACATTTACACCCTACACACCCTAATCAACACCCATGTTTTAAAAGGAAAACAAAAGAACATTTTTGCATGCTTTGTAGACTTTAAAAAAGCTTTCGACTCAATTTGGCACAATGGATTATTTTACAAAATTTTACAAAGTGGTGTAGGGGGCAAAACCTATGATTTAATCAAATCTATTTATATGGACAATAAAAATGCTGTAAAAATTGACAACAGCAGAACAGAATTCTTCACTCAGGGGCGTGGGGTGAGACAGGGCTGTAGCTTGAGTCCAACTCTGTTCAATATCTACATCAATGAGTTAGCGGTGGTATTGGAACAATCTACAGCACCTGGACTCACCCTAAACAATACTGAAGTTGAATTTCTGCTTTTTGCAGATGACCTGGTGCTGCTGTCACCCTCAGAACAAGGACTACAGCAGCACCTAGATCTGCTAGAGCAATTCTGTCAGAACTGGGCCCTGACAGTCAATTTGGACAAAACAAAGATTGTAATATTCCAAAAGAAAGCAAGATCTCAGGCAGGCAGACACCTTTTCACTCTAGGAAACACCGCTCTAGAGCATTCTTTATCTTATGATTATCTAGGCCTGAAACTCAGTGCCTCAGGAAGCTTTGATATTGCAGTGAATGCGCTAAAAGATAAAGCTCGTAGAGCTCTCTATGCCATCAAAAGAAATTTCCATAAAATACAAATCCCAATTAAAATCTGGTGCAAAATATTCGACAGTGTAATAATGCCAATTGCATTATATGAATGCGAGGTATGGGGTCCACTCAGCAAGCTAGACTACACTAGATGGGACAAACATCCCACTGAATCCCTACATGCAGAATTTATTAGAAACATTCTTAGAGTCCAAAGGAAAACACCAACAAATGCATGCAGGGCAGAATTAGGCAGATTCCCATTGGCATTAAATATACAAAAAAGATCTTTAAAATTCTGGATCCACCTAAATTCTAGTGACGAGAACAGGGGCGTAGCACCAAATTCTGGGCCCTATGCACAAGTGGTGGCCATGGGCCCCCCCCCCCCAACCAACCAACCACCGGCTGTAAGCATGAAGCATGAGGTTCACAACTAACTACTATCTAATCACACAATGAATTAATCTAACAACTCTTATATGTACTGTATAACAGAAAATAATCTTATTACCCAAGACTTCACTGAATTTCGGTTTTATTTGAAGAATGTTTAAAAGCTAGAACATGAAATGAATAAAAAAAACACTTTTGGCTGAGAGAACAGCTATCTATACAAATTGAACACTTTTGGCTGAGAGAACAGCTATCTATACAAATTGAACACTTTTGACTGAAAGAACAGCTATCTATACAAATTGAACACTTTTGGCTGAAGAGAACAGCTATCTATCAAGGAGCATATTAAAGAAAAATGCCACATTAACAAAATGCTTAATTTCAATGAAAGAAAAACAATTTTCATTAAAAAAACAGACTTCCACAAAGTGCTAAACACTGAAATTTACACTCCAGTTAGTGCCCACTGACGGGTCTTTTTGGTGGCAAAATCCTTGATGAGGTCCTTAAAGTCCAGTTTTCTTGCCAACTGACTTTCAATGGAGAGAAGGGCAAGGCTGTTCAATCTATCCTGACTCATTGTTGATCTCAGGTAGTTTTTAACCAGTTTCAGCTTATGTAGCCTTATGGATGTGACTGAACATGCTTTAATATTTAAATATTCTGTGTAAAATTTCCTCAAATTTCATTTTTCATATGCTTCATAAAAACATAAGAACATTTTATTTTTCTGATGGTTGTGGCAAAAAAAATGGTCTATTAGACTAGACTACAGTGAAAGACAGAGCATGACAGTGTTGCTAAATATACATTGCAGTATAGCCTTTCGTGTGATTTCATAGGCTCACCTTATCTCAAGTCCACATCAGATGAGAGGTCTGCTGCACCCTCTGTGACAGTTTCTGAAACTGAGTGTGATGCGTTTCACAAGTTAGCTTTGCTACTTATTTGACAGCCTTTCCTCATGAACCTATATAACATTGAGCCTACTAAGTTAAGCTATTAGCTCATAATAATTTTCGAATTAGTAGGCTATTGAAATGTTGTGGTAGGCTATAAATCAGGCATCATGTTATTTCTAATTTTGTGTTAATGCTGTTTTAGCACTGATAATCGCGGATTCCCGGTGGTTTTGAAGTGTTTTGTAACCTTCAGGAGTTCATTTCATTTGTAGACTATTGCTTTCACATTGGGCTCACCTTTCTTGGGAAAGAAGGCTGTTAACACTTGTTTTCCCTCATTTCTTTTTTCTCCCTTTCTTGCCTCTCTTTTCTTTTCTGGGAACCGGATTTATTTTTCTTAGACTTAGACATCTTCACACCTTGACCGTCTGCATTGCCGCTTCGGCAGAATGAACGTTACTTCAAAAATGCGCCTAGCAGGGGGAGGCGGACTGAACCATTTCGTGTAAGGGAGAGGGTGCCTGCCCTCAAACAATGTTGGCTTGGACACAATTTAATACATCAATCAACTGATGCATTTACCCGAAATATTTGCATCTATATTAGTTAATAACATTTATTAAGATCTTTAAATTAAGGAAATTATTTATTATTAAGGAAAATAAAATTCAACTCCTTAGGGGCCCTCCCCCCACTTGGGGCCCGGGTAATTTATTCCCACTTGTCCCCCCACTACGACGCCCTTGGACGAGAACACCATACAGTTTCAAGCATACAAAACCCAAGAGGTCAGCCCTAAAACCAGTCCCCTTTGCCAGTTGGTTCTGAAGTTAACTAATACAGTACTAGTCTAACCCATCGATCTCAGACCAGCACTGCTTTTCAAAATCAGATCAAAGTAAAACAAATTATGAATGAAAGTAAGAATAAGTATCTGGAACATTGGGATGATCAAACAAAATCACAATCCAAATTAGAATGTTACTTGTCACTAAAACGAGATTATGAATGGGCAGAGTACCTCTCCACCGTCAGAGATACAAAGCAGAGACAGATTCTTACCAAGTACAGGCTAATTGACCACAGCCTTGCCATAGAGAAAGGCCGGTACAAAAAAATCATGGCTTCCCAAAGAGCAGCGGCTCTGTGGTCACTGTATGACTGGTGAGGTTGAAACAGAGATGCACTTTCTCCTATACTGTCCAAAGTTTTAACAGATTAGAAAAATATATTTTTTACAATTCTCAAATAAAATTCCAAATTTTAGCTCCCTTAAAGACTGTGATAAATTGGCCCACCTGTTAGGAGAAGGATTGACTGCTCCGCTGGCTGCAAAATACACGACATGAGGGACAGTGAGTCGGACACTTTGCCACAATGCCCCACCTAATGTCTGTAATTAATCCAATGTATTATAATGTGTATGCTGCCCGTGTGTGTGTGTGATCACATGCATATATGTGTGTGTGTGTGTGTGTGTGGAAAAAGAGAGAGAAAGTGAGGGTATACACACAATTTTTCATGTTACTGTTTCCTGTAATGCTGTCAATGTTCTAATTGTTATGCTGTTTTAATTGTGCTTTGGCAACACTGTACTTACTTACAGTCATGCTAATAAAGCAACATTGAATTTAATTGAATTGAATTGAGAGAGAGAGAGAGACTGAAAGGAGACAGAAAAAAGAGACAGAAAAGGGGACAGAGAGGTAGAGAGAGAGAGAGAGACTGAGAGAGAGAGCAATACCTTGGCTGCCAGCTCAACTCAAGCCTCAACTCTTGAATTTTTGTCCAACTTTTAACTTTTTTTCCTTCCCTTCTTCCTTCGTCCCTTGCTCCTCTCAGAGTTGGTGATGGTAGAAGAAGTGCAAGTGGTAGCAGGGGAGGGAGGAAGAGGAGGAGTAGAGGGAGGAAGAGGAGGAGAGGACCTTGGGGTTTTTGCATCAGACGAGTGCCCTGCAGACAGAAGCAGACGGGAGCTGCCAAGTGCACATCATGAGAGGCCTTCAGAGAGATGCGGTTTTCACTGGGAAAGACACGAGGCAGGCAATGGCCAGAAGGAAAGAGCGAGCGAGAGAGAGAGAGAGAGGTGGAGATATTGATACAGAGAGCTTGAGAGATGAGGACTATAGAGACTTTAAGTGTATGTGTGTGTGTGTGTGTGTGTGTGTGTGTGTGTGTGTGTGTGTGTGTGTGTGTGTGAGAGAGAGAGAGAGAGAGTTGAGGCGAGTTGGAGCACAACAGTGGTGATTTATCAGTGAGCGCCTCTGTGACAGCCCTCCAGCCCTCGAGCACTTGGAGGAGAGGAGAGGTGAGAGGAGAGGAGAGGAGAGGGAATGAGAGAGAGAGAGAAAGAGAGAGAGAGACAGAGAGGAAAAGAAGAGATGACAGCCTCATCTTCCTAGCCTAGAAATCTAGACGCGCCCCTAGCGGCAGCAAATTACATTTGCTGCCAGGGCTAGTCTAGCAACTCTCCGTTGACTTGTGAGCTCTAGAAATCGAAACTAAATCTGGCATTGAAATCGTGTATAGAGTCGTTTGTCGGGCTTAACATAATGATTGATGGCAGAGTTGCAACGGTTTGGCTTGAATTCCCTGCTACTTGAAAACAAATATCCTATTGCGTCCTATTGCGTGCAGAGGGAATTTGAAAGACAACTGATTATTCCGACCCTCGGACTGAGCACTGCGAACGGTGAGTGCCCAGACCCTACATTATAATGTGGGTCTGGCTCGCCAGGCTATCATCTTCCAGCACTGTTCTTTTAAATGCTTTTTGTGAAGAAGTACCTGTGGTACTTAATTGGCTGAACAAACTGAGACAGTCTGATAGATCCTAATGTATTACTAATGACTGATAGATCCTAATGTATTACAAATGACTTATTTATTTTAGTAGTTAGTATTTGGTAATGCAAAGAGAATGTGCAGAGAAATGATTCCAGGTCGTGTCTGGGGACTAACCTCATGAATGAGCTTTCCTTGAGCTGTCAAAGAAACCCCCTGTGTCCAGTGCTCTCCTATTGATCATTTCCCGTTCAATCTCCTTTTTATTTCATGACCATTGACAGGCCACTGTCCGGGTTGCCACCAAGCCTTACAGCCTTGTTAAATGTGAGTCGTGTTGGGAAGGAAGAAAGCAACAATCAGTATGCAGTTTGGGACTTCTTGCCAGCTATCTGGAGCTTCTAATGGGCAATTTATCAGCCCATGATTACTGCTGCTCCTCAATGGTCGCTCGCTCTCAAGGCTCACAGCTCGCTGGTGTTTCTAATTTACACGTGTTCAACAAGAGTGACTGAGCAAAAGACTACACCTCCCAGAGTGCTCCAGGTTTAGCCCTCAGTTGGGACAGGTGAGGGTTTTATGATGAGGTGTGTCATATTGTGACCACCAGTGCCATTCCGGAATAGGATGAGCTCAGCCATGCTGTCTGCATGGGTTTCTATGTGCAGTGTCTGTCTGGGATGGTGGAATAAATAACCCTGTTGAAGAATTCAAATCAGTGTAACACTGTTTTAATTGGCTATTTATTGAGCAACACCTGTGCACTTCTGCGTGCTTGCCACATACTGTAGACACACTGTAGACACAAATGCTCGTGCACACACACACACACGCACACAGAAACAAGAAGACATTATCCAGATGGATGCTAATCAGGTTCTGCATATTGCCCGATTCTGAGAGTAATCATTATGTATTGTGCAACTATGCTTCAGTTTAATTGCCATGAAACCATATTAGAGGTTCCATACCACCACATCCACTGTTTTGGTGTTAGACCTGCAGAGTTGCCATTTTGTGTTCTTTTGTCCACCTCTAAAAGTCATTATGTCTCTTATTTCTTCTGTTTGTGTCCACTAAGTTGTGTGTGGACGCCACTGGTGTCCTGATTTCTCTCTCAGCCAGAGGAAGGCGTTCAAACGAGGGTCAAACTAATGTCAGCCTGAGCAAATTTCCCTATATGTCCTCTCCATGCGTGGATTGGCCATTCCGGGGCAACCAAGCTTGAAATTAAGCTGACTGGGAGCTGTGTTGATTTCAGTAAGACAGAGATGTTTGTTTCTCCTTTACTCTCCTTCTCACCCCCACCCCCTTCTCTCTCCCTCTCTCTCTCCCTCTTTCTCTTTCTCCCCCCTCTCCATCTCTCTCTTTCTCCCTCTTCCTCTCTCTCTTTCTCTCTCTCTCAAGCAGAGTGTGTTAATACTTGTTTTTCTAGTCGAGTCAGGTGTGCTCTCTAATAGGCTTGATTTCACCTCCCCCAACTGGAAAGCAGAATGTATCAATCACATTGTACTCAACACGTTATTATTAAGACGAGTGTGCCTGTGTGTGTTCTTGCCAGTAAATAAATGATTCTTCGAGTTATAATTACATTTTAAAATGGTCTCCGTGTAATCTTTAGCTCCTCTCCTGTTACTCACGGCTAACTCACATCTCTGTTATCTGGATGGGGGGGGGGTTGGAGTAGCTGTAAAAATACATTGTCTCATGTGGATCTGAGTCATTTCATATAATAGCACTCAGTGATAAAGTATGGCACGGTGCATCGGTATGGTCACTTAACACACCCTCCATGCAGCTCTGATGTAGAGGCTGTGTCAGATCTAATGGCCACGTGTTAGGAATGGCACTGTGAACACACACAAGAGAAGAGGCTTTGCAATCAGGCTGGTTTAGACATCATGTCATCTAGCTTCAGGGGCGTGTGTGTGATGGAGATGAGTCTTAACATATGGAGTCCTCCACACACACACAAACACATACACATACAAATGCAGACACACACACAGACACATACACACACACAAACACACACACACAAACAAACAAGCACACACACTCACACAAACAAACACACACACACACACAGAAAGATACACACACACAAACACAGACAACACAGACACACACACATGAGCCATGCTCCTCATTCCCACACCCCGGCCTCCTCACCTGGCTAAGATCTATATCTAAACGTAAACAAAAGGGCGCTCAGTTGTTGCTCAGTCAGCCGGCAATCGATACGGCAATTATCTTTGTTTGGCCCACGTGTCGTCAGCGGCCGAGTGGAAATGAGGTCACGCAGCAGGCGGATGGCCCCGGTGCACTGTGGGAGAGTCGGAGCCCTTTTCAGAAGCAGTGCGAGGGCTGATTTGTCATGATTTAGGTGTATTAAGAATGCACTGTGGGCTGACCTTGGCTGAGGCTGCGGGAGAGAGGGTGTGTGTGTGTGTGTGTGTGTGTGTGTGTGTGTGGGTGTGGGTGTGTGTGTGTGTGTGTGTGTGTGTGTGTGTGTGTGTGTGTGTGCACGTGTGGAGGCGCTTGGGTGTTTTACTTGAGATTAGAATGGGGAGCTTTTCCATGTGTCTGTAGGTCGCTGTCCAAGGTTCTGAAGAGGACGCTCTCAGTTAAAGCTGCATGGGCTGCAGGCTTATGCCAGTGTTTCCCATACATTTACTAATCTGTGGCGGGGCGCCACAAAATCAAAATCGGCCGCCACAGATGAATATTCTATGTTTAATTTAATATAATTTAATTTAAATATAAGATCAAATCCTTGCATTGCCATTGAGCTGCGCTTTTTACGCACGCAGCCTTTCCTTACCCCGCCCCGCTCATTTTATTGACTCTGACACTGAATGTTTGCAAAATCCCGATGTAAATAGTCAGCAAGTCCAAGTCTTAGTCTTAGTCTTAGTCTTAGTCCAAGGTAGCTACCGCCACAAATTGAATCCATTTCTGTGGGAAACACTGTATGCACTTTTTAAAGATGTGTTGTTATGATAAGTTCTTTATTGAACCATCCGAGTCATTGTAAATTATAGTATATATTAATTTATTATACTGCTCTTCACAATGATAGTAGAACGCTCCATTGACTTGAATGGGATTTCCCAACGTTCTACGGTCAAATATGTAAGGGATAATGTATGGACCATCATTATCGGGAAAATAAGTCGCGACAGGGCGAACCGGAGCAGTTGATCGGTAATTACACGGATATATTTTACCGTAGAACGTTGGGAAATCCCATTCAATTCAATCCAATGGAGCGTTCTACTAATATTGTGAAGAGCCATATAATAAATTCATGCAATTACCGCTGAAACATATAATTACCGCTTATTTTGTGCTTTCTGATTTACGTCTTTTATATCACTCTGCAAGTAGTCCGGTCACTTCTTGCAATGGAACTTCATTCAAAAGTGACGGTTGATCAGCTGTGTTCTAAAGAATGTTTGATTCAAGTTCAGTGTGTGTTGCGAACAATTTGTTTCTCAGCATAAGCCACAACGAAAAGGTAACAAATAAATGTGAGACATAGTTGTATAATGTGGAGTTTATATTTTGCATTTTGACAAGTAGCCGTGTAATAAGCAGGAAAATAAGTCCCTTCAGGGTGAAGCAAGACCACTTGGGGTCCGGTTCGCCCTGTTAGAATTTTCCCGATAATGACCAGCGTTCCATACATTATCCCGCTTATTATATGCTTACTTACGCAAACGACAATTAAAACCACACCTGCTGTTGCCAAATGCCAGCTGTGCCGTAGATGTTTATACGACAGGTCTGTTGTCTGTTTGCTCACAAACACTCTGTAAGATGCGTCTCCTTCCACTCTAATTGTTTGTTTACATCTGTCTCTGTCTTTGTGTCATGGAGCTCAACTCCTCGAGAAAGGTGGCACTGACACCACTGTCAAGCGTTCAGTTTCCAGACAGCACACAAGCTGATAATCTGTGTATCTTACCAGAATTGTAAGACATTTTCTATAAACAGTTATAGATGAATAAGTTTGATGGATCTGTCTATCTTATCTTGTGTGTCTGTTGTCAGAAGATCAGTGAGGAGCTTCTGTGTCTTTAGTTTTTTTTCTCTCTTCCTCTCTAGGTCTCCATCTTTCGCTCTCTCCCGTCTTCTGTTATCTTTCTATTTGACCTCTGTTGCCCTGCCAACACTCTCCCTTTATCTCTGCCTCTGTAGCTGTTTGTTCTCTCTCATAAACTTTACCATCTCTCTCTCCATTTCCTTCCCTCCCTTGCTCCCTCTCTCCCTACTCTATCTCTTTATTTAGAACTGCTTTTATCACCCCCCCCCCTCCGCTTCTCTTTGCTTCACAAGCCTGTCTGTCTTATTCTCTCTCTCTCTTCTTTCTCTATCTCTCTCTCTTCTTTCTCCCGCTCCCTCTCCCCCTTTCCCCCTCTTCTTCTCTCCACCTTCTCCTCCCATCTCTCCCTCCTTATTTAGTTCTCCAGACAGGAGGCTCCATCGGGGAGGCCCAGAGGTGTCTCCTCACCCCCCTCACACCCCTCCCCCCTCACCCCCCTCTCCCCCCTCCTCAACCCTCTCCCCCCTCTCCCCCCTCTCCCCCCTCACCACCATCACCACCCTCTCCCTTGATGGAT
>NW_027468564.1:53864872-53872372 GCF_046254945.1 Alosa pseudoharengus
TACGTTAACTCCCAGAGCTATATGCACCCGTGCCATCTGGACGCGTCGTGTTGGCTGTGGGCAGAAACGTGGCAGAAGCGTATAGTTCTACAGGTGCACGGATGAAGACAGGGAGCGGGGGGTGATTGACCGCTCTTATGGCACCTAATCGCTTTTCGTTTAGCATGCTAACAGCTTGTCTTATAGCACTTCAACAACGTAAACAACGTATCACCGAAGAAAAGAGAGAAAAGACTAAACAGAAAGACTTAAAAGACGAGTGCGTCCCATCTCCTGGCTCCTCCATGGGTTTGTTTGCTCTCGTGCTGTTGGTTCGGGCCGCACTGTGAGTGGACGACCGCGCGCGCTAATTTCGTCCTCTCCCACCCCAAGCTCCGCTCTCCGTCCACTGTTCAAACAACCCAGACAGCCGGACACAAAAGGTCGCACGTCTCAGACTTAACAACTCCCTCGTCGCTCTAAGCCCCGGTGAAAAGCGAGAGTCCGTCAGGAAGGGGTTGGTGAGGGGGAGTGGGACACATCATTTAGCTAAAAGCCATTTAATGACGCGACGCCAGGAATTTTTCTCTCCCCGCGTCTCTTTCCGGGAAGAGTAATTTGACCATCGGGGGCAACAGGCTTTATGAATCTCCATCAAAGGGGAGAAAGAACTCAATTAGGCTCCAACTAATGCAATTACATATTCGAGGAAGCTTTTTTTTCCGCCCATGAGTTGTAATGAGGGGACATTGCGAGTGGATCTCGCCGGGCGAAATTAATCAAGCGTCACTTTCTCTTCCAGTGTCTGTGTGGAGTGTGTGTGTGTGCGTGTGTGTGTGTGTGGTACAGCGACTCTGTATGCATGCGCGTCTGCTGAGATCGAGCTGGTTGGTGAAGTGGCTCTGTCTATTTCTGTTGTTTTTTAATAAATGGCTCAGGTTCCCTGCGGTATGCTGTCTCTGTCACCGCATGCGGTATCTCAGACTTCACACACCCTTTCAAATTGATTTAGACCTCCTGCCGGATGTTGGTCAAAATTCTTTTAAAAAAAAGATGATTTCGGGGGCATGATTTCTCAATTTACAACACTGTTGAATCCCGTTGCTCCTTTACGAGACACCCAGTCTTGCTACACTATCAGCATGCTAAGCTGCACTCTTGCCCATGTGAGGCCTTCTCTCTCTCTCTGTGTGTGTGTGTGTGTGTGTGTGTGTGTGTGTGTGTGTGTGTGTGTGTGTGTGTGTGTGTGTGTGTGTGTGTGAGGTGAGAGACACAGGACGGGGTCTCTGTGGAGACTGGGCTGGAGTGCTCTCCAGAGCAGGCCCCCCCATGATGGATGACGGCTCCATCTGCTCGGAGCACACGAGTGAGTGTGTGTGTGTGTGTGTGTGTGTGAGTGAGTGTGTGTGTGTGTGTGTGTGTGTGTGTGTGTGTCTCACGCCAAGCCTCCGAGCGCTCCTCTGGCACGACAACACAGAGCTCCAGCAGCTGGGGGCTCCTCTCCAGCAGAGGCTCCCAGGAGAGGCGGCTGAAGAGGGCTGGGGCTTTGGAGGGAGACGTGGGGGTGGAGGAGGAGCTGGTGGAGGAGGAGGAGGTGGTGGAGGAGGAGCTGGTGGAGGAGGAGGAGGTGGTGGAGGAGGCTGTTAGACAGGCTGAAGAGGGCTGGGGCTTTAGAGGGAGACGTGGTGGTGGTGGAGGTGGTGGTGGAGGAGGCAGTTAGAGACCCCCCCTCCCTCCTCCTCCTCCAGGGCCCATTATCCACCCAGATGGGCCTGAAGAGGGTGAGAGGGTCGGGATGGAGAGCCACCGAACACTGAACAGGAGAGAGAGAGATTGAGAGAGATGGAAAGAGTGAAAGAGAGGGGGAGAGAAGGACTAAGAAAGAAGGAAATAGATTAAGAGAGAAAAAACACATAAAAGTGAAGCATAAAAAGTGTGCAAGGCAGAAAGCAGAAAGAGAGAGAGAGAGAGAGAGAGAGGGAAGAAGAGAGGGAAAGAGTGAAAGTGAGCGATCTTATGACACTGGAGAGCTCCTCTCTCTCTGAGGTAGCTGTAGAGGTGGAGAGTTAGAGGCTGCTGCTGGCTCATCCTGTAATTTACACCCCCCCCCCTCTCTCTGTACCCTGGAGCCACCAGCCCTCACATCACTCACCTACACAGTTATGCATGAAGCAGATGCCTGTAGTTAAGTCTCTGCAGAGCCAGGACCAGGGGCTAGAACATAGATCCACCTGTACACATTATATACAGTTTAGATATCGTAATGCTTACATGTGGGTATTTAAAAGACACTTTCAACTAAATTACTTGCAAAATAATATATAAACTGTATTCAAAACTGTAAATTACCACCAATGATCATCCTAATGAATGAATTTGTTTGTCTTTTTCGTTACCATCAATGATCGTCCTAATTCATTTTTAATTACCATGAATGATCACCATAATGAATCAATTTTGTGTTTAAATCAGATACACTAGAGTGTGTGTATCTCTGTGTGGGGGAGATGGCTGTGGGGCAGGTGGAATAGGTAGCAGTGGCTTTGTGCAGTGAGAGAAGAGCTGCTGGAGAAATTACTACTCATGGAGATGAACACAGCAGAGAAACATCAACAGATCTGACATTTGTGCTAGTGTCTGGCATGTTTTCACTATGTTGCCACGACAACTACAGCAAGACTTCCTTTCTACTTCCTCCTGTTCTTGTCTAAGAGACAATATTACAAGTGCAACTTAATTAAACAGCACACGCTGTCAGGGCTAAAGCAGTGTTTCATGAGCCTGGTAGTCCTGCTAATTGTTATGTGTGTTTTTAAGTTACAATATGGGAATTATCGTGCGTGTATGTGTGTGTGAGTGTGTGTGTGTGTGTGTGTGTGTGTGATTATGAGTTATTTTGAACTGCGCTGGTTAATTGCACCTCGCCTGATCTGATTCTGAACCGCTGTGAGAACACGGCCCAATTGAGATGTATTGCTGCACGGCTCCCTGCCCATTTGCTCAGCGTGGGGCCGGCAAACAGGCGTGCTTTGCGTGACAGGCTCAGCCTGACTGCCAGTGTTTACCGTGCCTCAGTCGTCCTTGAGGTATCAAAGCTCTGGAAACATGGCCCACCCCACACCCCAACCCCCACCTCCCTTTAACAACAAAGCTCTGGAAACATGGCCCAGAACAGGCAGTACCCCCCCACACCAACCCCCACCTCCCTTTAACAACAAAGCAACACCCATAAAATATTTACAGTGTCTCTTTGGTTTCGGGCGGTGAGAGGCCATCCTTGTTGTTGCACAGGGGGTCCTAAACAAAGCGTGGGCAGCCAGAAAGGGTGTGTGCGTGAGAGAGAGAGAGAGAGAGAGAGAGAGAGAGAGAGAGAGAAAAGCTATATCTGGAGGCTCTGCTGTGAGGAAAATTGCCCCATAAGTCATCTGACGGAGGAGTGGAGGCAGGGGCTGGAGCCTTAAATTCCTCCTGGTCAAACATCGCTCGCAGCTCAGGAGGACGGGGTGGGGTGGGGTGGGGGGGGGTGTAGAGGGGCTAGATGAGTTGCTGGTGTTTCTCTCAGGTGAAATTTACTTTGTTTCCTGTGCCATGCCAGTAGCACAGCCCCCCCCCCCCCCCAGGCACCCATCCATCATGGTGACTAAGTAAAGTGATGGCAACCTTTTGCCCTGATCTGGCCTCGGCGACAGAGACGCCCCCTTTCACACACACACACACACACACACACACACACACACACACACACACACACACACACACACACACACACACACACACACACACACACACACACACACACACACTCTGAAATGTGGATCGATACGAGGAGGGGAATCCAGACCTCCCAGTAGAGGTGTGAGAGAACGCGAGAAAGCTGGGCCGGTCCCTCTCCCTGCGGGACGTCCGACACGTCCGGTTAAAACCAGGCGCCCAGCGACGCGAGACGGTGTAACGCAAGGCTGGACAGCGTAAGTGAAATGCCGAAGATCTTTCATTCCCCCCTTGGGTGCGACGACGGGAGATCGATCTAACCTGACACACGAGCATGTGGCATTTTGGCAGAGAGACGTGGCCTTCAGGCTCCTACTGTGTCTGCGCTCTTCTCCTTTTGATCTGACTTGGACTCGGGTTGTACCATGTACGGCTTTCCACCTTACAGATACAGAACGCCGCTGTGATGCAGCAGTGCATAGTTTAGCATGCAGCTTCCGTTGGTCCTCATTTAAAAACAATTTGCACACATTTTCACCAAATTACATCCATTTGTTTTCAGTCTTAACGTGCATTTCTGTCCAAAGCAGTAGTTTGCACACACACACACACACACACAAACACACAAACACACACACACAGAGAGAGATGAGATTTGCTGTGTTCAGTGAAGAGTGAGACACCTGGTCTGTGGTCGGCATGATCAAGTGCCTCTCGTGTTTCCAGTGTTCCAGGGCTGCTCCTCTGGCTGGGACAGGCTCCAGGTGGGATCACTGTCTGGGCTGCTTCTCTCTCCTGCTCTGGGTGCTGTGATGGAGGAGATGCACTTATGGAGCCCACTTTGGCACACTTACACACACACACACACACACACACATGCACACACACACACACACACACACATGCACACACACAGAAACGCGAGTGTGTGATCCAATGCCAAGCAAAATGGAGCAACTACAGGCATTGATCTGGTCTGGTAATGGACGTTTGAGGGAAAAGAGGTGCCATCATTGGTGGTGTGGATCAGAAGAGGTTTAGCAGTAAATAGGGGTGATGGAGGTGAGGTGATGCCCCACGCCCAACCCCCTACCCCTTACCTCCGCTCACTTTGCTAATGGATGCTCTCTGCCGTCGCCACGGCGATCCGCCTCTCACCCCGCCTCTTGTTATTGATACTCTGGAATGGAGACGGGAGGTCTCCACTTTGAAGTGAATCTCTTCTCTACCAGGAGCAGAAAAAGAGAGAGAGAGAGAGAAAGAGAGAGAGAGAGAGAGAGATTAAAAGGGTTAAAATATGAATGCATGAAGGAGGTGAGTGGGTCTACGGTACAGTGTGGTGCTGCGCTGTGCTGTGCACTGAGCTTCCCTCGGTCTCCACTTCAATAATGCAGCCCTCAAAAAGAGACAAGAAAGGGAAATGGAAAAAAATGAAAAAGATGAAAAAGAGAACCACGAGGCTTTGAAAGTGAAACGCTGTCCGCGGATTCGGTCTCACGTACGTACGGAACAGGCCTCCATCTCCAGTGTTCCGTGTGGCGCTCTCGGGGCCTTTTGATGTCTTGTCTTTGAGTTCCTCACTTGTCTGCCGGTTCCTTCTCTCTGATCTTTTATGATACGTAATTAAGACTGTTCTGGGATGTTAAGATTGACACTGCGAAATTATCCTGGTGAGGTCTGCCACTGCACCTTTTTTGATTAAAAATACTCAATATAAAAAGGCGACTGCCACAGACATCATAAATATTTCAGAAACTGCAGCAGTGCTCTAAACTTTTTCCCTTTTCACTCAGAAAAGAATTGCCATCTATTTCGGTAAACAGTGATAAAAATTCCTAAAGTATCCCCTGGGGATCACTGCCAAAAATTTCACAGTTGTGTGGAAGCTATTTTTGAACCCCCCCATCCCCCACCACCACCCATCCCCTGTACGCCGCAACCTTGTCAACAATTGTAAATATTTCACTTGTATGCTGATTTATTTACTGTGCTCCTGCTTATGCTCAGTGGGTGGGCGCACCAAGTCAATTTCACATTTATCTGCTGCTCAGTCAGTCAGTCAGTCTGTTGGGGGACAGGTTTAGTTCAGGGTCTGCTTCATGCTCAGCACGAGAGCCAATGGCAGAGATGAATGTCAAAATGACCATCAAATTTGACCACAATACAAGACACTAGTCCTTTTAGGAATGTCGTTGCACATTTTTAATAATAGAATAGAATAGAAAAGATGTAGTGTGATGTAATGATCGCTGTTTGTGTGATTTTGGTGTGTGTTTGTCAGGTTTGTGTGATGTGGTCAGTGTGTGTTACTGTAACAGTCTTGTGTGTGTGTGTGTGTGTGTGTGTGTGTGTGTGTGTGTGTGTGTTGGTCAGGTTCCTGGGTGTGCCCCCTGGCAGAGGAAGCTGCCCTCTGACTGGACCACTGCCCTTTGACCTCATCTACACGGACTACCACGGCCTGCAGCAGATGAAGCAGCACATGGGCCTCTCGCTCAAGAAACACAAGTGAGTAAGGCTGATGGGGTGTGTGTGTGTGTGTGTGTGAGAGAGAGAGAGAGAGAGAGAGGGAGAGGGAGGGAGAGAGGGGGGGGGGAGACAGACAATGTGTATAATTATGTCATTATCATGTTGTATGCATTCAAAGTGTGTGTGTGGCCATGCGACTGTATCTAGAATTAAATCATAATGCTTTACTACTCCGTGTGTGCATGTGTGCATGTTTGTTTGTTCAAGTTTTTGTTTATGTTTGTGTTTAGTGTAATGTAGTAAGGGATTCCTGTATAAAAGGCATTACATCATCCTCTTCTGTCCTCAACTGGTGACTGGTGACAGTCTTGTAGCAGGACTGTATGTCTCTTTTCAGTAAGAATGTTTTGAAGTCAACTGAACAGAATTGTAGACCAGCATTCTATGACTGGAATGTAAGACTGTGGTGTGTCACTGAGTTCAGTCTCCATTCATCTGAAGTAGGTGCTAAATGACCGACACCTTGCAGGGCTGGCCATGCACACAGAGACTCAGTCCAAGAAAAACAGATAAAGATTCACTTGTAGAGGTAGACACACACAAATACACACATTCATACTGTATATACACACATGCACAGGTATCAGACTTAGCCATCTCAGCAGTCAGTCTTTTTGTCCTGAGATGGTCTCTGCCTTTGGAGGTTTATCTGTTGTTTATTTATTGGAAAAAGGTGTGTGTGTGTGTTTGTGTGTGTGTGTGTGTGTGTGTGTGTGTGTGTGTGTGTGTGTGTGTGTGTGTGTGTGTGTGTGTGTGTGTGTGTGTGTGTGTGTGTGTGTGTGTGAGAGAGTGCATTGTTCTGGAATTTTCTTTGAGACATATGTAAGCACATATCTGTTCAAAGCTGCCTCCATCTACAGCCCATGTAACCACCTTGTCAACAAATTATCATTGTTATGGGGCTGTCAGCTCCTCAATGGCTATAACACGTATCGATCTATGAAGCACAGGGGATGAGACAGAGCGATACTCATACATGCACTCACACACACACACACACACACACACACACACACACACACACACACACACACACACACACACACACACACACACACACTGGTGTACACACTCACAAACACACATACACACACACACAATCACAATACACACAAATAAACACACACACACACACACACACACACACACACACACACACACACACACTTGCGTTTACCCACACAGTGCTTGCTGAGTGGCAGACAGCTTGACTCAAATTGACATCAGATAACGGAGAAGCGCCTATGCCATGTATTTTTAAAATCCAATTACGTCGCCGGCAAG
>NW_027468564.1:53879872-53934872 GCF_046254945.1 Alosa pseudoharengus
CTGCATTTTGCCGTTTTTGCTTGTAACAGAGTATCAGATTCATGTAAGCCTCTTTAAGAATTCGCCTAGGCCGAGTCTCTCATTCTCCTGCCCTCCCTGCCCCCCCTTCCTGTAGCCCACACGCCGGACAACTCCTTCATGGGCTTCGTGTCGGAGGAGCTCAACAACACGGAGAAGCTCAGCATCCAGCTCAACAAGGTGCGCAACATGGCGGTGGTCTACGGCAAGGAGGCCAGCATGTGGAAGGTGAGAGCTCTCTCTGCACACGAGCACCACAGGTACTCCCAGAGTGGCCACAGAAATAGATAGGCACCTGTGTCCACGCATGTTCCTCTTAGTGGCCATAGAAACTAGCGGGGGTATTAGATAGGCACTGTGTCCACGCGCCTCATTGTTGAAATGTTGCATTTCTATTGACTGGCTGAAATGAATGATCACAAATGTGGACAATCCCAAAACTGTTGGACTATCTAGTCATTTCAGCAGGTTATGCTGCAGGTTGGAAATATATACAGAAATAAGCAGTAACAGTAGTTTCTCTATGTGCACGATAAGATAAGCATGTATACATAGATACTAAATGTTATATCAGTATGAGTGTACCATGTACCCTGGGAATCCAGAGTTCCTGCGGAAGCATTTGCTCAGCGAGAGACTCTGGCAATGAGTAATGATGCACGTAACTTTTGCCCAATAATATCTGTGTATCTGATACAGGCGGGCCAGAGGCGAGCTAAACAGACGACAGTCGTAGTGTTATCCAATTGCGTCAAAGTCCGGAATCAGTCAGTTAACATTGGTCGTACAGTATAGTGTTATCCAATTGCGTGCAGTGAGATTTTCAAATGGTGCCGCCCCTCAAGTTGGGCCATTACATTATTCGTGGCCAGACCCTTAATCTTTCAGATTTGGGTCTGGAATCTCTATGTACCATGATGAGTAGTCTATAATTTGGTAAACACCATCACATCTTTTATTGCTACAAAAAATGATAGGCCTATATAGCATAATTCAACAACACTTGGCCGTGTGGTGTTGAGGAATAATAATGCCATTTTCTCCTTCCTCCTCTTATCCTGCTGTGCTGTTATCTTGGCTCTGCCGTGCTCCCAAGCCTACATGTGAATAAGACATCAAGCCCATTTTGCTGTACACGGGCCGAACATGAGCTCGCGTTAGTCTCTCCACCCAACAAAGCACCGAGAACGCCGCAATAAAAAATCAATGTGGCACAGGGAGAGGTGAGGCAGATGCCTTAGGCTCTCCATTGCGCGGTAAGGCAGCTCTTCCTCAAAGCACTGAGCTGTCTGCCTGAAGAGTGGAAGCAGATCCCAGTTCCTCCTAAATAAAGAGGCCTGTGGAGGCCCATGGATACATGTGGGGAATCTTGTTTTCAGCACAGGAAGCCCTTACACAGAGCTGCACTGGGCTGCAGTAAGCCCCAACACTGGGCTGCATTCTGCCAAGGAATATGTGATGAGGCCGAGGATGCTGCAGAAAGAGAGAGACAGATCCTAAAGAGAGAGGGAGAGACTGAGGGAAAGAAGGAGAGAGAGAGGGGGAGAAGAACAGAGAGAAAGAGAGAGATGCAGAGAGAAAGAAAAAGAGAGAGAATGTAATGTCAGAGCTGTGTTCCCTTATGGTTCCCTCTGGGTTTTTATGAGGCCTCTGCTGTGCCACTGTGTGTGTGCACATAATGTCAAAGGGACAAATGAGAGAGGGAGGAAGGGAGAGAGAGAGAGACTGGGGTTGTGTGAGGTCAGGGACAGCAGAGGGATGAGTGTGTGGGCTGGAGGAGGGAGAAAGGGGGAGCGAGCCGGTGGCGTGAGAGATGCTGATTGCGTTGTATTCATTCTAGACTAATGATTTAACTTGTTTGTGGTCTCTCTCCTCTCTTTTCTCTACTGCTTTCTTCTCTTCTGTCATCTTCTCACACCCTCCCCTTTCTCATCTCCTTCCTTCTCCCTCTCTCCCTCTCGCTCCTCTCTCCCTCTCTCCCTCTCGCTCCTCTCTCCCTCCCTCTCGCTCCTCTCTCCCTCCCTCCCTCCCTCTCGCTCTCCTCTCCCTCTCTCCCTCTCTCCCTCTCGCTCCTCTCTCCCTCCCTCCCTCTCGCTCCTCTCTCCCTCTCTCCCTCTCGCTCCTCTCTCCCTCTCGCTCCTCTCTCCCTCCCTCCCTCTCGCTCCTCTCTCCCTCTCTCCCTCTCGCTCCTCTCTCCCTCTCGCTCCTCTCTCCCTCCCTCCCTCTCGCTCTCCTCTCCCTCTCTCCCTCCCTCCCTCTCGCTCCTCTCTCCCTCTCTCCCTCTCGCTCCTCTCTCCCTCTCGCTCCTCTCTCCCTCCCTCCCTCTCGCTCTCCTCTCCCTCTCTCCCTCTCGCTCCTCTCTCCCTCTCGCTCCTCTCTCCCTCTCTCCCTCTCGCTCCTCTCTCCCTCCCTCCCTCTCGCTCTCCTCTCCCTCTCTCCCTCCCTCCCTCTCGCTCCTCTCTCCCTCTCTCGCTCCTCTCTCCCTCTCGCTCCTCTCTCCCTCCCTCCCTCTCGCTCTCCTCTCCCTCTCTCCCTCTCGCTCCTCTCTCCCTCCCTCCCTCTCGCTCTCCTCTCCCTCTCTCCCTCTCGCTCCTCTCTCCCTCTCGCTCCTCTCTCCCTCCCTCCCTCTCGCTCCTCTCTCCCTCTCTCCCTCTCGCTCCTCTCTCCCTCTCGCTCCTCTCTCCCTCCCTCTCGCTCCTCTCTCCCTCTCGCTCCTCTCTCCCTCCCTCCCTCTCGCTCCTCTCTCCCTCCCTCCCTCTCGCTCCCCTCTCCTTTGATGGGCTCCAGCTCCAGGTAAGATCTCCTGCCCTTTACCAACTCACTCTCTCACTCAATTATTCCCTGTCAGCATCTCATTACACACTAACAAGTGCATCATGTCTGTCCCACCCACGATAGCACTCATGCCATCATAACCACCTAACAGCATGGAGGTGCTGCTATACACCCTACAGCATGCAGAGTCACTGCATGCCATGGAACCCTAGAGTCACACGCTTGTGTTGCGTTACTGCATGCCACGGAACCCTAGAGTCACACGCTTGTGTTGCGTTACTGCATGCTGGTGGGTTTTCTGACATTAGGGGGTGTGTACTACTATGAAGCATATGTGTATACCTTGAAGCATAACCGTAATTTGATTGGCTGGTGCCTTGCATTGTTGTCAGTTGGTGCAGCAAAAGTTGAACATTTCTCAACTTTTTGACGAAGGCGACGGGAGCAAAGCAACGCAACGCAACGGACCCACAATGCATTTCGGCGGCGGATGACGTAAGCCCGTGCAAAGTGAACGAGGCGCGTCTCCAGCACGGCATTCAACGCAAGCGTGTGTAGGCACCGGGACGCTGCTATATACACCGCAGCGTGTTGCATACCGCGCCCGCTCAAACAGTGTCTGTCTCCGCTGCTCTGCTCTGCATTCACGGGCTCATGCATGAGAGATGCTTGGCATGCCGTAAGCCTCTGCTAATCACATCGTGTGATTGCGATCTCGTAATTAGCTCCACTAAGCCGCTATCAGCGGAACATCGCTCGCTCGTGAGTCCGCACTGAATCAGCATCCTATTAGACATGCCGATGCGCGGAGTGGTGATAAGTCAATAAAACAAAAGGCTGGAATCAGTGAGTCGCTAATCCTGGAGCTGATGAAACAGTGGGGTGAAAGTGAGCATGTGATGCGGGGGGGGGGGGGGAGCTTCTTATCAGAATATGTTTTTGTCAAAAAACAGTTAGAAAAATATAATAACACCCACTCACTCAACTGTTGGTTTGGTACAAAGTTTACCAAGTTAAAAAAAAGAAATCCCCCAAACTTGTTGAAGAAAGACGTAATGAAAAGTTTAAAAAAAAACGACCAACAAAAGGAACACTTAAGTGGTTACCCTTGATCACTCAGGACCTTAATTTTCTTAACAATGGCAGTCTCTCCCACTTAAAAGATTCTCATAGCCACTCCTCGGGCATTCCTTGAACTCCTCATTCTTTTGTGTTCTTTCGTCTTGGTCCGTTCACAAGAAATCAATTCATCCTGCCTCGCTCTCCAGATGTAATGGCGTGCTTTTTTTGGGGAACGTGTGCGCTAGAGACTCAATGGCTTTTAGGAAGGCCCTTGCATTGATTTCCGCGCCTCCCTCCAACACCCCCACCCCCACACCTCCCCAAGCCAACCCCAACCTCTGTAATTGCAGCACTCTCTCTCTCTCTATGGTGCTCATCAACAATCGGGCTGATTGTCATGCTCAATCCAGATGATGATGCTGACGCAAGTGCCCCTACCCGTCGTTTACTTTGAAAGGGGAAAATTACACCAGTGTCAGGAAGGGTTGGCACGTGCCATAACATGTTGCCCCCGAGGGCACTGGGGGGGGGGGGGGGGGGGCGTGCCAGTGGGCAGAACTGTATAATGAAATATTCTTTGATCAGAATTCATATTGTGGGCTATTCCCCACTCTGCTCTCTCTTGCCTGATGTCTAGTTCAATAGCATCCTCCCCTCCTGGAGATCCCTCCGTGACATGTTTGCCGAATCTCACTTCCTGCTCACCTCTCTGTCTCCCTGGAGGTGCAGATCCAGCTCCTCACCGACAGTGTGTTCAGCCCCCGCACTCCACTGCAATCTAACAGTCTAGCAGCTCCTTTTGTCTTCTCTTCTCCTTGACTCCTTTGTCTCTCTCTTTATTCTCTCTCTTTCTTTTGCTCTCTCTCTCCCCCCTCCTTCTCACTTTCTTATTCTCTCTCTCTCTCCCCCTTCTTGTGGGCGCTGGTTAGCGCTTCAGACTTGTAACCGGAGGGTTGCCGGTTCGAACCCCGACCAGTAGGCACGGCTGAAGTGCCCTTGAGCAAGGCGCCTAACCCCTCACTGCTCCCCGAGCGCCGCTGTTGTTGCAGGCAGCTCACTGCGCCGGGATTAGTGTGTGCTTCACCTCACTGTGTGCTCACTGTGTGCTGAGTGTGTTTCACTAATTCACGGATTGGGATAAATGCAGAGACCAAATTTCCATCATGGGATCAAAAGAGTGTATATACTTATACTTACTTACTTGTCACTTTCTTATTCTCTCTCTCTCTCTCTCTGTTTGAGAAGTGCAGTGCGGGCACCTAGAGCCCCACACAGAGAGCAGAATGAGTTCATTATGTGGCCCCCTGCAGAGAGGTCAGAGGTCAAACAGGCTGGCGGTTAGAGTGGGCGTGTTGGTCCAAGTGTGCATTCGTGACTCTGTGTGTGTGTGTGTGTGTGTGTGCATGCGTTTGTGCGTGCATGGCTGTTTGTGAGTGTATGTTTGTGTGTTTGTGTGTCTGTATCTGTTTGTGTGGGTGGCTGTGCTACAGTTCAATAGAGTAATCAATTTATGATTGAACCATGGCTGGCTTTGGTGCTTTTTTCCTTGAACTTCAGACAACAGGTGTGTGTGTGTGTGTATCTGTGTGTGTTTGGGATTGAGCATGTGGTTGTTTGTGTCAAGTTGTGTGTGTAGTTCTGTCCTTTCTTCTCATCCACAGTTTAAACCATGGCAAACTGCAACAAGGTGTCTGTGTGTGTGTGTGTGTGTCTGTGTGTGTGTGTGTGTGTGTGTGTGTGTCTGTGTTTGGGTTTGAGTAGCCCATTTCCCTTCTTTTGACCTCAGCTCTTTACCAAACCATGTAAATTCTATCAGACCCCAGGCATACCCTTTTTACAGCCTTTGAGTTGATATCTTCAGGCAGTAGCTACTATTAGGAAACAAAATGATAATTTATACCACAAGTAATTAATTCTTTAATTAAACACCTAACGATAGTGATTAAATTAGGTTTTAATTTTCTTTCTGTCTCTGTTCAACGGGCCTGAACAGTGAATGTGTTTTATTTGTATTTTTATGAGTTAGATTAGACCAGATGTTATTGTTTTTATTTCCCCTGTGCCCCGAGGGCCTCTGCAATTGTGGACTGAAGCTTTGTGTTAGTGATAGTCATCTCTTTAGCTCTGTTAGTGGTTTTAGCCTACAGTACATGTTTGGGGAATAAGTGCAATATTAGTACTGTGATATGACTGGTGCATATATGTTAAATGGACAAAGTTCCTAGTGGGTCTATCCTGCTTGACATGTTTTACCCACTGAAAACCCGACAGAAACAATAAAGTACCTATCTATCTATCTATCTATCTATCTATCTATCTATCTATTTTATTTTATTTATAGGCCTAGACCTATACCTATACTTTTTTTTTCTCTCTTTTACATCTTGTTACTTCATTGCTTCTGTAATCTCGGCTTCATTGAAAATGAGGGCTTCCCTCAATGACCCTCCGAGAATAAAGGTTGAATGAATGAATGAATCTATCTATCTATCTATCTATCTATCTATCTATAAGCTGTCACACAACAAGTGTGTGAGAGAGTGTGTGAGAGAGAGAGTGTGAGAGAGGGAGGAATATGCCTGTGTCTGTGAAGTGTTCTTTTTTTATACTCTCTCCCTACCGCCCATTCACTCTCATTAACACACACACACACACACACACTACCTGTGCTGCATAGCCGGAGGGGCCACTGGTGTCGTCGTCTTTGTAAACACACCCTAAGCGCTCTGATGTGCCTCCAAATCTGGGCAGCGCTCCACACACACACACACACACAGTTTTGGCAGCGGCTACTCCACTGGTCTCTCTCTCTCTTTTCATTTATCCCTCTCCCTCTCTCTATCCCTCTCTGTCTCTCTCTCTCCCTCCCTCCCTCTCTCTCTCTCTCTCCCTCTCTCTCTCTCCCTGTCTCAGTTGTCCTCCCGTTCGTTTACATGAACGTCGTGCCTCACCCTCACATCTGTGTTGTTTAGTTCGCCACCCGAGGGCCCCGCGGCCGCGGCGAGCTTAAACAAGCCTCTCGAAGAAGCGATGAGAAGCGATGAGAAGCGATGAGGAGCGGAAGTGCGCGCTTTGCTCCGCTCTGCCCGGGGCCTCTTACCAAAAAAAACACGGCCCCTCATTGTTTAGGCTCATTATACGCCGCTGCCGTGATGAGTCCAGGTTTGACGCGGCTCGCGAGACAAATTGCCTCTCAGACGCGGCCCCATTAAGGCCGGCGAGTGGCGGAGCTCGGGGAGAGCTGGGAAGGGGGGTGTTGTGGGTAGCACGAGTCGTCATAATGTGCCCGACGTGATTAGAATTGATTAGATGCAAAGCGCTGGAAACAGCCGGAAGTATTAGCGCACTAATGTGTCGCTCGCTCTAATCGGCAGTCCGGGCCGCCTGAGCTGTCGTGGCTGGGGGTCAACGGCAACGGGGTTTGTCGCCCGTGACGACGAGGCAGCAGAGACGGAAGACGGCGGTCTCCCTCTCCTGGGCACAGTGGCTGTTTGGGGCCCTTATTCCCTCTGTCTCCCGCACTTAACGCCGGAGATAATCTCCTAATTGGGCCGGAAAATCCTCACACAGGAAGCGATCGATCCCACAGCCTCCAATTACAGCCACAGGCCACACAATGGAGTGAGAATAAGCCGCTTAACAGCGCCGGGGAAGTCAATAGTGAGTCCTCATGCTCTCGCAGAAAGAGGGAGAGAGAGGGAGAGGAAGAGAGGGGGAGAGAGAGAGAGGAGAAGAGAGAGATAGAGGACTTTTTTTTTCAAAGGAACTTTCACCTGTAAGGATCACAAAAGATTTCCAGTCTCACAAGGGGGAAAAAAAGTCTCAGGTTCAGTGCTTTAAGCAGGCCTGACCTTCTATGAGTTCTACAGAGGGATGGGAGTTTTTTGCCCTAAAGTGGCATACATACTTAACAGCAAAAATACACTGTTGCTACAGTAAGAGGTTTCCACTCTGAGGTGAAGCCAGAGCACAGCACATTTCTCTCCTGCTTAAAACCGATTCCACTCATCAGCTGAGCTCCAGCAGTACTTTTCGCTGGAGCTGGCTGAGTTACAAAACTTCTCTCCACAGGGATTAACATACGCCAGCGTGTAGCCCCTGATGGGATCCTGATGCTGCCATTTTTTAGCTGCTCTGACACTCCAAAAATCCCGTTACGAGAATGTGAAGTGGCAAGGCTTTCCAAGCTCTCATTCCACCAACTCCTGCCCATGTCCCTCTTCATCTCTCTTTCTCTCTTTCTCTCTCTCTCTCTCTCTCTCTCTCTCTCTCCCCTCCCCTCTCTCTCTCCCTCATTCGCTCTATCTCTCTCCTCCTCTATTACTCCCACCTCTTTTCCCGTGCTGATCCCCTCTTGGGTAAATCCAGACACATGCCCGATTGTACAGCTGCACTTTTAATCCTCTGTCAGGACCCCGGGAAAAGTCCCACAGAGAAAACTTCCAGCACCTTCTCCCAGGATGAGTATTGAATCGGAGCGCATTGAAACAGAACGCTGGGAGCACGGGGCCAAAGTAAAGCAAAGCATCATGGGAATTTAGGGCCCTCAAGGAGTGCCATCCTCACCCCGCTCCTTGTTCCCTTGTTACTCTCCTGTCACAAGGTGTGCCAAGGGGGCATGGAGACTCGAGCAGCCTTTGCCAAAATAACAAACCCCTGCATCTGAATGAATCAGTCCTGCATGGTCTCATTTATATTCACAGTGCTGGCCAGGAGATGCTAAGGGGGTCTGAGGGGAGCTGTCATGACAGTGTTTTTCTTTCAAGTGCCCCCCCCCCCCCTTTTGCCCTCCCTTTTGAGGGAGCTGTCAGAGACTGGAGCTAACCGCTACGCTCCGGCAGACCCCACCGCTGACACCCACACCGATGGCTTTATCCGTCCGCAGGGGAAAGAACGCTTCCTGCAGATCCTGCACCGCTACATGGAGGTGCACGGCACCGTCTACTACGAGACGCAGCGGCCGCCCGAGGTGCCGGCCTTCGTCAAGAACCACGGCCTGCTGCCGCAGCACGAGCTGCAGACCCTCCTGCGCAAGGCCAAGGTAGGAGGCCGCGTCCACCTCCACCGTCCACCTCCGACACGCTTGTCCTCTGTAGGATGTACACACAAGAGTGTAATTGCTTTATCTGACCTGCTGTATATATGGGGAAACTGGGAGACAGAAAAAAGGGTGCACTTTTGTTAGAAAGCAACGGCTGCACAATTGCGGTGAATATTTTTGGACACCTCCCAGTGGACTAAATTTAGGGGGAAAAAATATAAACCCGCCGTCAGCAAAAGTGCTGACAGAGGTACCGGTAGCTGTATTCAGCAGGAAAAAAAAAGTCACCTCACGCTCAGTCTAACTGAATTGCAGGTTTTTCTTGAACTCTGTTGTAAGTCTGTGCCAGGGCTCAGGGCTCCCTGACCCTCTGTGTGCGTCTCCTCCTCCTCCTCCTCCTCCTCCTCCTCCTGCAGCTCTTCATCGGGTTCGGCTTCCCCTACGAGGGTCCGGCTCCTCTGGAGGCCATCGCCAACGGCTGCGTGTTCCTGCAGCCGAGCTTCCGGCCGCCGCACAGCTCCCTCAACCACGAGTTCTTCAGGGGAAAGCCCACGTCCAGAGAGGTGCGGTCACTGGGTCCTGCCACATACTGCCACATCGCGTCCACTGCTCTTAGTCAACACATGGTGGAGGAGACTCTAATGACAGTATAGAGTCATTGGGAGACACAGAGCTGTACTATGCTGTGTGTATAGTCGCTCAAGTTAAAGAGGGATCCTATCCTATCACCCTTGGGTCCCTCTTGAAAATAGGATTGTACTGTAGATTAGTGATAATAATGCATGTTGGTTAATGCCTAATTGTCGGCAGACAGAGTACACCAGCCCCATTCACAACTCAGCCGCTCACGCGCTGCATGACGCTGGTGATTGTTCCGTGTGCAGGTGTCCTCTCAGCACCCCTATGCAGAACAGTACATCGGGCCGCCGCACGTCATGACGGTGGACTTCAACAACTCAGACGAGTTTGAGTCGACCGTCCGGGAGATCATGAGGACCCAGGTAAACAAAGATAAACTATTCAGCCCTCTTGAACCATTACCATTCCCTTTTGCTGTCCATTTCTCACAGTAGCCAATCCACAACCAAGCATCTTCAATATTATGCAACATTAGACACTGGAGTCATCAAGTAAACACATTCCTTCATCTGTATTTTGTTAAATTAGGCCCATGACACCTCCAGAACATGAAACAGTAGTGCCTGGCATCCAAATCCCACCCAGTCCACTCTCATGATGAGTTTTCCTAATTCATTTCTAATTTTAGCAGAAAGAAAAAATAAGAAGTATTTTTCGAAATTGAAATAAATCTTCCCCCAAGGCAAATAAATCATAAGAAATAATTAAGTCATTAGTAATTCATTAATTATTTAGCCAGCACCTGTGTCCACAATTTTCAGAGTACAGAAATGTTGACAAAGTGTGTCTTTTTTACAACATCTCAGCAACACTGAAAGTAAGTTTTTTGAAAACTGTGTTTACAATCGATTTAACCAAACTTATAATAATGAAATTTTCACAGCTCTCAAATTATTGTTGTAAAGTTTGTGATGCATAACAGCATATGCAGCCCTTTTTCGATCAATGTTTTTAGAATGGGAGAGAATATAAGAATGTCAAAGAATCTCCTGAGTGCCTAACAGGCTTCAGACTGCAGTTAGTTTAAATGGAGATGTAACACTAATGCGTCTAAACAATGTGTGTGTGTGTGTGTGTGTGTGTGTGTGTGTGTGTGTGTCTGGATCCATGTGAACACACTGGTACCTGTGAGCCGAGCAGCAAAGAGCCAGACCCCTAACAGTGGGGGGCCCAAGTGGGAGCCCTGGCCTCCAGAGTGGCCTGACAGAACGAGAGAGGGAGAGAGAGAGGGAGAGAGAGAGAGAGAGAGAGAAAGAGGGAGAGAGAGAGACGGGGGCGTGAGACACGGAGGAGGTGGAAGACTTTAATTAAGCAGCACACACGCTTCTCAGCACTCCCAGCAGGCTTTGGGGAGTGGAAGGGCAAAAGTTGTGTGTGTGTGTGTGTGTTCGTGTGTGTGTGTTTGTGTGTCTGTGTGTGTGGGTGGGTGGGATCGATCAATTCCCAGGTCTGGCAGTTATAGCTACCCACCAGGTGCCGAAAATAAACATTGATTGGACGACACTCAGAGCTAGTTGGGTGTAATGGACTCCAGGCGTGTGGGTCCCAAACCCAATTGACACATTAGCATGCAGGGTTAGGGTGTGAAGCTGTGTGTGTGTGTGTGTGTGTGTGTGTGTTTGTGTGTGTGTGTGTGTGTGTGTTTGTGTGTGTGTGTGTGGGATGCAGATCACTAATGGAATGGGGGAGCTTAACCTCCTGGGTAGAAAGAATATGAGAGCCAGGCTGGACAAAAGCTAATGGGATACACAACAGTCATTAGGACACCGACTCCACTCCCCCTCAACTTCACTGAGAGTTTTAACCTTGACATTTCCCCTTACAGTGCCCAGGAACAGAACATTACATCTATAAGTGCATCTTTGTGTCCAACGCGGCCAGAAAAGGTTAAGGAAAAGGTCAGACCGAAGATGAATTTATCCAGCTTTTTATTGGAGTGTGTGTGTGTGTGTGTGTGTGTGTGTGTGTGTGTGTCATGTCTGAGGAGTGAAGGTTATGACAGTTATATACTTTGGAAAGCAGAATTGATTGAGCTGAAAAGTACATATTGACATCTCTCTAAAGGGTACAGCCGAACGCCGGTGGTTATATACATTTTTATGCAATGGTTATTTTAATAGTTGCACTTTCAGAGGTGTTTTTAGTAAAAGGTTAGTGGTTATGATATCCATTTGATATGAGGAGCAGGGGATGAGAGAGGATTGGAGAGGATAAATGTCTGATGGAGGGATGAAAGAGAGAGAGAGAGAGATCAGTTTTTCAGCTCCATGAAGCCCCTCACATTGTCATGTATGACATGTCACATCTCAGTGCTCTAACGGTTAACCTGTGAGTCTCCAGGCAACCATTCATACCTCACCACAGCACCCACCCCCCTACACACACAAACACACATACGTGCAATTGTGCACACAAACACTGCACATGAAATATCCATGCACATATACACAACTCACCCACCCAAAGAATTCACAACTGCACACACGAACACACACACACAAACACACACACACAGTTGAGGGGACATACATGCAGCTCCTGCCCAGTCATGCAGACCGAGGTAATCTGAAATTTCAGCTGGTGGACACCTCCTCCTCCTCCTCTTCATCTTCCTCTCTGTCCCAGAGGTCTTCTCTCCTCCCCCAGACTGCTCCTCAGATCTTCCTCTCCTGACAGCCCGGCGTACAGGACAGGAGCCTTCTCCTCCTCTCCTCTCCTCCTCTCCTCTCCTCTCTTCCCTCATCACCTCCTGCAGTCCTCTCCTCTCTTCTCTTCTCTTCTGTCACCCCATACCATCTTCACTTCTCTTCATCCCTCTCCACCACTTCATTCATTCTGTCCTGTCTTCTCCCCCGCCTCTCCTGTCACTCTCTTCTCTCCCTCCCTGGTCTCTTTTCTCTCTTCTCTCTCTTCTCTCCCTCCCTGGTCCTACATGATATCATTCCCTCCTTCCTCAGAGCTCTGTGTCTGGCTCCTTTATTGGTGCTGTAGTGTGCTGTGTCCAAGAGCGCCACAGTGTCCAGACTGCCCACTCACTGTATGCTCTGCATTGCTGTGTGGTCACTTATTACTTGTAAAAGTGTCTTTACGACTTTGGCTCTATCGGCTGTTTCTGTCGGCCACAACTTGTGTTGCCTGCGGTCGTGGTGGTGTCACTTTGCCACAGGGTCAGTAGGACACTGCTGTGACCTAGTGGATTTTTGCCCGGCGCTAGCACACACACACACACACACACACACACACACACACACACACACACACACACACACATTTGCATTTTGTGTAAGCTTGAATGAATTAAAGCCTGGTGAAATATTTAGTCTGTCAGCTGTGAGCTCACTCATTAGAATGGGAAATGGTGCTATTCTTCCCCTTCAGTTTAAACATTCACAGAGTGAATAATGTATTTGACGAATATGAGCTTCAACTACAGTACATTTCATCTGTCAAAATGAAACAAATCATTTATATAACCATAATGACGGCACTCATTTATTTTCAACCGCTTTAAGTTAATGAAGTCATAGCCCCAAAAGCTAAATGTGAATCTCTTTCTATGTTTATACTCTCTCTCTCTCTCTCTCTCTGTCTATTCCGAGGCCTCTGATTAAGAACATCTTTTGAACTGTTTTCTGTAGCTTGTGTTGATTAGAGCTTTGCTCTTGCGTGCCGCCAGCAACATCATTCTTTAAAAACTGCTGACAGACAAAGAGTCTGCTCACATCAACACCCCCCCCCCCCCCATTTTTGAGACATTTAAAAAGAGCAGGCGCTGTTTACAAAGACCGCATGCAACCCAATCAATCTAATCGGCAAGGCACAATGTCACAGATTCAATTTAGGTGAGAGATAATTTACTGCTTCAGAGAGAAAATAAAAGTTGATTCATGGACTCAGCAGTTCAGTGCTGTAAGAGCGACAAATAAGGCAATTAAGACCCGACGCGCATCACAATTAGCATATTTGTCTTGTTATGAGTTATGGGCAGAAAAGCCTTTTGATTGCAATTAGTGAGAATAATGAGATATGCAAAAAAGATGACAGAAAAATGATGACATTACGACAAAGGCACATATTTATGCCAGTGTTATTAAAATGCGGAAGTTAATTGGTTTTGTGTGTGTGTGTGTGTGTGTGTGTATGTTTATTTGTGTGTGTGTTTTTATTTGTGTGTGTGTTTATTTGTGTGTGTGTGTGTGTGTGTGTGTGTGTGTGTGTGTGTGTGCGCCTATATAGGTGGAGCCCTACTTGCCGTATGAATACACATGTGAGGGGATGCTGGAGAGAGTTCATGCCTACATCCAGCATCAGGTGGGTGATGCACATCTCTGCACACAACTCGGGCTCTATCCATTTTACACATACACATACAGTATGCACACACGCGCACACTCAGAACGCAGGCTCTCTCTCTTTCACACACACACACACACACACACACACACACACACACACACACATACAAACACACATACACACACGCACGCACACACACACACACAAGCGCATACAGACACATACACACACACGCGCGCGCACAGTCGCACACACACACATACAACTCAGGCTCTCTTTCATTCAATCACTCAATCACAGTCAGAGTCTCACACTCACACACACACACATAAGCAGACAAGTACACACACACACACACACACACACACACACACACAGTGATCCTGCGCCTGACACCAAGCCCCCATGCTCCTCTGGGCCTGTGAGGCAGCTGCTGCAGCGGGTGATTGATTAGCTCACAACTTCTAATTATCGACAGCGGCACCAGAGGATTATGGGAATTATGAGGCGGAGGAGGAGGCGGAGGTGGCTAAAGATGGAGGGAAGGAAGAGGGATTGGTAAGAAGAGGAAAATGTAGGAGAAGGAGGAATGTAGCACTAACAGAAGACGGAAAAGCTGATGTCTATGGCCTCTTCCAGTCTATCAATTCTTGGTTCCTCTATCAATTTCTCAATAGAACCAAAAATGTACATTTTTGACGACCAAAAACATACATTAGACAAAGGAAGGTTCTCCGCACTTCTGCCGTTAAATTGAGAAGACATCTGAGCTGCCCCGACATCCCTCTCCTTCTCTTTACAAAAATATACATTTTTGGACATCTCACTCTGTCAATCTCAGTTGAGAATCAAAAATATAGATTTTTGGCTACTCTCATTTCAGGCTTCTCTGTGTTGACACCAGTGTGTCTATTGCTTCATCACCTGCCCTTCAGACCTCCATAGAGCTCTGGAGTTCATATGAGATCAGTTTCATTACCTTCCCAGTTGCAGTAAACACCACCAGCCCCCCTGAGCAGTCTGGGCCCCAGACATCCAGACAGACAAGTCTGACACGTCTGAGATCGTGAACGCTTCCGCCAGGTGCATCACCTGTGCTTTCATAACGCCGTTATTCCCTGATCCCAGATCAGCCTCTCGCGCTCTCTTCCTCTCCTTCTCCTTCACCGCTTCCTCACTCTCTTATTTCCCAGCTGAGCTCTGCGGCAAATCAAAAAATCCGCATACCTCAGCCACGGCTAAGACAGAAGGGAAAAAAAGATCATTTTCCCTTTGTGAGTCAGCCGTGAACTCTCATTCGACGTGACGAAAAAGAAAACTTTGTTACCGCGCACGCCTTTCATGTCAAAATATAAGGGGAATTTAATCAAGGCGGTGTGGGGGGGAATGTGATTAATTTCACAGCGTGGCTCTTGATCCCCTTTAATGGAAGCAGGGCCACTAAAGGGAAGTGAAGGGGAATAACACACTGTGTCATTAAAGGCTCCACATTTAATGGAGGAAATAGGGAATAATCAACTGTGACATTAAAGAGATCCAGTCATTTGTCACCTTATCTTCCCTTCATCCACGTCTGTGTCTGCGGGTTAATATTGACTCTGGGTAGATGACTCGTGACCGGCTCCTGGGGTGGTTGACCATGTCCAGCGTCCTCTGTGTGCTGCTCAGAGTCGTCCATTTGATTCTCCTTTAGTGCCTCCAGGGCAGGGTGGGGCTCATTAGGGTTTGTTGCACATCAATTTGTTTCTCTTTCACACACGATCACAAACACACACACACACACACTCACACATACACATGTTCTTTCTCTTTCCTCCTTGATCTCTCTTTCTCTCTCATACACACATTCTCTCTTTCCCCCTCTCATTCTCTCTCTCCCTATCTCTCTCTCCCTCTCTCTCTCTCTCTCTCTCTCTCTCTCTCTCTCTCTCTCTCTCCACTGTAGGATTTCTGCAGCCCGGAGGATCCCTTCCCTCCGACCAATGGCTCTCAGGCTTGGCAGGGGAACCCGTTCGTGCGGCTGCCCAATGCCACGCTCCTGGGCTGGGCGCCCAACGCCAGCGCTCCCCCCTCCTGGCCCCCGCTCAGCGCCCTGCGGCTGCTGGTGTCCGCCGAGGGTCAGTCCTGCGTGGAGGCATGCAGCCGGGCAGCGCTGGTCTGTGAGCCCGCCTTCTTCCGCTTCGTCAACAACAAGGAAGCCCTCGTCAGGTCAGTCACCAGCACAGACACACACACACACACACACACGCACACACACACGCACACACACACACACACACACACACACATACACACACACATGCTCATGTGTACACATACAGAGAGGTCAATACAGACATATAATGACCACTATGTATATAAATGTTTTCACACTCATGCACACACACACACACACACACACACACACACACACACACACACACACACACACACACACACACACACACACACACACACACACACACACACACACACACACACACACACACTCCATCACCCACCGGGTCATTGCTGAGACATACATATGTAGATACACACAGTACACACATGCAGGCAGACACTGACACACGAATACAGAAATCTCATGGACACAGTCTATGGACCACATACATATTTATGCATGCACACAGGTTCATGCCATTTCACACACACACACACACACACACAGAGACGGGCCTGCTCATGCATGGCGGTGCTCTGTGACCTCTGCCCTTAGCACCCCAGCTGTGGTGCTGGAGGCGGTGGGTGTCGGGTGGGGGTCGGGGGTGTTGGGTGGGGGTCGGGGGGAGAGGGCCGCGGCTCACAGAGAGGAGGGTTAGCAGAGTGCCCGCGCTGTCACACACAAGCCTGTCAGCACTTGGCATCTCATTGATAGTGACAGCTTCAGTGTTGCTGTGGCAGCCTGACAACATATGTGCTATTTTCCCCACCCCACCTCCCTCCCTCCTTCTCTCTCTCCCTCTCCATCCCTCCCTCTCTCTCCTACACTCTCAGTCATCACTTATTTGTGCTTTCGCTTTTGAACTTCTCGCTATTTTTAGACTTTATCATACATTCATTTCCTGTTAAACCCCCTGCATTTTTCCCTCGGTAAACCTCAAACACTCATTGTCCTCCTGCCATCATACTTCCTCTCCCTTTCACATCTTTCACACTGTTTCCCCCCATTTATTTTCATCCTACAAGGATGTGTGAGGAATTGACATATGTATAATACATGTAAGGCACCGCAAGTGTTCACTTGCGTGTGTGTGTGTGTCTGTGTCTGTGTGTGTCTGTGTGTGTGTGTGGGTGGGTGCTGAGCATCAGTGCAGACGAGACTGCACAGGTTAACCGTTAGAGCACTGAGATGTGACATGTCATACATGACAATGTGAGGGGCTTAATGGAGCTGAAAAACTGATCTCTCTCTCTCTCTCTCTCTCCTTTCTGTCTCTCCTTCATCCTTATTTCTCTCTCTTCTCCCTCTCTCATTCCTTCCTTCCATCTCTCTCTCATCCCCCCTTTCCCTCCACCTCCGTTCCTCCCTCCCTCCCTCTCTCAGGCTGGAGGTGCAGTGTGAGGCGGTGGAGTCGGAGGTGAACCACATCTTCCCGGCGTTCTCGGTGCAGCGGCGCGAGTGTGGCCTGCAGAAGGAGCCGCTGCTCTTCAGCTGCGCCGGACACAGCCCCAAGTACCGCCGCGTCTGCCCCTGCAGGGACTTCCGCCGGGGACAGGTGGCGCTGTGCCGAGACTGCTTATGATGAAGAGGGAAAAAACGAGGCCCCTCTTCCTCCTCCTCGACAGCCCTCTCGTCGCCCTCTCCCTCCCTCCCTCCCTCCCTCCACCAACGCTCAATGCTTGTGCGTCGCATCGCTTATTCCGCTGGCTTCCCTCGTCTGGTCCTGTAAGGCAGAGGGAGTCTGTAGCCAGCCTTGGCTGCGATCACCCCCACAGAGAGGAGGCGGAGTGGGGAGAACAGAGGCTGAATGTGCTGGCCCTCTCTCTCTCTCTACTTCTCTCTTTCTCTCTCTTCCTCTCTCTTTCTCTCTCTTCCTCTCTCTTTCTCGCTCTCACAGCGTCTCTCCGCGGGGGGAGCCCAGGCTCTTGCAGAGGAGCTCGCTTTGGAGGATCTTGCCCGTGGCACTGGCCAAGAGGCAGTGGAGCTACCAGCCATCGAGTCCACAAACAAACAATGTTCCTCTGTGGATGGTAGAAGAGCAGACAGTTTCCTTTTCCACTGACAACAAGGTCTATGAACCAAGTGCTGCTATGTAGGCCCGCACACAGAAAGCCCTCACTGGAGTAACTCAGCATAATGCCTGACCTGGAGCTTCACACACACACACACACACACACACACACACACACACACACATACTCTCTCTCTCACACACACACACACACACTCTCTCACACACACACACACACACATACACACACACACACACACACACACACAAACACACACACACACAGGCAGCACTCATCGAGGGGTAAAATAAAGGCAATAAACAGTTAATATCACCTGAAACTAGCAAGACACATATCAACCAGAGTAGAATCCAGTTCTTTACTGCGAATCTATAAACTCCTTAGTAACTACAGTGCAAACGAACAGCTGTGGGACTCTCCAACCAAACCAATTCCTGACTGTAGAACATCCATGATTTATAAACCACTGCAACTACAACACAGAACCCATACTGGGAGAGCGGGGGACTCCCAGCGGGCTTAGTCCTCTGGGAAATCTCTGGGATTGGGGCTCCTATCCATGGATCTGTGGATCAATAGAAGGGCCTTTAGCAACAGCCAATGGGGTATGTGGACGGCCGTCCGGCCAGACCTCCAGGTGGAAATGCTGAATCTTTATCTGATCTGCGATGACCGATGACTCGGACCAGAGCAGTCGAGCTGTACAAAATTGGGGAAAAAAAGTGATGAGAGATTATTTTTCAATAAGTGATCATTTGAATTGTGTTGAAAAGCCTACTGCAAATTTTTATGAATCCATATTTGTGTTGTTACAGGAAAATTAAATCGACATATAACAAAAAATTTGGTGAAATGTCATTTGTATGTTGTCTATCATCTTCGTTCTTATCACGTCTTTAAGTTGAAGCCTTTGGGGAGCATTTTAGAAACACGGGTGCTGTCCTTGACAACTGCTGTGATATGATGACAAATCACATAATTATCATCCTTAATCATTATGACCGTGAAGTTTAATGATATATGCTCAACCTTAACCTTATGCTGAGAGGTTCTAACAGTAAACAATGAGTAATCGCACAAAGCAGGAAGTGAGAATTATTCCATTGACAATGTCCATGATTAGACCACTTCTCACATTACATCATCTTGTTATAATTTGATATTAATGGCAGTAGCCATTTCAGTCTTATTGGTGTGGAGTTCAACACCGTGGCATGGCTCCCATATTAGAACTAAGGACATTAGATAATATGTAGGGCTCTTTGTACATGGTCCATTGGAGAGGAGGCTCACAATGTCCATTATTAAACCACTTCTCACATCACATCATCTTGTCATAATTTGACATTAATGACAATAGCCATTTCACAAGCCAATTTTAGTCTTATTGATGTAGAGTTGAACCACTGTCACATGACTCCCATATTAGAACATTAGATAATATAATGGGGTCTTGTGTATGGTTCTTAGAAAGAGTTTTCGGTTACACTTTACTTCACAGTATTGACATAAGAGTGACATGACAATGTCATGAATGTGTCATAAACAAGTCATAAACGTTTATAACATAATGCTTCTGTTATTAAGTGACATTCGTTTTTTCTCATAACAAGTTAGGGTTAGGGTTAGGCTTCATGTGTCATGACCATGGTCATGACAGTGTCATGAGTTCATGACAGTGTCATGTCACTCTTATGTCGATACTGTCAAGTAAAGTGTTACAGAGTTTTCTTAAATGTTCCACTAGAGAGGAGGCCGTCTTGATGACTCAGCCTCTCAGTCTGGCCGTCGTCTGAAGGTAAAGCGGCAGGATAAGGCTGCCAATATTTCAAGAGGCGACTTAAATCTGCTAATCCTCATGGAGGAGGAAGGGGAGACCTTGGGTGAGTTTCTCATCATGCAGGGAAACAGGTGGGTGGATCATGGCTGTGTGGATTCTGGGAAAGAGCGTGGATCAACACAGTTATCTCTCTCGGAGGCCTCCCTGTCGTATGACTGGTAGGATAAAGCTGCATGAATGTCAAGGTGAATGGTGTTGTCCCAGACAGGCAATATATTTTTTTTTCCTTTAGTCACCTCAGATAAACATTACTGAAGCACACTAATGTAAAGCTTGACTTGATAAAAGCAACAAAAAAAATAGGCTTACAGTATTTAGGAAAATAGTTTTCCACTGGATTTGTGAATGATCAGTCCAGAAGAAATGATAATTTCTTTAATCAACTGAGAGACATTTTTGATGGGTTGACTTCTTTTGATGGGTTAACTTCCTTTAAAGACCTAAGGAACACTGTTTCTCATTTTTATGACTGTGGCAGGCAGTGTACACAAAGAGGTTCTGCATGCTCCAGGGAGAGTTGTTGTGTAAAAGAAATGTAGTAGGCCAAGGCTGTTGTAGTGTGCAGAGTGAGTTATAGAGTAGAGTATGAATAAAATATGTTATTCCCATATATATCAAGATATATTTATATAATTGCATTCCCTTTTAAAATATTCAAGGCCATGCATAAATCAACAAATTATCGTCATTCACAGCCGGGCTAATTGGCTGCGGGCGCACTCTGGGGGCTGACCGCGTGGAGCGGGGCTGACCGACTGCTCGTGTCACCAGCTCGCTGAGGTGTGAACTGATTACACATCACCATGAAATCTGCTCCCGTGGACTGCAGACTCAAACTGTGCCATGGCAATTGCAGAGAAAAATACTCAGGCTTTTTTGTGGGGGTCTTTGTGCAGCTATTTCCAAGGTTCACAAAGGGGACCTGGGAAGGCAGGATCAGAAGAAAATCGTTCCTAAATCACCCAGTAATGCAGCGCAATCCTATAAGAAGTGTGTTTGCTGAAGCTTTGGAGTACCGTTTGTAGAATGTGATGGTGGGATTCAGGCTGCAGCCATGTGAAAGGCCATAGCACCAAGTGATCATGTGTGCTGCTCGTCCTGGAGTGGCAGGGGAGTAAAGGGTTAAAAACTCAGGACGCCTGTCTGCAGAAAAGACCACAGAAAGCTTCTCGGATAGGATCGCCCTAGACAGAGATAAATTATCATCATTATTAATTCATTGGAGAGTCTTTCTCTCTCTCTCTCTCTGGCCGAGGTGACTTTCAAACTTTGATGAAGGGAACCATCCTCACTGGGCGTCTTGTTTTGCAGTTGAGTCCATCAAAATGCCAATTTTGCAAAAAAGAGCCAGAGTCAAGGACAGAGCCATGAAGAACGGGGCAGAACTGGATAGCTTTCATTTGCCCACAGGCCACCTCATCCTGAGGCGGTTATCTTTTTTTTTTTTTTTGCTGTTTTTTGCGCGAACGGCAGGTAATAACTTTTGCACCGACATTTGAGGTGGTTTGGGCTGAGGGTGACCCACCAAAACATAGCTTGGCCGTCCACTGTCAGCACAACGTGGTGAAACCAGAGAACCATATCACAGCTATGAGGCGTCCTTTACAATGTCACAGCAGTGCTGAGCAGAGACACTAAAAAAAAGTACATAGCAGATTGTTCCGGAAGCGCTACATTTGAAAGAATGCTGAATCTCGTGATGAGACTGATTAACCTGTCAAAGCTCGAGAAGAGAAGGGAGACATGATGGAGTGGACAGAAATAGCTTGTGACACCTGCACCTTGGAAACAGTCTATAGGGCTTAAACGAGCTCAGCGTCGCTCTGTCCATAATTAACATCTCAGCTGTTTGACCTCCCTTTGAAATATGCATGAGTTATACATCAGAGACTGAGCTGAGCTGAGTTTAAAAATGTGAAATTGTTCACATGATTAGAAGTTTTAATGCAACACACAGTATGAACGTCAACGTGTCCATCAAACTGGTTCCATTATTTGTTGCACTGCACTGTTTGCATGAAACTTGTAACCAAGTTAGATTTCATTTAGTGGTTCGGTTTTTTTCTCTCATTTTAGGTTTTCTGTTGTTTGCTATTCAGCAGAAATAGTCTTTGTGCTCCCTGCTGATTGAAAGTTCTGAAAGGACTAAAAAATCTATGCAGAGAGTGTTCTCTTTAAGTAAAAAAATAAAATAAATCTGTCTCTTTGTTCTCCTCTATTTTGCCAGCCATTCTGCCCCATTGACAGTCTGTTGTTTACCTTGAATGACCTGTGGATCTGCTTGTGAAATCTGTGCTCCATCTCTGATCTCCAAAAGAAAGTGTGGACACTGAAGAGAGGGTGGAACAATACCCTGGGCTCAAATCAATGTGGAAGCCCGTAAACAACCTCAGACGTATACAACTAGCGAGCTCGTCTCTCATCAAACAGTAAATAACGTCAAAAAAGTCTCTTTTCCCCTTCTCTCCCTCTTCCTTTGTACTCACTCTCTTCTTTCCCTCGTTCTCTATCCTCTTATTCTCTCATTCCACATTTCTCTACTCTCTCTCTCTCTCTCTCTGTCTCCTCTCTCGTCTTTTCATCAGCCTCTGAATAGTGCTGTGGTCCGGAGCGCTGTTCTCATATCCGCTCGGCGTGTTTGGTTTTGTCTGCATCTTTCCCCCCCCTGATGGTTCTTTAATTAAGCGGCGGCCGGCGTGGCACAGCGCCGGGCGCCCGGGTGGCCCCGCCCCACCCGCGCGCCCGAGAGACACTGGGGGCCTGTGGATTTCTGGAATGAGATTTTCACAGCTATTGATTTCTATCTGTCAGTTCTGAGGCTGCCCACTGCCAAGCACGGAGACGAAAGGGATCGGGGAGGGGGGAGGAGGAGAGGGAGGGAGGGAGAGGGGGAACGAGAGAGAAAGAAAGAGAGAAAGAGTACCAAAGACAAAAAGAGAGAGGCTGAGACAAATGGGAGGGTGGATGGATAGAGAGGTGAAAAGAGGAGAGAGGACAAATATGGATTGAGTGGGAAACCGGGGGAGGAGAAGGAGGGAGTTGGCGTCAGAAACTATTGGTTAACTGTTGATTTGTGTTGCAAACTTTTCTGGTGCAATATGTAGTTTTTGATGTCAAAAAGACATGCTCAAAATGTATGTTTGCAATATTAACTATGTAAGGCAAGAATAAATGAATGTCTATTTTTTATCCTGCAAAATGTTGACAAATGCATTGAACCACCCAAAAGAAAGAATCAACACAGTAGCATTATTAAGTTATGGCCTCTGAAAGACATAAACTAAAAAATTTTTTTTTTTAAAAAGCAGAAATTACATATTGCTCCTACAAAAGCACAGCTGCCTGACAACTATCTTCATGTGTTTACTTAATAATACTAACTTGTTTGTAGATGTAAATTTATATAAACTAGTGCAGTGCCCGTTCAAACATGCTATTCCTGTAGCCCAATTACATGCCTGCAGGTAGGCCTGCTTTAAAAATAGGATGATAGGGAAAAACATAATTCCAGGTAAGCATTCAATAATGAATAGGCCTACAGATAATATAATAATATAATAAATGTGAAGTGAGCAGAATTTAAGCATGGCTGCATGTGACATTTTTTACAAATCAAAATGACATAATCCTAACAGCTGTTTTGAGTCAAGGCTATATGCTTAGCCTATTGAATAACTTGATGATAGAGAAAACAAACCATTTTGTGGAATGATGCATCATATGGACTTTGCAACGGTGTGACTCAAAAACAGTCTCTGGTGGCCTATAAGTGACATCACACTCTGTCTGCCACTCGTTGCTTGTCGCTGGTTATGCTTTGCATGTGTGGCATTCTGAGACGTTCTTTAATTCGGGACCATTATCACTCGTTTCAATTTAGGACCTTGCAGTTGGAATTGTCGTTTGTTTATTCAAAGTCTAAAGACAGTCCAAAGTAACCTGGGCTATTCATAAGTGACATCACACTGTCTGCCACTCGTTGCTTGTCGCTGGTTATGCTTTGCATGTGTGGCATTCTGGGACGTTCTTTGATTCGGGACCATTATCGCTCGTTTCGATTTAGGACCTTGCAGTTTGAATTGTCGTGTGCTTATTCAAAGTCTAAAGACAGTCCAAAGTAGCCTGGGCTATTCGAAGTGTCCGCTTATTGCACATCATTTTTTTTACGTCATTTTGAAGAGCCACTGCATATAGCCTACCTGTGTGTGTTGGCATGTTGGCGTGTTGTTGCAAAATCCGTGGAGTTATCTTGCACTCGCTTAAGTTTTTACCCGTGTAACCTACACTGATCCAATTCTGCCAAAGCCCTGCTTCTATCCTCACTGGTAGCTTACAGTCCTACAGTGCTGTGTGGGAGGGGGTGTGGCTAGCGGCGAAAGCCAATGCGTGCTTCTTTTACCGATATAGGCTATTTAACGATATCTTTTGCATTTCTTATTCAAACAACGTCAAATTCGGCAGTGCACTTACTCATGTCCGTAGCAAGACACCTGCCAATCAGTCTGACAAACGGTGAGCGAGATATGCGTGCCACAGACACACACACACACAGACACACAGACGCTTCTTGCTTTATAGATAGACTAGTGCAGTGCCCGTTCAAACATGCTATTCCTGTAGCCCAATTATATGCCTGCAGGTAGGCCTGCTTTAAAAATAGGATGATAGGGAAAAACATAATTCCAGGTAAGCATTCAATAATGAATATAGGCCTACAGATAATATAATAATATAATAAATGTGAAGTAAGCAGAATTTAAGCATGGCTGCATGTGACATTTTTTACAAATCAAAATGACATAATCCTAACAGCTGTTTTGAGTCAAGGCTATATGCTTAGCCTATTGAATAACTTGATGATAGAGAAAACAAACCATTTTGTGGAATGATGCATCATATGGACTTTGCAACGGTGTGACTCAAAAACAGTCTCTGGTGGCCTATAAGTGACATCACACTCTGTCTGCCACTCGTTGCTTGTCGCTGGTTATGCTTTGCATGTGTGGCATTCTGAGACGTTCTTTAATTCGGGACCATTATCACTCGTTTCAATTTAGGACCTTGCAGTTGGAATTGTCGTTTGTTTATTCAAAGTCTAAAGACAGTCCAAAGTAACCTGGGCTATTCATAAGTGACATCACACTGTCTGCCACTCGTTGCTTGTCGCTGGTTATGCTTTGCATGTGTGGCATTCTGGGACGTTCTTTGATTCGGGACCATTATCGCTCGTTTCGATTTAGGACCTTGCAGTTTGAATTGTCGTGTGCTTATTCAAAGTCTAAAGACAGTCCAAAGTAGCCTGGGCTATTCGAAGTGTCCGCTTATTGCACATCATTTTTTTTACGTCATTTTGAAGAGCCACTGCATATAGCCTACCTGTGTGTGTTGGCATGTTGGCGTGTTGTTGCAAAATCCGTGGAGTTATCTTGCACTCGCTTAAGTTTTTACCCGTGTAACCTACACTGATCCAATTCTGCCAAAGCCCTGCTTCTATCCTCACTGGTAGCTTACAGTCCTACAGTGCTGTGTGGGAGGGGGTGTGGCTAGCGGCGAAAGCCAATGCGTGCTTCTTTTACCGATATAGGCTATTTAACGATATCTTTTGCATTTCTTATTCAAACAACGTCAAATTCGGCAGTGCACTTACTCATGTCCGTAGCAAGACACCTGCCAATCAGTCTGACAAACGGTGAGCGAGATATGCGTGCCACAGACACACACACACACAGACACACAGACGCTTCTTGCTTTATAGATAGACTAGTGCAGTGCCCGTTCAAACATGCTATTCCTGTAGCCCAATTATATGCCTGCAGGTAGGCCTGCTTTAAAAATAGGATGATAGGGAAAAACATAATTCCAGGTAAGCATTCAATAATGAATATAGGCCTACAGATAATATAATAATATAATAAATGTGAAGTAAGCAGAATTTAAGCATGGCTGCATGTGACATTTTTTACAAATCAAAATGACATAATCCTAACAGCTGTTTTGAGTCAAGGCTATATGCTTAGCCTATTGAATAACTTGATGATAGAGAAAACAAACCATTTTGTGGAATGATGCATCATATGGACTTTGCAACGGTGTGACTCAAAAACAGTCTCTGGTGGCCTATAAGTGACATCACACTCTGTCTGCCACTCGTTGCTTGTCGCTGGTTATGCTTTGCATGTGTGGCATTCTGAGACGTTCTTTAATTCGGGACCATTATCACTCGTTTCAATTTAGGACCTTGCAGTTGGAATTGTCGTTTGTTTATTCAAAGTCTAAAGACAGTCCAAAGTAACCTGGGCTATTCATAAGTGACATCACACTGTCTGCCACTCGTTGCTTGTCGCTGGTTATGCTTTGCATGTGTGGCATTCTGGGACGTTCTTTGATTCGGGACCATTATCGCTCGTTTCGATTTAGGACCTTGCAGTTTGAATTGTCGTGTGCTTATTCAAAGTCTAAAGACAGTCCAAAGTAGCCTGGGCTATTCGAAGTGTCCGCTTATTGCACATCATTTTTTTTACGTCATTTTGAAGAGCCACTGCATATAGCCTACCTGTGTGTGTTGGCATGTTGGCGTGTTGTTGCAAAATCCGTGGAGTTATCTTGCACTCGCTTAAGTTTTTACCCGTGTAACCTACACTGATCCAATTCTGCCAAAGCCCTGCTTCTATCCTCACTGGTAGCTTACAGTCCTACAGTGCTGTGTGGGAGGGGGTGTGGCTAGCGGCGAAAGCCAATGCGTGCTTCTTTTACCGATATAGGCTATTTAACGATATCTTTTGCATTTCTTATTCAAACAACGTCAAATTCGGCAGTGCACTTACTCATGTCCGTAGCAAGACACCTGCCAATCAGTCTGACAAACGGTGAGCGAGATATGCGTGCCACAGACACACACACACACAGACACACAGACGCTTCTTGCTTTATAGATAGACTAGTGCAGTGCCCGTTCAAACATGCTATTCCTGTAGCCCAATTATATGCCTGCAGGTAGGCCTGCTTTAAAAATAGGATGATAGGGAAAAACATAATTCCAGGTAAGCATTCAATAATGAATATAGGCCTACAGATAATATAATAATATAATAAATGTGAAGTAAGCAGAATTTAAGCATGGCTGCATGTGACATTTTTTACAAATCAAAATGACATAATCCTAACAGCTGTTTTGAGTCAAGGCTATATGCTTAGCCTATTGAATAACTTGATGATAGAGAAAACAAACCATTTTGTGGAATGATGCATCATATGGAATTTGCAACGGTGTGACTCAAAAACAGTCTCTGGTGGCCTATAAGTGACATCACACTCTGTCTGCCACTCCTTGCTTGTCGCTGGTTATGCTTTGCATTAGGGCTGTAACGATTTACGATTCGAAACCGAAATCGCGACATTCATATCCACGATACTGTGTCGCGGTGTGAAAAGGCAGAATCGCGACACACCCTTTCTAGTGTTTCACGCAGTGCTTTGCAGCTTATGCAGCCGCAAAAGCAACCCACAACTCCCGCTTTACTTATCAGTAGCCTACGTTGTCCAAAAACAAATAAATAAATAAATAATAATTTCATACCTCACCTTGCTTTCATTGTATATGGAAGCATATGAGTATCTTTATTCAAATGAGAATGCAATCTGCAATATGCAATTCAAAATGACATTACATTATGCAATTGCCAATTCATTATGTAATTTAATATTGCAATTTGCAATAATTTCCAACAAATTGTATTTTAATTTGCAAAGTGACAATGCAATCCTAAAATCAATTTGAATAATTTTGGTTAAAAAATAATCATGGATTGAATTGCATTCCATTTTGCCATGGTACTTCAGTCTCAAAATTCAAATGGCAATTCCTTTTGCTTTTCAATTTTCAATATTCAGTTTAATCATGTCAATTCGTTTTGCAATTTAATATTTAAAGTGCAATGTAGGATTGCATTTTTAAAACATATTTGGCAAAACTGTCAATGCCAGCTTGAAAAGATTTTGGATTATTTTGGGCAAAACGTTTTGCCATCGTTTTGAGGCATTTTATTCAAATGGAAAAGAAATAGCGCCCCCCGTGATTGCATTGCACTTTGGTCACGCTCTTTGTGTTGCAAAATTCAAATGGCCATTCAATATGCCAAACGCATTGCAATCTGTCAAATCTCTCGTCAAGGCGGGAACTAGGCTACGTCACTTCCGTGTTTACGTCTTACCCAGTTAGTGCTTGCAATGGAGAAGTTTGCAGCTGCACTAAGGTCTCTCGCTGATTATGTAGAACACCACCGTGTCAACGAGTCTGACTCAACGGACAGATTACTGAAAATGGACGACAGAGTGGGCTATCTAGCCCTACTTGTCCGATTTGATGTCAACCTGGTCCGTTCAAAGATTTCTGAGGCCTTACAGCTAATGGGCGCTAGACGGTGGGGAGACCTTCTGTGGATACCACTGGAGGGAATAGAGGGTTACCTCTCCTATTAGGGAGATCGCGGAGCTCTTTGGAGTTCACAGGACAAGTAGGGCTAGATCGCCCACTCTGTCGTCCATTGTCGTTAGTTAGGCTAAAACTCACAGCCTTTCCTTGCCCTGCTCTCTCTCTCTCTCTCTCACACACACACACATACACACACAACAGAGACTCCCCTCCGTGGTCTGGCTAGCCTCATAAGCAAACCGGGGGGTGCGGTCGCTCCGGGCCCACGTTTGGCCAAATCTATCTCGCTGAATTGTTGTATACGATGCTTATTTGTAGGCTACTAATTGCTGGGGGGAGGGATGCTACTAAAGTTGCCGCTGGTTGGCAAAGTTATCAGCAGCAACATAAGAGCCTTAATAATGTAAGAACACAGCTGGGTCTCGCGGACACTAGGCCTACTCGCGGTCACGGTTAACATTATTCATCAACTGTGACATGATATGTTTGCGGCGCCAACACCCCCCACCCCCCCAAAAAAAAAATGTGCCCCCTTGAAAATCGCAAATGCCCCCTCTGTCAATGTACTCTACAGCCGGGTCTGTCGGCCAGAGACTGCAAACTCCTCCATTGCAAACGCTAACTGGGTAAAAACAGAATGTCTAATAAGACATTAGCCCGTAGACGTTAACACGGAAGTGACGTAGCCTAGTTCCCGCCTTGACGAGTGACTTGACAGATTGCAATGCGTTTGGCAGATTGAATGGCCATTTGAATTTTGCAACACAAAGAGCGTGACCAAAGTGCAATGCAATCACGGGGGGCGCTATTTCTTTTCCATTTGAATAAAATGCCTCAAAACGATGGCAAAACGTTTTGCCCAAAATAATCCAAAATCTTTTCAAGCTGGCATTGACAGTTTTGCCAAATATGTTTTTAAAATGCAATCCTACATTGCACTTTAAATATTAAATTGCAAAACGAATTGACAGTTAAATGATGAAACTGAATATTGAAAATTGAAATGCAAAATGAATTGCCATTTGAATTTTGAGACTGAAGTACCATGGCAAAATGGAATGCAATTCAATCCATGTTTATTCTATTTTTTAACCAAAATTATTGGAATTGATTTTAGGATTTCATTGTCACTTTGCAGATTAAAATACAATTTGTTGGATATTATTGCAAATTGCAATATTAAATTGCATAATGAATTGTCAATTGCATAATGTAATGTCTTTTTGAATTGCATATTGCAGATTGCATTCTCATTTGAAAAAAGCTACTCATATGCTTCCATAATTGTAGACTATGTGTGCAACTTTACCAAACAGTAGAAGTAAACCACCTCTCCTTGCCCCGCTCTCTCTCGCGCTCCCTCCCTCTCCTGCTCAATGAACACGCGCGACTTAAATAAAACATTCACAATCGTGAAAGCAAGGACGCATAGACGACTAGCTAAATTACTATTAAATCCGCTTAGCATCATTAGCATGCTGCACATATTTGTTTAAAACTCTTGCATTGAAGTTGACTGATCATCTCAATACCAACGTTTCCCAAAAGGGCCTGTCCCAAGGAGAACAAGTATTACCTTGAAACTTAAACACACATGGGGAAACTGAACAGTCCAATCAGTAGACTATGATAGGCTAAGCTATATGCTACTTTGTTTACAATATTTCCAGGCTTCAACCAGACAGCTGAATTAAAGAGGTAGAGTTGTAATAAAAAAAATAGTAGGCCTAGGCTATAGGCTAATCTGCATAAAGTGTGCTGTCATAAATATCAGTCATTCAGAAAAATATTTTTATATCAGGATATAAAATAAAAAAGATATTATATTGTAATCCTCTGGTGTTCTAAGGGAGGCTATTAAAATGTTATTTAATAAAATGCCCCCCCCCCCCCCCCCAAAAAAAAAAAATTGAGATTCATATCGAACCGTGGGTCAAAAATCGTGATACAAACCGAATCGTGAGGTTGGTGTATCGTTACAGCCCTACTTTGCATGTGTGGCATTCTGAGACGTTCTTTAATTCGGGACCATTATCGCTCGTTTCAATTTAGGACCTTGCAGTTGGAATTGTCGTTTGTTTATTCAAAGTCTAAAGACAGTCCAAAGTAACCTGGGCTATTCATAAGTGACATCACACTGTCTGCCACTCGTTGCTTGTCGCTGGTTATGCTTTGCATGTGTGGCATTCTGGGACGTTCTTTGATTCGGGACCATTATCGCTCGTTTCGATTTAGGACCTTGCAGTTTGAATTGTCGTGTGCTTATTCAAAGTCTAAAGACAGTCCAAAGTAGCCTGGGCTATTCGAAGTGTCCGCTTATTGCACATCATTTTTTTTACGTCATTTTGAAGAGCCACTGCATATAGCCTACCTGTGTGTGTTGGCATGTTGGCGTGTTGTTGCAAAATCCGTGGAGTTATCTTGCACTCGCTTAAGTTTTTACCCGTGTAACCTACACTGATCCAATTCTGCCAAAGCCCTGCTTCTATCCTCACTGGTAGCTTACAGTCCTACAGTGCTGTGTGGGAGGGGGAGTGGCTAGCGGCGAAAGCCAATGCGTGCTTCTTTTACCGATATAGGCTATTTAACGATATATTTTGCATTTCTTATTCAAACAACGTCAAATTCGGCAGTGCACTTACTCATGCCTGTAGCAAGACACCTGCCAAGTTTGTAATCAGTCTGACAAACGGTCAGCGAGATATGCGTGCCACAGACACACACACACACACACACACACACAGACACACAGACGCTTCTTGCTTTATAGATAGATGAAGCAATGTGACAACATGTGTGTGGAACTGTTGATTGTCTTAGAGTAATTGATTGGAAACTGTGACAATCTTTCTACTGTAATGTAATGAGCCGAGTAAACAAGGCAAAACATGAAAAGAAGAGAAACTCGCTAATTTGCATCAGCTCTTCAACCTTTTCTCTCCATGGTCACCCAGGACTCCTTCGTTCACTCCCACACTCCTCTAATGTCATCGCTCTCTCCTTCCCTCCCTCCCCTCCTCCACCTGTTTTTTCCGTAGTGTTTGTTCCTCTCGCTTCTTGTTCTCTGAGTCCTATATTTGTTCCCCGGAGTCTAATTTCCACTATCTTCCCAAATGTCATTGTTTACAGAGAGCTTTCTGCGTATTTGTTTGTGGGGTTTTTGTTGGAGTTGCTGTTGTTGTTTTTTTTGTTGTTATTTCTATTTGTGCCGTTAATTACAGGCTCGGCGTCTTAACTAATACAGTCCTCGACCACCCTCAGTTCACCTGCAGCAGCAGGTAGACAATGAGAAAGTCTGTGAACGGTTTATTCTGCGCTCTACTCCTGATGCTTCAGCTATTTAATGATGTGTCGTAGGATGTTTTTGTTTTTATACTCATCTGGCGTGTGAATCGATGCATTGTTCTGGCATGTGTTTTTGTTTGCGTTTTAGAACATTCACTTTTTCTTCACCCTGCTCTCCTCTATATTCTTTGTACTTGAGAATTTGTATGTGAAGAGCTAACAGTGGCTGCTGCCAGAATATCCATGCCTGAAAGTCAACATTGCATATAACTGCATATAACATAAATAAATGAACTGTATGGTATATAACTGTGGAAATCTAGCCATGACCCCCAAATGACCTTTTCTTCTCACCCATTTGGTATTCCTGCCCTCCTCCCCCAGTGGCCTGCAGGCTTCCATTCTACATTGCCTCTTGCATTGTAAAGACACAGTGAGCTACAGTGCTCTGCTCATGCATGGCATGTCCCATACTGGTCCAGTTCTCTTCTGGCCTACTATAACAGTATACAGTACAATACACTATAATCTGTAACTGTTTGCTATTAGAAGAATGTGATAAAACATGCTGGTCCATCCTTACCCTGTCAACAGCAACACAATGTAACACAAATGGGCCTCACTTTAAGTAACAACATAAAGCTACCATAATGCAACGGGTTTATGCATGACGGTTGTCCTACAGTACTTCATATCTATGGGAAGATGTCGGTCATCCCCTTCCTTCCCCAACTTTCTATTTTAGCCTTTTATTGTAAGAAAAGAGCTCCAACAAAACGGGATTTTAAAGTTGCTGAGAAACACAGCAAAAAAGAGTATGTATTTCCCTCTCTACCCTCTACATGGTCGCAGTAGCACTTCACTGCATTTCCCATTAAAATTATCCTCCAATTTACACAGATTTCTTTGCATCTGTTCAGCTAGGATAAGACTGTGTGTGTGTGTGTGTGTGTGTGTGTGTGTGTGTGTGTGTGTGTGAGAGAGAGAGAGAGAGAGAGAGAGAGCAGAGTGTGTGTGTGTGTGGTCTGTGTGTTCACTTGTGTGCTTGTCCTCAGCTTGTTATATGTATATATATATACACGACTGAGTTTGTTTATCCCTATTAATTCCACGCACGGTTGGCTTTGCACGCAACTTGGCAGGCGCGGAGATACACCTCACCGGGATTAGCAGCTCACGCTGCGTCATTGTTCCTCTGGCGGCCGCGTACGCCCCCCCCACCCACCCACCCCTCCCCTCCACCCCTCCACCTGTGAGGGGGCCTGGGGCCGGCATGTACTGCACAAGGATTGATTCCCTCATTCTGCCGACTTTTTGTCAAATGCAGGAGCGCAACCTTCCAGGACCTCCACGAGAATGGAAGAGACGGAGGAAGAGGAGGAGGAGGAGGAGGAGGGGGAGGAAGAGAAGGAGAGGACTGTGTGCTTAAATAATGCATGAGTAATCTGACCAGCCAGCTAGGGGCATAATCGACTCCGCCACAGCAGAAATGTCTGGCCTGAATTAATAAAGTTGTGTAAATACGACAAATGCTCAAATATTTAAAGGGGGGAATTGATTGGCAACTCACCCTGGGGCCAAGCAGTTGTCCTTCTCCTCCCACTAGTCTCCCTTGTCCTCTCTCTCTGCCTCTCTCTCTCTATCTCTCTCTCTCCCTGTCTCTCTCTGTTTCTCTCTCTCTCTCTCTCTGCCTCTCTCTCTCCCTGTCTCTCTATCTCTCTCTCTCTCCCTGTCTCTCCCTGTCTCTCTCTGTTTCTCTCTCTCTCTCTCTCTGCCTCTCTCTCTCCCTGTCTCTCCCTGTCTCTCTCTCTGTTTCTCTCTCTCTGTTTCTCTCTCTCTCTCTCCCTGACTCTCTCTCTCTCCCCCCTCTCTCTGTCTGGTCTCCAGGCTTGCTTAGGCTGGACGCACCTTGTCAGAATCAAACAGAGCATCTCCTCAGAGGGCCCGAGGCCTGGCCAATAAACAACGCCCGCCGGCCGGCTGCAGCAAATGACGTACCGTTTCACAGCAGCACAGAGCACAGAGTACATCGTTGACGGCTGGTGAAAACACGACCGTCAACAACAACACCCTTCAGTGGTGCCTTTGAAGGATGCAAGAGCAGGACGGATGATAAAAGGGATCAAATCTTCCACCGCAGGATCCAATCGCTGAGCAAAGGCACCGGAGACAAGCGATTCAACACGCAGCCAACAGCTACACAATGCTGTGTGGTCTTCAGGCTATGTGCAGGTACACATGCATCAAGGGAGATAAAGGAAGAGAGAGAGAGAGAGAGAGAGAGAGAGAGAGAGAGAGAGGGAAAGAGAGAGAAGGGAAGGAGAGATAGGAAGAGAGAGAGAGAGCGAGAGAGAGAGTAGTATAGAGAGAGAGAGGAGAGGATGATTTCAAATGGCTTTGAAGACAGCGAGGCCAGGGGCCTGCCTGAGCAGAAATATGACTACATCGATTTTCACCGCCTTGAGCACCAGCACTGTCCATGGGTGTGGTTGAGAAGGGGGGTGGCACAAGAGATACTCACACACACACACACACACACACACAAACATGGTGAGAAACGGTGTGCAAAAACTGGAGCGAAATATACGGCACAGAGGGAGAAGAGGATGCACCGTATTGATCCCTGCGAACGCAGAAGCCAACAAATATGCAATCAATAACACAAGAGCTGTGATCACCGCAAACATAGCCCTAGGCCTCCTGGACCAGCAGCAGCAGCACTGCACCAGTCACAAACAAATGAAATAAAAAAGAACAGGTGAATGGCTACACTACACATAGAGATGTTTCGAGCTTTTTAAAATTACTGGGATGAGGGAGATTTCACCCCCCGGGATTTTTTTTTTCCAATTCTGGCTGCTAAACACACCATTTTAACGCAATTTGGGTGGGACAGAAATGCCTTTACAGAGCAAGCAGCTCTGGCCATATCGGCTCTGGCTCACGTGACGTGAACATTGCTTTAAATGCATTATCGCTTCACTACCCAACACGCGAACAAGGAAAAGAAAAGAAAAGAAGAAAGCAATGTTGTGACAAAGTTTACACCAATCATCTTCTAAAGTAGCCTATCCTTATGTTGAGATGTCCATTCTCTTTGCCCTAAACATAGGCTATCTTTTGTGTGAAGCATGTTTCAATTAAGACAGTACACAAGATATTTTTATTGTTGTAATATTGAATAATTTTCATGAATAAAGCGTTGAAAAATTATACGCACAGTGCGTACAGGAAGTCAATCATCATTTTCAAAAACTTCAAAAACTTTTCACACGACCAAGACTAAACTCACACAGACTTTTCAAGCAGCCATATCTATTGAGCAGTAACGCACACATTCAAAAGCGTCTCCATTTCCTTAATGACCTCTACCTCCTCCCACACATCTACAGCTCCATTCTTCTCTCTCTCTCTCTCTCTCCCTCTCCCTCTCTCTCACTCTCTCTCTCTCTCTCTCTCCCTTTCACTCACCATGAAAAGCTGAAGCTGTGATTAGCCCACATGGTGGGAAGCACAGCCAGGGGGCCCCTTACCAATCAGCTCAGTTCGGCCACACAACGGGCCACCAGCAGGACCCCCCGCATGCACACACCCACACATCGCACACACACACACACACACACACACACGCACACACAGACCAGATACCCACCCACACGCAGACCAGATACCCACACACACACACACGCACCACACACATTCCGCTGCCACTGCCGGAACCCTGGCTGGCCCATGGCGTGGATGAAGAGGCTCTTTGAAGGTGATAGATGTGTGACAGTCTGCCTCCGTTCACTCTTCTGAGCCATGGATGTCTGGATCAACCTTGAACCTGTCCCCATTAGTCACACAGGGAGCATAAAGGCATGGGGAGGAGTGCTGGAACGAGAGACAGAGAGAGAGAGAGAGAGAGAGAGAGTACAAAAGAGAGAGAACAGAGTGAGAGAGAGACATGAAGACAGAGTGCTGGAGAAAGAGAGGGAGGGACAACAGTGTGAGAGAGAGAAAGAGAGAGAGAGAGAGTTAAGAGAGAGAGCTATTATTGGAGCCATAATGCAGAACTAATGAGTGTTCTCAATGACTTTGGCCCCAACACCTGGCCAAGCAGCAGCAGCTGCAGCAGTGTGGTGGAGATGTATGGGTGAGAGTGAGCTACACAGAGATGGAGATGGGGAGGAGGAGGAGGAGGAGATGAGGGAGAACAACGGAAAAACACAGGGAGAGAGAGGGGAGAGTGGGTGATAGAGTGAGAGTCAGAAAAAGAGAAAGAAAGGAAGGGAGAAAGCAAGAGAAAAGGATGGGGATGGAGAGAGAGAGAGAGAGAGAGAGAGAGAGAGAGAGAGAGAGAGAGAGAGAGAGAGAGGAAGATATGTGTTTAAATGGTCTGCTGCAGCAGAAGGGAGCTGAGTGCCAAGCAGGGATCATTAAATGGCTGGTGTGAGACTTCACAGCCTGGGCCTCTGGAGACGGACGCAGCTCGGTAACAAGCTCCTGCGATTTGCACACTCATCCCTACGCTTTGTCAAAAGTTTTTATCTATATTTGACTCCAAATTCGAGGCGGGTTTAACAAGCTCCGAGGCCATTAGACCCAATGAGGAGGCATCTGACGTGCCTCGAATGAGACAGGCAGAGAGAGGGAAGAAGGAAAGGAGGGAGAGAAGGACAAAGAGATGGAGAGATAGAGAAAGAGAAAGGGAGGGTGAGAAGCCTGACACATTCTGTGCTCCTTAACCTTACAGAAAATCAGACTGAATTTGCTGCGAGCGGACAGCAGTGAGAATGAATAGTCAGAGAACAGGGCAGACCCCACAGCGCTGCTCATTGTGGCCAGTCCCTGGAGTGAGGCATTTAACCTGACATTTTAATCACAGACTTATTGCATAATGAATGAATCTCACTGATACCTATGCCCCTGTGTCTTCCATGCTAATATATTCACTCAAACGTGGAACCACGTTGTTAACATGCTACTAGCGAGTCGTCAAGGTATTACAGCAGTGGTCCCCAAACTTTTTCTTCCGAGGGCCAGCTCACTATGCCTGGCTCCAAGAGAGGGCCAGAGACTCGGAGTAGTTCTATATCAGTAACCATAAATAGCTTAGCGCTGTGAACAAAGGCAGTCTACCTTAGTTGAATATTTCATTACATTTAATCTATAGGCTATTGCAATTTAATACCATTGTTATCTGTGTTTATATTGCCATCATGCCATATCAGTGTAAAATGTAGCTCAAATGAAATAATAATAATAGCACTCAAAACTATAAGCATGGAGTCCCAAATTTTGAACTCTGAACTTTGCATACTCTACTCAGCTCAAGTTGTGAACAAGCAATATCCTACAAATAATTTAAAGTTCTCAAACTATGAGTTTTATGAAGTGGTGGCAGAAACATCTGAAATGACCACCATTCTAACTTTCACTCACCTGATGAGAACTTTGTGAACTCTGTATGAACATTTGAACGAGTGAATAAAAAATATAAATAATTATACCAGAAAGTTCCAGAATTATGACTTGAATAGAAGTAAGTTAGTTATTAACAATTAATTGATACATTTTTAGAATACTTTGAGCACTGATGCAGTCAGCAGAGGCCTCTTACATTGTTTGCAGGTAAGCCTACTATACATTTCATTCCGTTTTCGATGGCAAACGCGAAACAGCGCCAAAACAACCACTATTGGACAAAAAGAGTATTACACGTGTACTGTTAAGACCCGCCATAGAGAATGAATGGGGAAATTGCGGAGGTTATAGTTTGACGATGTCGTACTCCCGTGCGGGCCGGTTGCTATATACCACGGACATGTTTTGGGGGGCCACCCAAAATGAGGTGGCGGGCCGTATCCGGCCTGCGGGCCGTAGTTTGGGGACCATTGTCATCATGAGCATTTGTTTGGGGACCATTGTCATCATGACCATTTGTCATCCCTAATTTGATGTTCGTCTACCGGTTGGTAAGACAAAGTCTACCAATTTATCATGCATGCAATCACAACGATGACTGAAGAGGTGAATTCGCTTAACAGAATCTGTCTGGACTGAAGTTGGACAGAGTCATTTACGAATCACCAGGATAAATTAAAGTTGAGGTGTGAGGAGGGATTTCTTTGTTGTTGGCTCTTTTCCGGTCTGTCGAGAGCAACCTACTCAATAATAATAAAGAATTGAACAAATCTGGGCTGCAGCAGATATGATGTGCATATATGAATATGAGAACTGCACGACTGACCACTCGCCTGAACACTCGATCTTCCCTAATAAACCTGGCCCTATCACATATCATCATTGGTGCATTAAAGCGTAAGTGGTGCGGCCAGAGAAGAAGCCTGTGGAGTTTCAACCATATCCATGGTGGGCTTTGCAATGAAAGTGTTAGTTTTGGAGAACAACAGCTGGTCCCACTCCACTACGCAGATGCTTAAGAGCTGCTCCCCCTCCGCCGCATGTCTTTTTGTCATCACCAGTGGCACTGGTCTGAAATATTCATGGCAGCAATGTGAAGCTGGGAAATAGAATCCAAGTTAATTAATAGGACAGGAGAGATTGTTATATTTTTGTTGTGTGTGGTAAGAGCCGTCCCCCCGCCCCCCCTCCTTGAGTCCCTCGGGGATTTGGAGTGCAGGGGCAAGCAAAAAAGAGAGAGAGAGAGAGAGAGAGAGAGAGAGAGAGAGAGAGCTTTGATCTTTGGCTCGGCAGAAAACACTTGCTCCGGAGGCGCAGCCGTCAGCCTGGGAGAGACACCAGAGCAGCTCAAGGAGGCGCAGGGCCCTTTGAAGCCGCGGCACAATTGCTCTCCTGCAGCACGCCGCTCACAAATAAACGCCCGCGATTCAGCACAGGCTCATTTTACTACACACCGAGAGACACCTCAGTCGAACGCGCGGTCAATAGCCGAGACAAGAAAACCAGTCAGCAGTGGAGGACGTGAAAGAGCGCTCTGTCCAGTTTGATGAGCTAGATGATTCTTTTACGAGTGGATGTGTTCAACAGAGATTATAACGTATAGTATATTCAATTGATAACCACAATCATAAACTCACTGAGCTCTGTTCATTATAATTGTGTAATGGGATGTTAAGCTGTAATGGCTGCCTTAGAGAGGTTCAGCCATCAGTGACTGGGCTGCATGTGAACAGTTGGATAATGTCATCTACATACACTGCTTTATGAGACACCGCTCTTCAGGACCGTGGAACTGGGGCTAAAAGTGAGACTGATTAAGGGGCGAGAAAAGTCTGGAATATGGGGGAGGGGGGGGACATGGGGGCCCATCAGGACTGCCTATGCATAGGGCCCAGGGTCTTGTGCTACGTCCCTGCCTCTCTAAACCTATTTTTGATGTGAATTGCCACCAGAGACTCATCTATACAGTGTGTGTCCCAGAGATGCACTGCATGTTGAAATAAGAGCGGCTTCTGATTCTGTGAAGGTGATGTGAGGTAAGCTACTGGTGACTTGCAAAAGGTGAAATATGCAGTTCTGTCTGCTGTGCAGGTCTACCTATTAAGTATGCATAAATGCTGTGTGTTACGAGCCCATCAAAATATATGAAATGGTGCAACATAACATACAAAGGCCATAGAGAAGCGGTGACGGTGTATAACAACTTAATTTAGGATTGTGGTTTGACATAAACGGAGCATGGTGGTACTAAAGCAACTAAAACAGAACAGAAAGGAAACCCTGACCACACATATCTGCGGGGAAATATAGATCTTGCCTGACTCCCGACCAGAAACAAAAGACATGGTTTGTTGTGAGTCTTCCGGGTCCGCTTACTGCTGTGCTGAACTAAACCTAAACTAAACAGTGTTGGGCAAGTTACTTCAAAATCATAATGTATTATGTATTACTTATTACTGTCATTTCAAAGTAATTTGTTACATTATAATATTACTGTCTCTGAATTGTAAGGCATTACACTACTATTGCATTACTTTTAAGTTACTTCCACCAAAATATCTAGAAATATGGATTTGACATTCTAAATGCAGTTTATTACGCTCAATGCAGCTTGCTCTTCCAATGGAGGGAGATGTGGTTTAGCATAATGACTGAGCTAGGCTTAAGGCTAACAACAGTAGAATGCAATAGGCGCAGTGCTCATGATGCAATACAAGGAACAATCATAGTCAGAATTTTGTTAAAAACCGACAAAAGGTCAAAGTCTGGTAAATTGTGATAGAAATACTGTAACTTTAAGGCCTAGGCCTACTCATTAAAATCAATAGAGAGCCTACTATATTGTAAATCAAAGCTTAAAGGAACCGTATGTAAGATTGTGGCCAAAACTGGCAGAGTTGGCAACCGGATGACGAAACACTACTGACTTTGTGATTAGTAGATAGGTGGAGGGTGGCGCATTAGGCCAAAACACAACATGACAACATCAACATCAGTTGAGGGCTGCAACTTCACTTTTTAAATGACAATATCCTGGCCAGACTACTGTTGTCAGTGATATAAGTATTTGAAATGAACATGATTTCTTAATGTCTAGTGACATATCAGGGCAATTTTATGATTAATTGAAATACATTTTTTACATACGGTTCCTTTAATAAAGACATGTCAAGATGGTGGCCTGCTGGCCATTTCGGTGCCCTAAGTGAGTGGCTTTGAGTGAGTGACATTTAAATGATAACTCAAACACTCAAACACCTGTGTGTTTTTAAACATTAATTTCTGAAGAAATGCTGTTTTACCTATAAATGGTGCACTGTCACTTTAAGAGCATTGATCTTTACGTTGTCATAATGCCCTTTTGCCAGCTCTTGTTTACAAGCCTTATTTGTTTGAGTTACATTGATAGCACAATATTAACAATAATATGCACAATGTTAAGTTGTTTTAAGCAACCTTCATTGCTTTGGAAATGGAAGTATGCAATGACATGTTGCTTCACATTTCGTTTTGCGAATACAAGTGAATTATGAGCCTGGTATCCACCTAGCTATCTGAATGGAATGCGTTTCAGTCGACTCAGCATATCATGTGCTTCATGTAGCCTAAATGCTTGGAAAACGAATGATTGAAGACCCACCAATTCTAGTACTACGTGGTGATTGAGAGAACCCAAAAGGTATCAAACTTGCATGTAACATCGTGTTAGTGCATTTTGACATTGTAAATGTTATTGATGAAGAGTGAAACACAGTTTGCAATAAAGCTACTATTCATTGGTTACATTTGGGTGCCCCCTCTATCCTTTGGTGCCCAACGCAAAGTGCGTGATGCGCGTGGTGGCACTGCCAGGCTACACAATCTTTTTCTGCATTTCTAGCCCTTTATTCTCTTCAATTCAAGTTCACAGCACAAAGCTGACATGCACAACAGCATAGTTTGTGTTTTATCAAGAATCAAAAAGATTAGCGTGGCACTACTTTAGATGTTTCATTAATTTACTTGTGCTATTTCGCGAGGCATAGAGAGATCTTTCGGTTTCGCACACAAAGTGCACTAACTATTATGTCCTTGATAGCCTTGTCTCTGACAAGCTGAAAATAATGAGCGTAGGCTTATGTCCATCCCGCAAATAGAGTCCGCCTGCGAGTCTGCTGCAGCAGTCATATTCAACCAGTATCAGGAGATAACGTTCTACTATTTTGCGCTGATTTTTTCTCCTCTGTTGTTCTCGTGTGGTGTTTGCAAATATCAAAACAAAACACCACTTAATTTCGGGTTAAATGCATTGTAACGTGCGTTACTGAAGTTTGTACCGAGTAAAATATTACCCAATTTTTTTTTGTAATGCCTTACATTACCACGTTACCGCAAACAGCAATATATTACAGTAATTACATTACTTTTGTAACGCGTTACACCCAACACTGAAACTAAATAACGTGAAAACCCATCACCGAATACCACCTGCTCTAAATATGAATTAACTAAAGACAACCAAGATCAATCCCATATGGGGAACGTGCTTGGGGAACAAAATACCTAAATCTAAACAAAAAGCTAAACAAAGAACGTGACGTGCCAGCGAGGCACCACGAAGCTGCCCTGCGTCTGCCGATGGGATCGGACGGGAAGTGAATGTCAGAGCGCGCCCAGACGTCAAACAAGGCGTCCTTATAGACGTTGCCCAACCCACAATCAGCACTTGGCGGGACGCAAGATGGCCTGTAGGGTAACGCAAGCAACAAAGTAGCGCAGCAGCGCAGACAGTGTTCAGCTTGCCCTTAATAGCGTAACACTGTGCAAAGCATAATTAGTGGTGCTTCAGTATTGAATGTTGGGTTCAGCCGACAGGCTTGATTTCAGTAGTCCAGTCTAGCAATGTGTTTGTGGGCTTGCATGCTGAAAGAATAATGTGACTGGGTATGGCAGGCTACAGGAGTTAGGCCAATAAATGTGAAAATAATTTTGACTTCCAGCAATAAAGCATTCGTTTGAACTCAGCTGCCCTCAACTGTCTTTACAGGTGCTGTTATGTGTTAAGTCTTTATTTTCTACCCATGATAACAGAACTGCCTGTCCAGTATTGGAAAGCCCAACAGTGAGCAGCTGACAGATTTGCTAACAACACCAGCTCTCATAAAAAGTAGCCAACCTGCTAACTTGTACATTTCAGCGATATATTTGACAACGTTGTTTTGTAAAACCCCCATTCTTGGGTTTTCACTTGTTTCCTGACCTGATGTTTCTGTGCCTTAGCAGCTCATGAGTGACCATACAAAAACAGAACTTGGGGACATTATTGGCTAAAAACTTGAAATAACAAAATATCAATACTCACTACTACATACAGTACAGTATGCTGTAGATCTCAAAACTGGTATGTTTCTAAACACACAAATCAAATCTTTGGGACAGCTGTGGCCTACTGGTTGGGTTTTCGGATTTGTAACCGGAGGGTTGCCGGTTCGAAACCCAACCAGTAGGAATGGCTGATTAGGTGCCCTTGAGCAAGGCACCTAATCCCTCCCCGAGCGCCCCTGTAGCAGGCAGTTCACTATGTCGGGATTAGTGTGTGCTTCACCTCACTGTGTGTTCACTGTGTGCTGAGTGTGTTTCATTGGGATTGGGATAAATGCAGAGACCAAATTACCCTCACGGGATCAAAAGAGAATATATACTTATACTTACTTATCTTTTGTTTGTGTGTGAAAAGATAGGAAAAGATAGAAGAGACAGATAGATCAGAAGAGAGGGAGGGAGGGAGAGATGCAGACTGTGGCACTGACAGTTGGGTGTTGGCAATTGATAACTGGCAATTATATAATGTTGAAGACCTGAAGATTCCACTCTAAAATTGTTGTTGATGCCACTGGTTTTGAGATCAGATGGCTGTTCTCATCTGTTGACCAGAAAATGTCTGCATTTTTTTAAAATGTGATGAAATGTGTAAAACGTGATAAACAGATCTGTCTTATGACTACAGCTAGTCTAGCCTGGCTCTGCCCTCCTATGTACTTATGCTCAATTGTCATTTTCCTTCAGTACGTCGTCTGGGTTTTCGGTATATTCGCGGGTTTTCTCAGGCCAAATTTTACCTGTCCAATCAGTGAACAGAGGGAGTGGCTAAGAACAACGATGTTGAGGTTGTGTGCCAGTTTGAGCGTTAGTGATTGCTTATGGCAAATCCAGAGTGGCTCTGGGCAGATCCAATAGTTTTAAACTTCAACAGAGTACCCGCCTTCAAGGAAGTTAACGCTTGGCAATGGAAAGTGCAGACTCTCTGTACAAATGAAATGTACGTACGAGAGTCTGGTAGGACCAGGCTACAGCTAGCCAGCTTACTACATACGAATTAGAGTCAAATGCCACCACTGTAGATGTCAACAATGAATCAAACTTAGACCTGCAATGGTTCTGTCCTATAGACGGAACAAAGTCCGCCGGAAACATGTCCTTCCCCCTGCCTGCTCTGCTCTTGCCCGTGCAGACGTGTTCGGGCATTAGTCATGTCGACAGTGGGCGTCACGGCAGCCTCCCCGTTGAGACAGCACGAGAGCGTTAGGCGAAGATTAATCCCATTAATCTGTCTGTTCTGCTGCGCTGGCGCTTGCACTCCCTTCTGTTTCTGGACATCCTCATCATCGCGTTTCCCCTCTGCTCTCCCGATGCGGCCGCAGTGGAGGTTGTCATTCGTGCTAACGAGAAACTGAAGCTTCTCCTCACATCTGATTCGCCTGCGGAAGTTCTCCATACATTAACAGCCTCAGAAAATTTCACGGCGATGTGCATACAGCTCTAGAACAAATTAAGAGACCACTGCACATTTTTCTGATGTCATTCTATGGTTGCTGAGTGACATTCAAATGAGTTGACGATCTTTATCAAATTTGCAGTGCTCTCTTAATTTTGAATATGACCCATTTGAATGTTACCGTAGGATAACATCAGAAAAATGTGCAATGGTCTCTTAGTTTTTTTTCAGAGCTGTAGATATTACAAAGCCAGATAGGCCTACTGCATTGTCCGTCGAGTTCAATTAGGTGGCAGGTACATACTGTAAACGTGGCCGCCATATTGCTGGGGGCAAGGGCGTAGGTTTGGTCTCAGCTTTGGTGGGGACATCCAACCCCCCCCCCCCCCCCCCCCCGGCTGAAAAGTTAACTTTTACTGACAAGAGTCAGACAATAGCCTCTTTCATTATTTATAGTACTCTAAAGTTAAACTAGCATCTCCGACTGGAGAGAAATATGTGCAGACGAAAACAATTGTTAAAACGTAAATAAATGTAGATGCCAATTTTGTTTCTCATATAACAGAAGCTAAGCATATCTTAAATTTGCCCAGATTATATAGTCATATATATCACATAGTCATATAGTTATATAGTATTTTATTTATGTTACTGAGTATGGAAATGCACCATAGTTTAGGATTGAATATATCTATGAATTTATGCGACTCTAAATTATATTTGTATTTGCTTAAAGTGTAATTGGAATTCTTTTGCTGTAAGATACCAGGGCCTTAATGTCGATTTCCTTTGTTATTTCAGACTGTTGGCAATACAGAATATCACAATACAGAAGTGAATCTACTCCATCTCATTATATTAGACAGCAATGCTGCTGACAATTGACAATTTGACATAGGCTAATAATTAGAACCTCACCTGAAGCCCTGATGCTGTTTCTTCAACCTGCCATCCATCTGTAGTGGTTTGATGCTGTCTTTCCTGCATACAAAGTGGTTCATTCATTTTGTAGCCTATCCTTTGGCTAGCGAGTTTAACCCTCCTACCATATTGTATATGATAGTGTTATTTGGATATTATTCATCAAATAATGATTCATTATATTTGAATAACCAACAGTGTTAACTTATTCACATTGCCAACACGTTTTTACAGCATGTGTCATAACAATGCAATGACAGTCCTTCAAACGAATTTGGGTCTCCCTTTTATTTCTCTGCATTGTGTAGGCTACACTCAGAAATACATAACATAAACAGAATAGAAACGAAAAATGTCCAGATCCAATGTTTATTGTGACTTCCAAGATTCTAACTTAAGGTAGGCTAATTAACATTCAGTGACTTGGTAATAGCATCTATTGTGATAGCGCGACTTCTATGCGACCGTGCTGCACACCCCTAATCAATACTCCTGACCTTGAAAGATTACAGAAGCTAGGTTTATCTTTAACAATATCCTGGGTAACATATGCTATCACCAGTTACTATTTTTCCACATAATAGAATCTGCATAATTTGAAAGCCTGGTCACTACCACTGCTAGCTTGTGTGGCTAGTTATTTTGCTTACTTACACTCTGCTTTATGAAAAAGCTTCGTATGTCCCCTTTCTTCTTCTTGGGTGGCATAGCTGATCTACACACCACAAAAAGGGGTTTGTATGTATGCTGAAGGGAAAAGGGAATATCAAAATGTTTCACTCTGGCCTTTTATGGGGTAGGCCTATGTATTGACAGACAGCCCTGGTAACTTACCGTTGTCGTTGACACCAAGCGGCAACATTCTAATTTGAACAATGAAGCCTACCCGGAAATGCGACAAATTGCAATACATCGAAAATCCGCTAGGGGCAGGTCCCAAAAGGGAGCAAATGTCCATAGACCCCCATGTTAAAATGTCCGTTTTCACAGCATAAATTCATGCTTTTACAGGTTGGTCCCATGGACTTTTATTGTATTTGTTGGTAGTTCCCGAATGCCTGACAACTGTGAGGGGGGTGAATTTTTTTCTAACTCGTTAGTTTAGATCGCATTTAGATATTAAATGTATGAATAATTAAGGGCGTGGTCAACTTGATTGACGGCTGGTGTCGAGGCAGCAGACGATGTCACTAGCTGAGTGAAGGAAACTCCGAAATTATGTCTTGGCTGTGATCCTACACACCACATCCTTTCTGAAAATGTTTATTCAAATATCTGACATAAAATGGGTTGCTATTAACTGAAGCCTACTAACCGACACTTTAAGAAGACTTCGCTCCAGTTTTTGAGGTAAGTTACATTCCACTACTATTTCACGTAGATGTTAGCATTATAGCATCCATGTTAGTGGGCACTGTAGCAGCTATAGGCTACGTTAGCGTCAAATCATTTCAAATAAGTTTATGTCGAAAATGATGACCGAATGGCTGAAGCACACACATAAATTTAGTTAACTTGAATAAAGTTAACGTTAGTGAAAACCGATTGTGCTCCCGTTGTGAGTTAGCTTAACGTTTGCCATAGCTGCTACTAGCCAGGTGTTTAGTCAATAATCAGACAGCTGTAACGTTAAGCACGTTAACGTTAGTTCACAAACATACTGGGGTAACAAAGCATGTGTTCTCGTCAAAAAACCTTTTGTAAATACTCTGTGTGAATGCTTAGTCCGTTGTCAATTTATATAGTCTTTGGGTTGTCATATTTAAGATAGAAAAGCGTTCGTTCAGATGATAACTTCAGCTGAAGCATTAGCTAGCTAGTGGAGGTAAAATTGTGAACCACTATGAACCATTGACTATAAGTTGAACATGGAGCTGATAACGAGCGATAACGTTAGCTAGTCACCATAACTGTTGTTAGTTATAACTGACGTCTGAAACTCTTATTGATGCCGTTTATTTGTTAAACACAAATTTGAAACAACACTTCTTGTCTATGCAAAGTTTCCCTGTAGGTGATCCTGACAGGCTGGGTGCTGGAGAGGGCTCTGGACTCCTAACTTCACTTCTCGTCTGTGCAGTCGACTCAGAAGCATCACTTCAGAACTGATTCCGTGGTACTTTGACATTTTTCATACATTTAAATGGAGCAACCTACTGGATTCAATTGGCCTAGCTGTCTATTCCAGACATGGTTAGCATACTGAACAAACATGAATGCATTTCAGACATTTAGAGTGGCCTTTTATTGTGAGCAGTCCGGGGCACATCTGTGCAATAATTATCATGACCTCTTTTGATAAGTCACACATGGAAAGTAGCCTTTAAATCAGCAGGTTTTGGTTGGATACAGATTGGATAATTAAAGAATATGGCATCAGTGACTGGCTATTGTTTGACTGGACCTTGGCCTAACTGTTAATAACTACCTCAATGGGGTGTAGACATGAGCTTACACTGTTCCACTGAAAACATTAAAATACAAGAAATGGTTGTTGTACAGAACTAAGAATACACCAAATTTGGTTTTGCTTATTGCCTGCATAAACAGGACATGTGCAAATAGTTGAATACGCCTGTCCTGTCCCCATTCAGCTAAGTGTTCTGTGAGTTTGTTCATTATACATATTGGGAGTATTTTTTAGCTTAATTTGTGACCACTTGTTCATAGTTTGCAGTAAGTTCAAGGATGTGACATATACCAATATTTCTGTTTTCAGATCTGGAACATTTTGAAATCCTACCAGATGGGGCACAAGTCATTGAGCAGTGGCAGCTTCTGACTTCAAAGACTTTGTTCACCAGCAGACCCCTTGATTACCTTTATTTACAGCATTTGCATCTGTCAGTCTTTAAAGTGATCTAATATGTATTGACTATGTACTAGCTTAGTACATATTAGTTTTTGTTATTTTAGTTTCACAAATTCAGTGGTTACCTGTAATGCTCAAGATATACAAGTAAAAAAAACACCTTTACTTCTGCATCTGGGTCTTCAATTCAACCTACTGACTGAAGCTGACAGATTTGTATAAATGTTTTTGAGAGCACAGGCAAATTGGTTTGATAGATAGATAGATACTTTATTGATCTCCAAAGGGAAATTCAAGGTCTCAGTAGCATACAGACATCACACACAACATGCACTTACAGCAGAAATGGTAAATATAAGTATAAACATATATATAACAATATAAGTATAACAAAACTCCACTGTACAATAGACAGCTGAAGATAAGAAAAACTAACAAAACTAAATACTGGCATTAGTTTTAATGTAATTCACAGTTCAGAAAAGTTCCATAAACATTTCCAAGTTCAGTGCCATCAACAGTAAGTTTGCTTTCTGATTCTGATATTTAAAGAACAAAATTAGGGTTTGGCATAAGTAAAGGGTAGGTGTAACATTCCAACATAACCATCAATAGACATAAAGTGAAATGTACTGTATAGTCTTAATGGGTTCAATATCACCACACCCCAGCCAAACCACTTCACCTGGACCTCTAGTCCCAGGTTAAGAGCCCATGGACCTCCTTGCCGCCTCCTCCCCATGGTGAACTGCCAAAACAGAAAGGTAAACATTTTATTAGTCATAACTACTTACAAGATAATACAATAATGCAAACCAACACCACTTGTTGTAATCAACAAAATTACAGTTGTTGTACAATGCTGTAGTACTATTGTGCGATTTGAAATGGGTCTTCAGTGACAAAGTACACTAATATTGGCATTGTTATGCCAAACACCGGACACTAACTGGATTTAACGTTTTGATAATAGCCTGACAAGGGGAAATAAGGCAAGCTAACCGAACATGAACGCTGGATCGTGAAATGGCCACCGATGAGAAATTTCAATGTCATCTTAGACCAAACTACCACTGACAACTTTAGAGCAATATAGCGATTTCAAAACGTGATATTAAGAGTTAATCGAAAATAATTAATGATGTACAAGTTAACTAATACCCTACGATTTTGTTATCAATTCACACCATACGTTGACAGAATACAGCGAGCTGGCTGATGTTATCGTAAATTAATTAACGTTACAATGATGGCTGCCACTGAGAATATGAGATGGATAACGTTAATTACAAAACAATAAAGGCAAAGATACATTTTTGTCAGTATGAGTTGCTAAACCTGTAAACTGCTAAGTTACTCTACGTGAGTTGGTAAACCTGTAACGCTAGATTACTCTACGTTAGTTGACCGTAACTTCAGCAAGGGAGGGATAGCTAACGTTAGTTTATTTTATCTAGAAGCTAGAATCTGCAAACTCAACTCTTCATTCTCAACTTTTCAACCGTTCACCCGAATATAACCTTTCAGCATACAACATTAAAAAGTGTCTGAACATGGCATTAAGAAACATACATGAACTTCACGTTAGCAGATCAAACTTACCAGCAATGTTACAGCAACGTCTGTGCCAGTCCATCTTGTAGGCTAACGTTAGCTGAGGTTGCTCGGCTGACGACGAGGCGGGTTCACCGGCTTGCTCAGTCTCATACAAAGCCCCGCCCTTTTACCCATATATGGATTGGCTAGGAGGTAGGCGGGGTTAGGATTTCCCAACGTTTTCCAAGATGGCGCCGCCCATACCCCCTGTCACTCCCCGATGTGAGTCGCTACCCGATGTGAGTCACGCATGCTCAGATTGATACGTTTTACGGCATAACGCCAAGGGATCCGACTGAAATCCATAAAATAAATCACTTTTCTGTTTCAAAAACGTTTTAGCTATCTAAGATTGTTTGATTGCTATAACGTTAGCAAACGCCATTCAAGTGACAGCCTTTGTTGTGCTTGATTGCTTACTTACTTGCCAGCAGTGAACAAACTTCGTTATGTAGGTCAATTTTTATTGCTATTACAGAAGTCTCTAGCTAGCAGGCTACTTCAGCCTCTAATCTAGAACTGACATTAGAGATCATGCCGTGAAAATGTGATGCCTTACGCTAAATAATACATTACTGCTGTGTAGGCTAATGTCATTATTCTGTGGCTAACAGCACAGGTAGTCGCAAAGTAGCAAAGTGACGCATGCGCGACTCACATCCGGTAGCGACTCACATCGGGGAGTGACACCCCCCATAAACGGCTTCATAACCGTTCTTCAGAAAATCTATGGGTGACGTCACAGACGCTTTGTCCATATTTTTTACAGTCTATGGTTGACACACCCGCTCGCTTGACTACCAGTGCAAGAATAATGCAATGTGTGTGCAGCATAGACTAATATGTGTGCAGCATGCGTGTCAGATAACCCTTCCCCCTCCCCCTCGTGTTTTCAGCCAATGAAATGACGACGTTTCTTGTACTGTCGTGCTGGCTGTCGGAATGATCAGCAGCACAAATGAGTTCGCTAAAATATTGGTGGGGACAATTTTGTCATCTTAAAATATTGGTTAGGACTAGTCATGAGCGTCCCACCCTAAATCTACGCCCATGGCTGGGGGCAAACACCTTACTGTCTATGGACAACACTTGCCAGCCATTTAGAGACAGCTGTCTGATTTCCAATCAGACACCTGGGGCCTCATTTATAAAATGTTCTTACGCACAGATTTGATCTTAGACCGTGCGTACGCTCAAATCCATGCCAACGCTCAGATTTATAAAAACCGTCTTTGACGTGGAAAAGTGCTTATCTCCACGTCAGGTTCAAACTTGACGTACGACCATTTCCTTGTGGTAATGCCGGGGTACTGCAAGTAATCTGAGGTCTAAGTGCGATGCATTTTCAAAATTCCAAGACCAACGATCTCATGTCTTTCTTTGCCATATGCATGATCAATATCAGAAGATTTTTAAAGACGTTTTTGGACGCAGCTTATTGTTTCATGGTTTGGCATAAAACTGCTAATGAGAACTATAGCCCACTTAAGAAAGTGAAAAGACGTACAGCTTACTTATTTCACAATATCTAAAAAAAAACCACCAACACCTACGATAGAATGATTGAAACATTCTTACAGGTGATCTAGTATATTTAGGGTTCTCAACAATCTAATATTGACCATCAAATGTCCAATTGCCCTCGTTTAGGAGAGGAAGGCATTCAAAAAGACATTAAAAAAGGCATTCGAACAGTTTGATAATGTTGGAGGTTATTGTGCAGTATTGGGAATATAGGATAGTAATTGATCATACAGTTTTAAATGTTAAAAGTGAATAATGATAAAAACCAGGTCTCCGCCTTGTAAACACCCCCTCATCAATATCATTAGCATATGTTTTAATGAAATCAATGGCCTAAAAGCTGTAGCCTATGTCAAATTATATATGGAAAACATTGTATAGGCCTAGCCTATGCCATCTGTTACCTAGCCTATATGCGTCAGTTCGAATAGCTTAACTAATTATGTTTTTTTCCAGCAAAGCTTTCTGTAAAGAGATCGTATGCATCCATGTCCATTGTCCTCTGCTCGCTTTCATTCCTTTTGCTTGCAGTAATGTGAATAATCAACATTTAGTATGTTTAGGCCTACTTTGTAGAAAAAAAAAACGGGTAGGCCTAGCTTATGAAGGAAAGACCTCTAGGCCTACAGCATAATCATGTACGTTATGGTACAGTAGGCTACTGTACGTTTCCAATATGACCCAGGGTAATATGCTGATTTAGCCTACAAAACAGAGGACTAAATTATAAGCGTGATATGTCATGTAGGCTTAACGTTTCTTTTAGGATAGGCTATGTTTTGCTGTAAAAGTATAGCCTATTCGCCGGTCATTATTCATTCATTCTGCATATCTTTGCTATCGTTTTCTTTCAATAATGTCCAATGGCTTAAACATTGTGTTATTGTTGCTTTAGGCCTACCTTTATATTTTAGCCTACATTATTCAACTCACGTATCGTCATCTGATCTTGGGCACTGCCAGTCAAAAAAAGCAAACAGGTGCGCGCTCTGCACCTCTTTACGCAACTCCGACGCAACACTAAATATGAATGTGAGTTGATTAGGCGCACACTAATTGTGCCCACCTGTGGGAATGACACGGAACCAATGGGCACACTCCCTGGAAATATAATGGTGTTCTGCGAGGCTCGTGGGATGAAAAGTTGCCGGGCCGCAGGACATTCCTAACTGGGCCGTAGCCTACGACATGAGTTTAAAAAAAATGCATGCAAACTAAACTAAATTTAATTCGCAATAATGTCACGTTTTTACATGGCATAGGCCTATATGCAGTTGTTTGATTGCACGCATGTTTGCATTATGCAAGGTCTATTTTCTTACGTCTGTCTGTCCCGCCTTCAACACTTTTACATACAGTAAAATGCCTTCAGCGCTGCGCAGCCTCAGGTCAGCTCACTTCACTTGATCAGTTCTTGGCGAACGGTAGTGTCACACGAAGTTAGCTAAACTGCTAGAATGAACAACAAAAAACAACCATCTTTAGCAGGTCACTGGCCAGAGTGTTTGAGTTGCGAGAGCCGCTGCAGAGATTTCTTACAGAAAAAAGTCACCGTTAGCTGCACATTTTAGTGATGAGGATTACCTGTGTGACATATTCGGGTTGCTTAATGACCTCAACCTGTCACTCCAGGGGAGAATGACGACTGTCTTTAAACTGGCAGATAAAGTCAATTGATTTGTGGGGACGACGAGTGGACCGGGGTGTTTTTGATATGTTCCAAATAGTAGTGGGGGTTTTGGCAAACCAATGAGTAGGTCCGCAACCCATTTGTCAATATCCCGAATAGTCCTAACTTGTCAGCGCAGGAGGAAGAGCAGTTGATCGAAATTGCAAATGACGGTGGTCTTAAGAGTGTGTATAAGGAAACCTCTCTGGCGGGTTTTTGGATCAAAACCAAAGCAGAATATCCCGAGATAGCCGTAAAAGCGCTGAAAACGTTTCCCACCACGTATCTATGCGAGGCCGGGTTTTCGGCAATGACTGCAACTAAGACCAAATTGCGCAATCGACTGGACATTTCAAACACACTGAGGGTGTCACTGTCTTCTATCACCCCCAGATGGAAGCTTCTTGTTGCAGGGAAACAAGCACAGGGCTCCCACTGATTAGGCTATATTCATAATGCCCCATCTTTTTCCCGCTGTTGTTGCAGGTAGTGTGTGCTTCACCTCACTGTGCTGAGTGTGTTTCACTAATTCACGGATTGGGATAAATGCAGAGACCAAATTTCCCTCACGGGATCAAAAGAGTAGGCCTATATACTTATACCTATACTTATTTTGCGAGAGAGACGCTCATGGCTTTCTCCAATGATTTATAAGACGCATTCAAAGTTTTGACTTTCAATCCAAGGGCGACATATCGCATGCTTTCAGGACAATTTGCTTTTGTTTTAAATTATCCAGTAACCTTCATTTAAACGTGAATATGTGCTTGGTAGGCCTAATCAAAAAGACAACAATATGTGACATGCCCATGCCATCTATTGCCTGCTTAGAGGAGTTTATTGGCCGTTTTCAACACCTTTATCGTGCGAGAGGGACGCTCATGGCTTTCTCCAATGCGCCCACAGGCGTTTCACATGATGCATTTGGTAAGTGTCCATAATCGCGGCAAAGCCCACCGCGGCGCACATAGCCCATGTTTTGTTCCCATATTTTGTTAAGCATGTTCACACTTATAGATGTAGCTTCAAGTTGTTCAATATTCATAGTTCATATTGTTCAATTTTCACTTCTTCACGTTTTTCACAAGAGATCGTTACCTTCACTGTTCCTACATAACTGGAGCTAGTTCTTTTTAAGTTGTGCATGCACAACACATATGGAACATGGAACCCCCGAACCCCCCCCCGCCGGTCCGTGAAAAAAAAATAGGAATCAAACCGGTCCATGGTACATAAAAGGTTGGGGACCCTTGGTGTACGGTATTTGGCTAGCTAGTGCTTTAAAGACAGTCACAGCTGTACCCAGGTATTTTCCCTGTGTCCTTGTCTTTGTGTTATCCCCAAGTTTATTGAGTTATTTTTGTTTGTTTCTGTTCTGACAATCCCCCTGACCAAGCCTCCTTTCCCCCCTCCTGGAACAGTTATTGACCAAAGCTCTCTGTTCCTATCCATTTATTTGGGTCACCTGCAATGCATTTAAGGTCCACCTTGTTACATGAAGATGCCCTGCTTTCAGAGGATAACTTCTGTTTCTTTGTTGTGTAGGCTATATATGATATAAAATATCTATAGCCTACATTGTATAGCTTACATTCAAATATTACCTTTCTGTTACGAAGCTGGGAATAGGCCTATGAGCGCAAATTAGGATGTAGTGGAGGCTAAACGCGAGTAAACGCAGTTTATCTACCTCTGACATTTCAGAAATAGAGTTTAGGCCTACCCACCTCTTATTAGAGTTTATCGACCTCTCAAGAGTTTATTCACTTTTAACATTCAAAACTGTATTATCCAATACTATCCTATAGGCCTATTCCCAATACTGCATAATAACCATTATCAAACATGTTCGAATGCCTTTTTTACACACGGTCTAAGATCAAATCTGTGCGTAAGAACGCTTTATAAATGAGGCCCCTGTTTCTCCATTGGCCTCCAGTGATTGTTGCCCCCACCGAGATGGCGGCGCTATTTACATATGTTCTGGAGACCAATGCGGTATCTGGCTTTCTAACATCTATTGCGCTGTAGCAAAAAAAAAACGTGCGGATGGCATGCAAACAGAAGGCCAATTTAATGAATATGCCGGCAAGCAAGCTGCACCTGTCAATGGAACATTGTATGTTTATTAGTAAAATATTGACTTAATTTGTGTGGGCTGTCACTGTTTATATGAGAACATGTTTAGGGCAAGGTGCAATTGGGAAGAGCAACTGCTGTGAAAGTAGAATCTTTTGATGGGATGAGAGAACATTACCCACTGGATACTCGCTTTGCTTGCAGCAAATTCAATTAGGCTCAGCACAATAGCACTGGCACTCCAAACACCCAAGCTGTGTCACAATGCAAAAATTAAAACCAAATTCATCTTACTGGAATAGAAAGCTGTAGGTAGGTTGGGGCAGCCGTAGCCTACTGGTTAGCACCGGACCTGTAACCGGAGGGTTGCCGGTTCGAACCCCGACCAGTAGGCACGGCTGAAGTGCCCTTGAGCAAGGCACCTAACCCCTCACTGCTCCCCGAGCGCCGCTGTTGATGCAGGCAGCTCACTGCGCCGGGATTAGTGTGTGCTTCACCTCACTGTGTGTACACTGTGTGCTGTGTGTGTTTCGCTAATTCACGGATTGGGATAAATGCAGAGACCAAATTTCCCTCACGTGATCAAAAGAGTATACTTATTTATACATACTTAGGTTTCATTTTATTATACATCAAAAAAAGGAACTCAGTAGGT